>NW_020884877.1:25821327-26387767 GCF_003945725.1 Corapipo altera
TTTTTTTCCTTTTCTTATTTAGTTTTACTTTTTATTTTCCTTTTTCTTTTCATCTTCAATTTTCCCTTTTCTTTCCCTTTTTATCTTTCCTTTTCGTTCTTTTCTTTCTTCCTTCCTTCCTTTTTTCTCTTTCCTCTATTTTTTTTTTTTTGTAGAAAAGGAAACAAACTAATAATACCGCTAAAAAAGACAGTTTTGTCTCCTCTCCCTAGAAACTTCTGTAGAGTGTTTTCGCCTCCGTCCTCCTTGGGAAGTGGGGACAGACAATTAAGTAAATAAAATTAAACCTTTCCTACAGGTCCTCGTGACTTGAGAACCGGGCTGCATTGCTGGGGGGGGGTGGTCCTGAATGGTAATTGATTCATAACTCTGCACCAGGACACCAGGGCACAACATACCTGGCGCCCCGGGAACTTCTCAGGGGAGCGGGGCGGCAGCGCTGCCCGCCCGGGCCGGGATGCGGGGCTGCCGCTCCGGCCGGTCGAGCCGGGGTCTCCCCGCAGCCCGGCCCTCCTTTTCTTAAAAACCATCCCTTCCTCTCTCCCCGCTCCCCGCGCTGCTACCAGGAGAGATTTTGCATCCCAAGGATACAAACCTGTGCTCCGAAAAAAGTTTCGAGCGGGGCTGTTTCCAATACCTATTTACCAACGAATTACACCGCTATTATTGCTTTCAATGAAGACTGAATCCCCAAGCGATAATTGAATTAGTCTATTGAAGAGACTGTCAGGTACAATGACGTGGTATATCCCGCGCCTTTCCCAGGGTCTATAGGCTTTGGGGACCCGGAATGTATAGTCTGACCTTACAGCTCATAATAATAATGCTGCACTTGTAGCAGAAATCTATTCGTATTCACTTTTAACAAAACCTCTGGTCAGCCAGTCCCTGTAGGAAGGATGAAATCTATTGTATTAGAACAACTCATTTATGTCCTTCAGCAAAGGCCCCAATGAGATCTGATCTAGACCTAGAAATAGGATTACCACAGCGTATATTAACCACGTTTCTATACTTTCTCCTTCCTATAAGGGCGCAGAGAAAAAAAATACAATGGGTTTTTAATCTAATTTTAACTTTATTTTTATTTTCAATTTTAAAACTTCCTTCCTTTGGTGGCCTTCCTCAAAAAGAAGAAAAGGCGAAGAAGAAAGAGAGAAAAAAAAAGTTAATGCAACGAAATCGGAGAAATTATTTCTCCCCGTTTCCAAAGAGGCTGCGGCGCCGCAGGCTGGCGTCGTGCGGCGGGAGCGATGCGAGCGCCCTCAGCGCAGCCCGACGGCAGGCAACGGGGGTCCCAGCCCTGCTCCCCGGCTCCGCCGCCCCTCGGCAGCTCTCCACCTCCCGGACTGGATTTTCTCCCGCCTCATGCCAGGATGGCTGACCCAAGCTCCACCGCCGAGAGCCGGTGGGGACACCAACCTGCAAGAGACTCAGACGGCACCGCGGCACTTCCGAGGGGCAGCAGAGCCGCAGCACAGCCCCGGCCCTGCAGCACTTTCGGGAGAGCCCCCGGTGTCCCGGCCCCGCTGGACGCACCGGCGGCTCCTCGGGACCGGCCCCCCCCTGCGACGGCAGCGGGCACGGGGCACCGGGAGACCGGGCGCCCCGACGGGCGCCCCGAAACCCAGCGGCACCCACAAGTTACAGAGGGAACTTTTTCCTAAGAAGAGGGTTTTTTTAAAGCTTCCGTCCGTAAACCGTCCGTGTGCAGACATATTACCCCGATTACCGTAACTCCCTGCGAGCCGGGGAGTAATATTTATCTATTTAGATAGGAAGGGTCGCGATGGAAAAAATATTCAGCCTGGAAATATACATCGTCTTTTCCTTTAACCCCTCCTCATTCATCCAGCCGATCCCCCACCCCTTCCATACACAAACCTACTCAATTTATAGAGAAGCCTTTACAATCCAGAATAGTTTCTAGAAGAAGGGAGGACTCCAGATGAAATAATCCCCCTCCCTACACACACACGTACACACAGACACACACGCACATACACACACGTCCCCCCCCGCGCGTGCTCAGGAAGGCAAATTAAATAGTTAAAGGCTTCGATTTCTCTCTCTCTCCCTTTTGTTACCCAATTTTGGAACATTTAAGGATGGGTGTGTGTATTGTATTCAATAATAAAAGCTATAGGGCCGCCAGGACATTTATCATCCTATTACTGTAACAAATCCGGGCTCCCAATACATGAAAGGTAAAATGAATTACCGACGTTAAGCCGTCAATAAAGTCATTTCTGTAAATGGTGTCTCCGAAGGACTGCAGCATTATTCAACTAGCTTTATCAGCAGCTGGGAAATTACGTGAAGAAGCTCGCAGCGTGTAATATGGCCCTGCTTACTTTGATTAAGCGTCTTGCCAGGGAATAGTGACAGTGCTTTTGACCAGGTTTTATTCGCCGTCCTGTGATGAACGCCAAGCTGATCAGGCGGAATGAAGAGTAATTAAAACCTATAAATTATCTTTTGCAGCCCTTCTCAAGGCGTCTCTTGCAGGAGAGATAAGGCAGCGAGCCCCCATTTACAGCTCTGAAAGGGACCGCGGCTCACAAAGGCTACGTGGCTAAATGGGATATTGATAGTGTCCTAATTAGAATTTAATTAAGTACCCACGCTCGCTTTTGGGATAAAGATTTCAATTTTGCTAACTTAAATATAAATAAACCCAATTTCGGTGCGAGTAAATGATATGATATTGTGAATGCGGAGGGGGTTAACATTCATTTAATTGCGGATGAAGCTCTTGATTCCAGGGCTGATTTTGTTCTGCCAGCTATTATTTTAGGGGATTATTGTGTGGCTGGAGGTAACAATTCGGTAATGTTTCCCCGGTACAGAAAATAACCGAACGTGCCTCGGAGCTGCGGGCACACGCACGCCTCCCGGGTACCCGGGGAGCAGCTGACAGACACCCAGAGGTGTCTCCTTCGATTCCCGGTGCTGGTCGCCTTCTGGAAGCGTAGTCACTGGCCGGGTCGCTTCCACGGGGCTCCTCCCGGGGCGGGAAGCCCATCCAGCCGGGGCGGCGCGGCAGGGCGAGATAAGGGAGCCTCACTGCTGCCGGCACCGCAGCTCAGCCCGCAAGGCACCGCCGTCATATAGACACACAGAGATATAGACACACACACATAGAGGTATAGGTTTATTTTGAGCCCGCACCCGTGCACATATAGGATATATAGGCGGAGGCACGTGACGCGGCCCGGCCCCACGGAGAGGCGCGGAGCGGTGCGCGGGGCCCCGCGGCCTCCCCGGACCCACTGCCACCCAGTCGCCGTTTTGGAGGGGAAAATGGGGAGCTTCGGTTACGTCAGAAAGAGAAAACGCCCTGAATTGCCCTTCCCATATCCCCAGGAAAAGGCCGCGGGCAGGAGCGCGGCTCCAGCCGGAGCAGGTGCCTGCGGCCGGCAGGGAAGCGCCGCGGCTCCGGGCACCCAGCACGCCCGGACATCCTCCGATGTGTAAAATGTGAGGTGTCGGGGGGACCCTATCCCTAGTGCCGTTTCGTGTGAGCACCAGCACTGCCCTTCCATGCAGCGACTCGGCCCTCGGCGGCCGGGAGCGCCCGGGGCCGTGGGGACCGGCTGCGGCAGAGCCGCCCTCTCTGCGGCGCTTGACTGCGTCCCCAGCAGCCCAGCAAAACCAAAACCGGGGCCAGGGTATTTTTATTTTTTTTCCTGTAAATTAATTTTTAGATAGCAGCATCGTTCCTGAAAAAAAATGGCTTTTTCTTTCCAACCTTTAAAATCCTTAAATTTCCCTTCTGCCTCAACACACGTCCCGAGGTGGTTGCTCCCTGCCGGGCAGAAAAAACCAAAACAAAACCAAAGAAGAATACTGGGGGGAAAAAAAGGCAACAAACCGATTCCGAACAAACAAACAAACATCAAAAAACAGAGCAGGAAACATGATACGAGTTCAGCTGTGAGCTGGCCCTGATCTGCTTCATATTCCGAAAAAAAACCCCAACACCCCAAACCCAGTAAAGAGGGGTTTACTAAGAGAGAGGGAAACCACAGAGAGGCAGCGGCCGTAAGCCCGACTCGCCTCGGCAGTGCCTCTCGCCTTTATTGCTATTTATTGTCATTGTCATTTTTTACTCCTCAAAAACAAAAATTTTGGATTCCCGGCGAGCCTCCGCCCGTCTCCCCGTCTCCCCGTCTCCCCTCACTGCGGGAGAACAGAAAACAAAAAGAGGGGGATAAGTGCTTAGATCTGGGAGGAGGGGGTGTTTGTTATCGCTGGGGCTACACGAAAGAGGCCGATGACCAAAAATCAACACACCACGCGTTGAGAGAGGGTGCACGCCGCTGCTGGAATTTGTTTACAGGGTTAGTAGGGGGTCGGAGTGGTGGTGGGGGGCGACGTGGGGGGGGGAGCGGGTCCACGCGCGTGGGCGCGGTGCGGTGCTCCCGCCCCGCCGGGGCGCTGCTGCCGCCGCCGCTGCCCGCCCGCCCCGTCCCGCCCGGCGCCGTCCGCCCCGTCCGGTCCCCACGCGGTATTTATGGCGGCGGCCCCATTGGGCGCGGTGCGGGGTGTCAGCAGCGGCCGCGCCGCGCCATTGGCCGCCCCCACGTGCGGGGCCACCTCACGTGCTTCCGGTGCGAGTGAAAAAAGTGTGGCTGAGGGATTTTTTAGGGAGAGTTTGGTGCACGGATCGGCGCTGTCAGAGATTTGGCCTTTTTATTTTTTTTTTTATTTTTTTTTTTTTTAAGAAAAGGCGGAAAAAAAAGGGGAAATAAGGGGAGAAAAAAAAAAAAAAGAATTAAAAAAAGAACCCTAAGCGGGCGCGGGCGGCGCAGCACCGGGCTGGCGGGGACGGGCTCCGGCAGCCCGCGGCGTGGGCAGAGCGGAGCGTGACAGCGGGGCAGCGCAGAGCCGCCGCGGCGGCGGCGACGGGGAGATGGGCAGATCGTGACGGGTTTTCGGGGGGCGGGTTTTTTGGGGGGGCCGTGGTGTCGCCGCACGCACCTTTTTGGGTTTGATTTTTTTTTTTTCCTTTTGGTGGTGGAAATATAAGCTGACCGGGAGAAGGGGGAGAGAAGCCCTCGAGTGTCTCCCCGGTTTTGGATCCATCCGTGAGAGGGAGAGAAAAAAAAAATCTCAGCTCCAGCCCAACAAGTGGATTTTAATCTCTTTTTTCCTTCTTTTTTTTTTCTTTTTTTTTTTTTTTAAATTTTTCCTCCCCCTTTTCCACCCCGCCACCCACCGTCAAAGTGGGGTGGGCGTAAAGTGGGTGGGTGGGGGGGAAAAGAGACAGCGATCTCCGTGGCGGCGGCTGAGCATGGAAGAGCCGCCGGAGGGGCACGGCCACCGAGACGCGGCGCCCGGCCCGGCGAGCAGCGGCAGCGGCAGCGATGGCGAGAGCGTGCCCGTGTCCCCCAGCCCCGCGCCCGCCTCCCCCGCCGCGCCCTGCCCCCTGCCTCTGCCCCGCCGCCGCCACCCGCCGCCCCCGCCGCCACCCCCGCCGCCGCCGCCCCACCGCACCACCAACTTTTTCATCGACAACATCCTGAGGCCGGACTTCGGCTGCAAGAAGGAGCCGCCCGCGCCGGCCGGCGGCGGAGGAGGCAGCCGAGAGCGGGACGGAGACCGGGGGCAGAGCTCAGGTAGAGAAAACGTCAACCCGCTGCTGGCCCGGCCGCCCAACCCGCCCGCCCTCCTCTGCCCGGACTCGAACTGCCGTCCCGACGGCTCCGCGCCGCCGCCGCCCGCCGCCGCCGCCTCCAAAGCCAGTCCCGCCGCGGCGGCAGCGGCGGCGGCGGCGTCGGGGGCGGCCAAGCCCCCCGCCGACGGGGGCGAGACTCACCCGGCGAAGTACGGGGAGCACGGCAGCCCCGCCATCCTTCTCATGGGCTCTAATAATGGAGGACCTGTTATAAAGCCCGACTCGCAACAGCCGCTGGTGTGGCCTGCCTGGGTCTACTGCACTAGGTATTCAGACAGACCGTCCTCGGGTAAGGAACCGCGGCGCATCTGGGAGCTGTTAAATCGTGACAAGGTCGCCCCCCCCCTCCCCTTCCCCTCTTCCCCCCTTGGCTTTGGCTCCCGGCCTGTTCAGGACCTCGCGTGGGGAGGCGCGGGGGGAGGGTGGCCTGGGTCACCCGGGGCGAGAGGAAACGCGTCCCCCCCCCCTCCCCCCCTCCTTCCTTCTCCGAGTCTTCCAAATTTGAATGTGACGCCTGGCCCCAATTCGGCAGCGGTTCGATGCGGAGAGCCGGCGAGAGCGACCCCCTTCCCGCGCCCCTGGCCCGCCCCGCCTGCCGCAGCCCCGGGTGTTCCGCAGCGCGGCGGCGCGGGATGAGAGCCGAGAGAGAAAAAACCAGCGGGTTCGGCCGCTTTCTTGCTCTGAAGCTTTTTCTCCCCTTATTTTATTTTATTTTTTTCCTGGGTGCTGGTGGCGGGGGGGAAGACCCGAGCCACATGTTGAGCGGCTGCTGGCGGGGCGGGGGGGGGAGGGATGAGGGAGGTACTGTTTTCTTGGCAGGCGAAGGAAAAAGGGCTTTTTTGGAAGGTGGCGGAGGGGCTGTTTTACCGGGGCCTCTGCAGCGAGCCAGGCAGGCCCTTAGGCCGCGCATTGCCGCTGGAGTCGGTGCTCCCTGCTGCTGTTTGGGGCCCAGCTCCGGGGAGGGGATGTGCCTCTGCCCGGGGCCGTCCCGGTGGGAGCCGCCGGCTCGGCCCTCCCGACCCCATTCTGCCGCCCCTTCTATCTCTTTAAACTCCCCAGGTGCCCCAGGCAGCCCCTTATTCATCACCGTTACGTTCTGGTTTTAAATGACATTTGTTTGCAAGAAGTAGACGGCGAGGAGAGGGGGTTCCCACATGACACCCCCGGCCAGCAGCCAGGGCTCCGGCAGCGCGGCGCAGGGCCGGGGTAGGCTGTCCTGTGCCTTCCCGGGGGCCGCTCCGATGCGCGGGGAAGGCGTTGCTGCCCTGCCCCGGCCCCGCTCCGCGCTGCCCGGCCTAGTGCTCCCCGCCGGCCGTCAGTGCGGTCGAGCTGTCTCCATCCCCCGTTATTGACACGTCCAGGGACTTGAAACTCAGAAAAGCCTCTTTGATTGACTAGGGTGATTGATGGGGTGATAGAGCTGTCAGACGGCGCGGCCTCGCTCCCGGCCGGCCCGGCCGCGGGTGTTGTGCTGCCGATTCCCAGGGCCGCCGTGCGCCCGGCGTTCTGCACTTGCGCCTTCATTTCCTTTCCTCCCCTTTCTTCGGGCAAAGAACAATTTCTGAATGTCCTCCCCGACGCTCCCTGCTCGCCGCAGCCCGGAGGGGAGAAGGGCGAGGGGAGGATTGCTCAGCTCGGCCGCTCTCTTTGTTGTGCTCGGAGCTGCCCTCCGGCCTCGGCTGCTTCTCCTGGCTCCGGGGACGACAGGGCTGCGGCGGTCGGAAGCGCCGGCACCCCGCTGCAAGGTGCCTGGGCTCAGCTATTCACTCCCCGCGCCCTCCGCCCCTCCTCTAGCCCAGCCTGGGAGCATCCCGCCGGGCCCCGTCCCTCTCCCCGCCGACAGCCGCTGCCGAGCCGCGGAGAATCCCCCTGTTCGGGGAAGGGCTGCGCCGGGAGAGGAGATTTCGGCCTACTCGGCAGCAGGGAGGCCTCACTGGCTTCGGCTTCGGCTGCTGCTGCCGGGGGTCTGCGGGCCCGGGGCCACCCGCCGAGCCCGGCAGCTGTCGGGGGATTTTCGTAGATCCCTTTCTTCACGGTTTCCCCCCTCCTCTCCTCCTCTCTCCTCTCGTCGGGCAGGGCCGGGCCGGCGAGCAGAGGACAGGGGGTACCCTCTCCTCCCTGGCCGGGCGCTGCCCCCAGGATGTGCCCCGGGACCGGGCAGCTTCCCGGGTGAGCTGTGTCGCACTTCAGCCGGCCCCATTGCGGCCTGGAGATGGAGCGGCGGGGGCACTGCATTCGGCTGGGCTGAGCGGAGGGAGCCGCAAGCGGGGCCGGGGTATCCCGGCAAGGATCGGCCGCCAGAGAGCCCGGGCGGTGACGGCGGGGCACCGGGGTGGCGGCGGAGAAGGACTCCCCGGGACTGAGCTTGCCTTGCGGAGATGGTCATGGCCCCCCAAAAAGAGACCAAGGCAGCCTTCGACCCGTTTGCTGCTGGCGGCGGCTTCCCGGTGCCTGGCAGCGGGGATCCTTGTTCCCCGCGCTGCCTGGCGAAGCCGCTGCCCGGCCGGCGCGCTCCGGTCCCGAGCCGTGCAGAAAGAGCACGGCTCGTCCCGGCGGGGCGGGCGGAGTGGCACCCCGACGTGTGCCGGGGCGGGGGCCGAGCGGGCTCCGCTCCCCTGGCTCTGCGGGGCCGACTCGGCGGGGCCGGGGCGGCGGGCGATGCGCGGGTGCGCTCGGCCCCGGGCTCCCCGCTCCTTCCCCATCCTTCCCTCTGCCGCGCCGGGGCGGCGGTGCCGGGGTTGGGAGGTTGGGGGGGACACACGAAACCAGCACAAATGCACCCGTCGGCCATTTTTCCGCGGCCGGCGGGGCGGGGGTGGAGGTCGGTCGGTCTGTCGGTCGGTCGGCGGCACGGCCCTGCCCAGCGGCGTGTGTGTGCCCTGCCCGCAGGCCCTCGCACCAGGAAGCTGAAGAAGAAGAAGACAGAGAAAGAGGACAAGCGGCCGCGGACGGCGTTCACGGCCGAGCAGCTGCAGCGGCTGAAGGCGGAGTTCCAGGCGAACCGGTACATCACGGAGCAGCGGCGGCAAAGCCTGGCCCAGGAGCTCAGCCTCAACGAGTCCCAGATCAAGATCTGGTTCCAGAACAAACGAGCCAAGATCAAGAAGGCGACGGGCATCAAGAACGGGCTGGCGCTGCATCTCATGGCCCAGGGACTCTACAACCACTCCACCACCACGGTGCAGGACAAAGAGGAGAGCGAGTGAGGCGGGCGGCCCCAGCCCAGCCCTGCGCCGCGGCGCCGGCCCGCCGGCCGGGAGGCGGACAGGTGCGATTTAAAAGCAGATCTATTGTCTATCCATAGTATAAGGACTCCGATTAAGAAAAAAAATAAAATATGAACACTTAAAAAAATTATCTCTATATAGCCAAACAGCATATGACCTTGTATATATTTAATTTCAGGTAAGAAATACGTGTAGCGATCTCTATTTGCTGGACAGTTTCTCTCTTCCCTTCTCTCTCTTTCTCCTTTCTTTTGTTCGTTTGTTCGTTTTCTTTGCTTTCCTTTTTTTCTTTTTTTGCCCTCCCCCCCATGTCCGTTGCTCTTGTTTTACAGTAAGTGTCGGACTTTTCTCATCTTTCGTTTGATCTTATTTTATTTTTGTGTGTGTGTGTGAATTTCTGTCTCTCTCTTTTTTTTTTTCCCGAGGAAAAAAAATAATTCTGATCCACAGACTGCGAGACTGAATCCGCCGCTACAAGCCAAAGATTTTATTATGTTCAGAAATCTGTAGTCTGAAATAAAGTGTAGACTGTGTTCAGGATCCAGGCTGGCCGTAGTTCTTTATTTTAGTGTATGGATGTTTGTGTATATATATATAAAGAAATGTATATATACATACACCATATGCTGTGTACATAGTGCCATTTTGGTGGCATATTTAGGTTTTGTTTCCGATGGATAGGTGCAGCGATTTTTAAACCTCTCATCCCTTGTTAAAAACCCTATCTGAGAGCTTCGATTTTTTAAAAATTATTTTTAATTTTTCCAACCTCTTAAAAAAAAATTAACTCTCTTTGGCTGTTGTGGTCTTGCTTCGCCTCCCGCATCTCCCTTTTAACCAGAAATAAAAACCATCTCTTTATAATGGTAATAATATATCACCAGCTCCCGCTGAAAAATTGCCTGAAACCGTCTGGACATTTAGAGCTCCGGGATGTGTTCGAAAGGTATTTGTCTGACAGCTCCTTGCCTCGGTCCGAGAGGATCTACTCGCACGCTGTTTCCAGCGAGGACCTCTCCGAAGAATCGGACCGGAGCGATCGGTGCTCGGCGCTGGGCGCTGCGCTGACGCTCCTGGGAGCGCTCCCGACCCCAGCCCCTGCCCTCCGCTGTGTCTTCCAGGGCTCGGGATCACATCTGCCGTGTGAGTGGGAAGCGCAGGGTGGCGGGGGGCCGGCGGCACAGCAGAACTCCCCGCTCTGGTTTTCCTCCCGCCCCAGTTAAACTCGGCTGTGCCCTGTCCCGGCTCGGCTCACTCTTCGCCGCCGGCTCGGGGACACCGACGGGCCGGGATCGGGCCGTGCCCGTGGCCTTGTCCTCGAGCCGTCGAGGAGCCCCGCACCCGGGCCTGACGCCCACGCGGCTCTTGCGTGGAGCCCCGCCGAGCCGAGGGCGGGCGAGGGGGATCCGTTCCTCGCTGCCCCTGAGGAAACCAGGCGCCGTAGTGGGTGGAGAGCCTCCCGTCGCCCTCGACGAGGGTGTCTGTCGGTTTTCTTTCTCCTTTCGCTTGCTTTCTGCCCCTCTGGATCCCCGCCCTAGGCCAGCAGCCGGAGGGGCGGAGGGGAGAAGCGAGCACAACTGGAACCCGGGGACCATCTTTCCTGCATCCCCCGGAGGATGGGGCAATGCCGAGGCCGTGCCCCGGGCAGTGGACGCGGTGGGCCGGGGTGCGGAGGGGGGCGAGCAGCGGCACTACCGTTCGGCACAGCCTGCAGCTGCCCCCTCCTCGTCCCGTCGGAGGCATTAGGAGGTTTCCGTCTATTCGAGAAGGGGAGCAGAGGGGCAGCGGGAGGTGGCTTCTGCCATTTTTTGTACTTTTTAACTCTTCCTGCTTAGCTCTGCGGTTTGTTCTCATCGTCTGGAGATGGAGGCGCAGGCTGGGGCGACAGGCCCCTGCCCTCCGCGCCCGCTACCGGCGGGGCAGGACCCCTCCTCCACCTCATCCCACCCCATCCCACCCCAGCGTATCCCCCTCCATCCCCGCCCAGCCCAGGCCGCCTCTTCCCACCAAGGGCTCTGCTTTTCTCTGCAGACCGAGGACCCAGGAATACTCGGAGGGCTTAAATAAATGTTGTACAGCGCCATCTAAAGTTGTGCATTTCTTTCTTCCTCTTTCGTGTTTTTTTTTTTTTTTTTTTTTTTTTAAATTTTTGTTGTTGTTGTTTGCTTTGTTTTTTTGTTTGCTTTTTTTTTTTAATGGGATTGGAACACGAACTCAGATCTTCCACACTGGAGAAAATAAAACTGTCCCTCAAAGTGCGCACTGCACCACTCACATGGAAAGCAGTCACCGAGGGCAGCTGCAGGGTTCAGGCGGTGCATTCAGATCCCCTCTAAGTGTCCCTCTCACTTGCTGCTGTCGGGAGTGCACAGAGTTTGTCTCTCTCCTTCCCCCGCTCCAGTCTCAGTTCAGTCCTCTGCCCTTCTCATACTGACCATCTCGCACTCCCCTGGAGCTGTGCAGGCAAAAAATGGCATTTCTTCTTCAAAATCGAGTAACGACCCTCCCTGAGAGCATTCCTGGGCCGGATTAGGCCCTGCCCTGCCGAAAGGAGAGGGCACCAACCCTCTTTGCTTCCCCTGTCCGCGGGGCACAGGTGATGCTGGCTCGCTCTTGGTGCTGGGTCAAGCAGGGCTGTCGGCCCCCCCTGCCACCCCCTTGCCCCACCAACAGATCCAGGACCCGCTGCCTACCTGCAGCCCAGACCTGGCTCCTGGGCATAGGAGGGCCCGCAGGCCAGGGGGCTCTGGAGAAAAAGGAAGATGAAGAGGAGTTTCCTCAGCCGCAGGGTGTCCAGCCAAGCTCAGCTGAGCTGGACAAGTCAGGAATGAAGATGACGGGAGAAATATAGAGCAGATTAAAGGGAGCCTAAAGAGGATTATTTAAACAAATCAGGCTTTTTAATATAATTATGCTGTTAGGATTTCACATCGAGGGCAGCTGAGCAGGGCATATGAGGGAATCGGTGCAGGCTGGCGTGGTTCAGGTGGCTCCATGAGTGACCCTGGTCCCCCATGGGTGCTGGGGGCCAACAGCCCTGCAGGGATCCTCTCTGGCCAGCAGCCATCGAGGGGAGGCCTCCACCTGTGGCTCAGCACCACCCCGAACCAAGAAATAAGAGCAGAAGGTGCAACACTCTCCGTGTAGGAGAGGGATCAGGTGGAGCGGCGGGAGGCGGGGGACACGCACCGGCCCTCCTGGCTGGAGAGCAGAGCTGGGGGCTGGGTGTGTGGATGGCACTGGGGAGCCCAAGGCCCAGGAGGAGCACCCACTAACCCAGGTGGAAAAGCCCTGAAGAAAATGCCATTTCTTCCCCTTCCTTCCTCCCTGCCATGTGGGTCTGCTCCCCTACACCCTGACCCCCGGGGAGGCAGATGCGCTTGTAGGATGTGAATATCAAACAGCCACCAGACGCCCCCTCCGTCCTCCCTCCACTGGTGGAAGGACGCACCGACGGTCTATTCTTCGTCGAAAGCACCTCGAGGGTCGGACACAACTTGCTTCCACGACCCCGGCCCCGGCCTGACGACCACCCCCGGGGCGGGGGCGGCCCGGCCGTCTGCTGCTTTGCATATGCAAATGAGGCGCGGGGGAGGAGGGGAAGGCCACGCGTGGTCCCCCCCGTCGGTCCCCGCGGGCCGGGGCGCAGATCCCGCTGCCTCCTGTCACGGAGCTTGTTCCTTTGTGCCGCCTTTCGAGGAATCAAAGCAGACACGGTTGTGACACGTAGCCCGGCGGGTCAGAGGTCAGATTTCACAATCCCAATTACAATGATTTCTAATGATGTTTATCTTGCGGGCTCCGACGGCTGGGAGCTTTACAAGAGGTCTTCTCTTCCCTCCCCTCTGCCTGGAGGGCCGTGGGTGCGGGGGGCCTTCACCTCGGCTCGGGCCGGGGGGAGATGCGCTGCCCCCGGGCACGGAGCGCCGTGTCCACTCCGACGAAGGGCGCTGGGAGCCGGAAGGCGGCGTCGGGTGGAGGCCTCGGGGGTCTGGCCTCGGCCCCGGGCTCCCTCCGTACCTCCCTGCGGGGCTCGAGGCCACACCAGAATTAAGCGAGTGAATACCACAGTGGTTTACAGTGAACATTATCAACATTATCAAGCACTCACTTCTCCCTCCCCGTCGGGTAAGGTCCTAGGCAGCGCTAACAAGTGACTGAGCGGAGGTGGGAGCTCTGCTCGCCGACCATTTGTCCGGAGCCCGTCTCGGCTTGGGGGGCTGTAGGGACCGCCTCTGCCACAGTCGCCCTCCCACCCCTGGGCCGCCGGAGGAGACCTGGGGGGAGACGGCGAGCGGTCCCGGTGGGAAGCTCCCGCCACGCCCGGAGAGGGTCCTTGGCAACAGGGGGCACGGCCCACAGCACCTCCCAGCCCCGGGGCTCCGATTGCTTGTCGGCGACACCGGTTCGATTCAACTTTTATTTTGTCTTACAAGAAATAAACGCAGAGTGGCGGTCGGAACAAAAAGCAACTCAAACGGTTTCCGATTAGATCTAAAACCGTTTGGAAAAAGCTTTGCCGAATGGCCAAGGGCTGAAACTTTGAGAAAAGGGTAATAAATTTTGAGTTTAAAAAAAAAAAAAAAAAAAAGACTTTTCTTCTATTAGGGAGTTGGACATGTAGCGCCCAAGCCCCAGCCTGAGGCTGGCTGTTGACAGCAGCGCGCAAGGTGCATCTTTATGCTCTACATCAAATGCCTTTGAAACAGACTTTAAAAAGTGTATGTAAAGTAGCTAATGGTGCTCTTTCTTCCGGCTGAGTAAGTCGGAGAACCAGACTTTGCTGGAAGCAGAAGTCCTTTGCTCTGAGAACTGATCGTTACTACACCAGGTGAGCAAACCTTACATTAAAAGAGTTTGTTTGTTTGTTCGTGGTCACTTGATCAGTTTGAGATAACGAGGATGAGAATAAAAACTTTGGTAGCTGGGGCAGCAGCAGAGCCATCGGGGGCGGGTTGAGGAGGCTCGGGGCTGCCGAACCCAACCCGGTGCGGCCCTTGGCCAGGGCGATGCCGGTGCCGGCGGTGCAGTTGTGGGGGCTCCGCGGGATTCGTGGGGGTGGACACTGGGCACAGCCCCGCTCTGCCCCCGGGCTCTGCCGCAGGGGTCTGCTCGGGCATGGGAAGAAGGGCGATGCGGGGGCACAGGCGGGCTAGAGCACTTTTTGGTGTTGGGTTCCTCCCCCCCCCCCCCCCCTTTTTTTTTTTTTTTTTAAATCTTTCTCACCCTCTTTTTTGGTGCTCCACCGAGCTCAGGGATCAGCGGTGTCACACCAGAAGTAAAAGCAGTCCCGACGCCGGGCGCTGCCGGGGTACCACGGACACTTCTCTTCCTCGGCACGGGTGGGGTGTGGGAAAGGGATGTGCTTGTAATGGGGCCGGTCCCTGTCCACTGTCCTTCCCACTGCCGATGGAGATGCTCCCCACTCGCTGCCCGGCGCCTCCATTTGCGAGGACACTCGAGAAAGCGCCGCAGGGGCCCGAGGAACGGTGGCAGTAACGAGGCATTTTTATTTCCTCTTTTTTTCTTTGATTACCAGAGGAAAAAGACACCCCACTTCTTATCCTGCCCTTGTCCACCGCAGGCTCCCCGCGGTGGGGAGCGAGGCTCGGGGACCCTGTGGGGGCATCGGCGCTCTCAGGTGTCCCCTTATGCCAACAGACCTTTTAAGAAATAGGTGGAGGAGGAGCCGCACCTGCACGGCCTTGCTGGGCCCAGGAGCCAGGCTGGGGAGAGGTTATGCTTAAACCCTAAAATCTGGAGTGAATGGAGCCAATGAGGACCATGATCTGGTGAGTTCCTTCAGTTATAAAAAGATTGAGGAAGGCATGGGAAATAATATTAACTTTAAGATCAGCCCCATTTTTTTCCCAGAGAACAATGAGTGCCTTATCTCCCTCTGAATAAATAAATCATAATTGCCCGACAGTTACCCATCACAATAAACTTGACCAGATCTTCCAACAATTAGTTACGCGTTCTCTCCGCTCTGGTAAAAGTCTTGTTAAATATGATGAATGTTAAAATAAGCTACCCTTGAATGTATTTTCCAAGATCTTTATTGGAAAAGTACAAGTATTTAAGCCTCTTAAGGAGACCATAATGAAAGAGCGTGACGGTAAAAGATAAGACAAGAGATAGCACTAGATATTCAGGCACAAATGAAATACTAATTGGATCGTGCCTTTTAATGGGGTTTTCCTGATGCCCTGGTGCAGCTTTAAAAAAAAGTAATTAAATGTGAACCCTTTTGCTTCAGGAGCTGGGCACTGACTCCTGCAGCGGTTTTGCTACAGAGTGCTGTCAGTTTGGACCTTTCCACTGGCAGCTTCAGCTGCCTAAAATATTGCCTGGGAATATCACACCTCTATTGCAGTGCTCTCCTCCTGCGGGCTGCTGCAGCAGTACCCAGACCCCAGCTGAGAAGGTGCTTCCCATTAGGCCAGGCTGGGGGTAAGCCCATACTGACCATCAGCCCTTAGGAGACAACAGTCAGTGGTTTGTATGGAAGAGGAAGGCTTGCAAGATGTGAGTCTTGCTCCTGTTTCCCTAGCAGAAAGTGGGGGGTAAGGTGTATTGAAGTCTCCTGATTCCAGCTCCCCATCCATCAGATGCTAGTGGTGCTCACAGGAGCCCGGGGCCAACTTTGTGACAAGGAACATCCATGGAATCTGTCTCCAAGACGTGGAATTGCAAGGCAAGAGCAGAGCAGAAGACTTGAGCACCTGCATGCAAACAGCCCTAAAAGCCAGCCCCAGTGGTCCTTCTCTCTAAGGAACCAGAGTAGACCTTGGCACATTTGAGGACCTTTAGCTGGATTGGAAAAATGATCAATATTTTTTTTGTTGTTCCCCAGAAAGTGCTGAATTTTTCCTTGGGGTCACCCCATTTGTGTGTTCCTGAGTTATTAACCTGGCTGTACCAGTGTGATGGGTCCTGGGCTGGAAATTCGGGTCCTCCCTTGAGCATAATAAGGAGAAGCTGCACTGAGGTTCCTATCTGCAGGTGAATCTGGGTGAGGCCTTGGAGTGGGCAGAGCGATTTCTTTCTGTCCATGTTGGTGCAGAGCAGGGTGCTGAGGTTTTCATCTGAGCTGGGGAAGGCTCCTGGGCCACCTACACACCAGGACACTGCACAAGGAAATTCCTTGCACATTTTTGAGCTACACCCACTGCACAGTGACAGATCCCTTGGTGTAGCCTAGGTCTGGACATTTATAGCACTGTGCAATCTCCATGCTGCTGGAGGAGCTGGTGAGGCACTGTGACTGTGGAAAAGCAGGTAGAGAATTTCACAGTGGAGGTTCATAGCTTCGAGTAAGAAAGAAGCTAAATGTTAGAGCAGCAGCCTAGAGGCTTCACTTGCAACCTTTAACTTCTATAGGTCTTTTTACATGCAGGGTCATATATTTAAAGTGAATTTCTGGATTAATATAAGGTTGTTTGAGGCTCCCTCCCTTAAGTAAAAACAGTCGAGACCCTTGCTTTCTGGTGGAAATGAACACAAATATGGATCCATTTTCGTAGTGGTTTAACATGCAGCTGAGTTTACCCCAGAACATGTCTGTTATAGGAGGTATTATATAAATATATAATGAATCACATTTTAGGTACTGATTATGTCCTCCATAGATAATAATATCAGTTTGAGGTTATTACAGGTTCTGCGATGTAGCTGTTTCATATCTGACTTTTTAAAATATGTTCCGCTTACTTGTAGACCACACAAGCTCTATAGAGGACACCTGGTATCTATTAGATTGTTTCAGTCCGTGGAACAGAGCTAATCTGATATGACTAGGGAAGTTGGGAGTTTTGCCATTGATTTCAATGGCAGCAGGATGGGACTCAGAAGGCTGAACTGTAAAAACACAGCTCCATATGATTTTATTCACATCTAGCCTGTCAGGAATAAAACCCCACCAACCAGAGGTCAGGGGAGCTGCACTGTGCTAAGGTGCCTGCGTGCAGGATTGCAAGCACAGACAAACCATGTGCATGTGTGGATTTGCAGCTTTCACCTGAGGCTTAATTTAAAAATGAGCATCAGCTCAGCCTGAGCTACAACAATAGATTAGTGGCCTGAATATTGCTATAGATAGGATAAATCTTGGCAAAAATAACAGGCGTATAGCAATGCCAGCAGAAAGGAGAGCATTCTTCTTTGCCTTGCATATTGTAGCCTTTTGAACATCCAGCTGAAGGTACAATTACAGTTCACAGACTCCTACCTGAAGTCAATCCTGAGCTCTGATTCCAGTGGGAATGCTGAGCCCTTGTAAGCTGGTTGTGCACTGTAGTCAGTCACAAGTCAGCGATAAGTTCTGACTTCCCAGGGAGTTTAGTACCAAGGATGAAAGGTTTTTCCCCAAAAGAGTGAAAATCAGGGTGCTGTAGAAAGCTTCAGGATCTTACAGATCCTCTTTAATCCACTAACTCTTGACCACTGCCTGAAATTCCTGGGTGCTCCCCTTGCTGCTTCCCAAATCCATCACAGAATTGGTTTGAAGGCAGTGTCCTGAATGAAGAGCTGGCTTAAAGTCGTTTAGCCCTGTTGGTCGCACTGTTGTATGACAAGATGAATGAAGGCAGCATGGGTTCTCTTCCCTTGTATGCTGGTTTACACCAGCTCCAGATAAGTCCCTGTGGTGGTGATGCTGGGTGAAAATGAGAATGCAGCACCCAGCCCATGCTTCTGCTTTTCAGGAAGGCTTTATGTGTCTGCCGTGGATTTTTGTACTTTGATACGCATTGCTCAGTCAGTGTGTTTCACTACCCTGAGCTTGAAAAGTTACTTGTAAGCTTTATTTAAAATTACAGCAGCTTGTCACACTTCAAGCTCTTCTTTATATCCAATAAATTATTAAAAATGATTTATGACAACATGTACGTGACTGAACATGAATGACATCATTATTGTTAGTACTACATATTAGGGGCCCAATTCAGTTTGTGGTTTTGTGTGTGTGTTTTTTTTTTTTTTAAGACTCCTTTATTTTGGATTCTTCCTAAATCCACACTTATAGCAGTAGTGATTCTGAGAATCGAACTTATAATTGTTGTATGTCTGGCAAAATCACCCTTGAAATCACCAGGAATTTCGTGTGTATGGAGTTGAAAGTAAATCAGGGCTTCAGGATCTGTTTGCAAGCAATTCTAAAGAGTCTTAGAGTTTTATTTCATTTGGATGGAGTGGACTTGAAGGGAGAGCTCAAGCACTAAAAATAAATATGCCTCTTTCCCATGCATAGAATGAAAGAAGATGGACTTGGAGACAACTTCTTGAGACATCTGACCCAACCCTTTGCATCACACAGAGTAAAGGTTGCATTAATCCAGCCCTAAACTTCTCTGTTCTTATCTTATGCATCTCTGCTGGTGCTTTAAGTATCTTAATAGGCATTTATTGTATTTGCTAGGAAAGCAGTAATCAACTGTACCACTGCAATGGTTTTTATGTTTCTATTTCTGCAAAGATTCCTCCCTTTAGAAGAGGACCTGGGAAAATGTTTGTGTGTTAAATAGGGTTTTTGGTCAGTTGGACAAAAAGAAACGATTAATATGGTTGTGTTGGAATCTCAGTAGCTTTTTAATATGTAGTTAAATAATAGAATTAACTTGGTTCTAATTTTTTTCAGTGTTAGAGCATGCATTGAATGGCAAATGGTTTAGAATAATTTCTGGGTAAACCAAATCAAGTATTAGAATAGACCTGCATATCAAATTTGTCAGAGATCCTTCTTTTGAACTGCATTTTGGATAAGAGAGTATAAAATTAATGCAGTTTAAGTTTATGTAAGAGTAGCAAACTCATTACAAACTCACAAAATTAATTGCCAGAGAGTTACCGAAATTGTAACATGATTATATTGAATAGCCCTAGAAGGAAGAAAAGTCTCTAAATCCAGAGATAAGAGCTGCACCAATTTTCAGCAATCCACAGGTCCTGGGATTACAAAGCCATCCCCAGAGCCAGCCCTAATTCAGAATAACTACAGCTCCTGCATTCCTGGCACACCACAACAAAAGACAATAAATGGAGTCAGGTTTTGTCCGGTCCAGTCAGCCCTCGCTACTGTGTTCAATGGTTTGCTTCACTCAAATGCAGGACTGGACTCAATATGTGCCTGCTTTTTTTTCCTTTATCCTACCCCCCTGTCCCCTCCTTTTCTTTTTAAATGTATGTAGAAAGAAAAAGTACCTCCACATTTTTCAGGACTAGCCCCCCCAAATTGCATTTTGTGTTTCCTCTTTGCCAAATCGCTCATTCCCCACCATAAATACATCCCAAGCACATTAAGGTTCCTGAGACCAGGGGTGCTGAAATGTTAGCGAAAGGGACATTACAGGAGAAAAGTTCAAAACCTCAGGGCCCAATCCTGACCCCTTTGAACTGAACAGGAGCTGTTGCATAGGCTTCAGTGGGAGCGAGCTTGTGTGCTCTATGTGCGGAAGCATTAAACTTAAAAGCAAGCTGTTTAAAAGACTGCATTGTTTCTTGCTTGTACTGATAGTTTCTCATGTAAAGTTCTATATATTCTTTCACAATAAATACATGAAACAGTTAATCCAATGTTTTATTGTTTAGTAATATTTTACTTGCAAATGACCATCATTTCTTCTCTGCTCTGTTTGTTCTTCTGAATGTCTGTTTTATATTCTGGAAATGGAAGAGCTATTCTTTTAATGCCCATTTCTTTCTGATGATAATCGTTCTTTCTGGCAAATGCTGTGACTCGTAGGTAGTCTATATTTTCGATCAGTAAATATTGAACAACAATGGCAAGGAAGGTCTGAGCTATGATACAACTAAAACAAAAAAATAGAAACCGGCCCACCTTTTTTTTTTTTTTTGGTTATATTTCTATTATTTTCTGGATAGATGTATCCTCCTCCAAGGTGGTTCTAAACTACTGAATACCTTGTCCCAGAGGGCATGTAAGCCAGACTGCTTTTCACTAGCAGCTACAGTGGGGAGGACAGGAGCCTCGTGGGCTGGTGGCTAATACCTGCCTGCTCTCTGCCTGCCTCGTGGGGCAAGCCAAGTGTCAGGGCTCCCTGGGGTGGCCCCAGGTGGCCATCAGAGTGGTGGCCCAAGGGGCGATGTTTGGCATCACTCAGCACCACACAGTGGAGCATAGGGCTGGCACCGACAGTGGAGTTTGGCCATGAGTTTTTGGGGCTTAAGGGAAGGTAGTGCCCAAGGTCTAGGGCAGGCCAGACTGTGGTGTAGGCTGGGTGTTGTGGTAATCCCCTTCTCCTGGCGATGCCCAATTGCAAAGACAACCAGTGGGCCAAATCCCCAGCCCTCACCAAAGCAAAATGCCATTGACTTTAATGAGCATTTGCAGGCAGATTTCAGATAAGTCAATGTGGACTTTTGTCTGCATGAGGACTGAAGGATTTGGCCTACAGTCTTTTACAGTATGAGGTTAATCAACATGCGGGAAATTCCCACACCCTGTAAAGGGCCCTATTGTACCTCTGTGCGACAGAAATCTCTGCTAAATCACCGGGTTCTCTGCTAAAAAGCTGTGGGTAAGATATGAACCAAAGTAACTCCAAGTCAGTTAACAGGATCTTTGCAGGAATGTATCAAAAAAAGCTCCCACAAAAAAAAAAAAGCAACCTGGATAATTCAATGGGAGCCAGTGGGGAAGTACCCGCTTCTGCCCTCATTAACATCAATGGGAGTTTCCCCATTGATGGAACCCATTCAGTGGGAGAGGAACTGGGCTTTACAGTAGCATTTTAAATTATATTCAAAGGTCACTTAAATTATATGGTCACTTTAAAACCGCTCTCCAGAAACCTGAGTAATATTCAGTTATGCTGGGCACTTGCCTGAAAGTGTCAATTAGGATCTCTTTGGATACATTCACTTTTGAAAAAGCCAGTTGGCATCAGCAGCTTGTTGTAGGAGCTGCTGCAGTCTAAGGTGTTAAAATGAAGCATTTGTTTTTGAAATGACCTATAAAGCCTGTCAGCATTTGCAATCCAGCTTGTGAGCGGTTGTGCAAGGCAGACTGTTTGATGTCCGGGCGGATAGTTTGCAATCTTGGGCAGGATCCAAGTTTTTCAGGGAGCTGAAATTATCATTGGGCAGTATAGAAATACTAGCATTTGGCAACATGAAGTATAGATAGAGACACCATCCTATAAATAATCTATTCCTCCTCCAGTTATATGGAATCCTGGAAATAATATTCTCTATTATGAATGAAAGGTGTCGAAGAATAGGTTAGAAAATGCGAATGCAGCCAAACAGCTCACCTGCCAACGCAGACACAGCTTGCCCTGTAAGTTAGCTGTGTTTTCCTTGTCTGGCATAATATCTACAAGAAGTAATAAACAGCCTAAATAAAGTGTTAATTCTCAGCCTTATCACTTACGAATCCATTATACCTTCATATAATTTACTAATATTTATCTAGATGAACTAAATATTGCTGAAAATTTAAAGGTGGTGAACATGCTGTCTGCTGAATTATTCTGTGCTTGCTGGGAAAGTAGCTCATGGCAGAATTGAATTATTTAATATTATTTTCCAGTATCATGTAGAAGCTTCATTTTTGGATTATGATTTGTATTATGAAATGCTTATCAAGTGTTTTCCAAAGATTAGTTTAGTTTTAATTAAATAAACCTTTCTCAGGAGAAAGCTCCAACTACTCTTCGTACCCAGAGGCTACCGTACTTGTTGTTTTTAATTATTTTTCACTGTTACCCAAACTGCTTTGGGTACTCCTGCCCAATTAAATCACAGACATGGGCTTCTTATACACAATATGTTTAATATTTAATTTTAATTAAATTAATTAAATTGTTTATTTAATTTTATGTGCATTATTGTGCATGAAGCAATGCAAAATTTATGATAGGAAGAATTTGTGGGAGCTTTCAAACAAGCTAATTACTGAGGTAAAAAGAGACTTCTTCTCTCTTTCTGGGGAATAGGCATTCGACCATAAGGAGATAACAGAAGTTGTTTGGATAAAATAGTAGGTGGTTGCACTGCATTAAGAATTATTTGTTTTACCTTACTTTATGTTGTAACCATTACTGGATCATATTATAATAGATTTGACAACAGCCTTCTCCCCAGGTTGTTGCAGACAGGTAATCAAGTATTTATCAGGGTAAATAAACCTAAAGCTACAATATAAATACACTAGTAACATTAAAAATCAGCAACTCACATGCCACAGATACACATTTTTGGTTACACTCTGAGACTTTCTGTTTCCAACAAACTCATTTATCTCCCAGGTAATCTTTACAAGAGCCTGCTGTTTATTAAAAAGAGTAACAAATAAAAAAACAATCCCTTTTTTTTTTTTTAGCAGTGCAGATCATTTGTTGTGATAGATTTTTTTTTCTAATGAAGATTTCTTTTTCATCTGAAAAGGAGCAGCACAGTATTTTTGATGCTGTTTTAATCTGGTGATGTATTGTTTTGAGAAGGTCACTGATGCTGGATATAGACAGAAAGCTATTTTGCATGACCTTGGTGCATGTTATTTCGGCAGGAAGTTAATAAGCAAGAAAAACATAAAAATGCCTCTTTGTAAAGTTGTTTTCTATGATTTATATAAAGGTAGCTCACAAGCCTCTTCTCTACTCATGTGGAGGCTATGGGAACCCTCTTGATTCAGTGGGGTTCTTTCTAGCAGTGCTGGGAGGAAGGTTGAAACAGGCCCTCTGGGGCTGATTTCTTAATACTGGAGGAGGCAAACCTATCGCCGTGCCACAGTTGCATTTGTCAGGAGTGCAGCTCCAGGGAGGAGAGAGCAGGATCAGGCCCTTGTGAGAAAGGGTCTTGGAAATGCAAACCAGGCTCCTGGCGAGAACAGACCTGGTTGCTCTTGCAGCCCTGCAGTTGCTGTGCTGCGAGCAGCTGTGAGCATGACCATCCCGGCTGAGTGAGATGCAGGTTCTTACGGAAAAAAATAAAGGGAATTTTTCTCCCTCCCCATCCTACCTTGTGGAAATGCAAAATGTGCTTTGTGAACTCGATATGTGATATGTCTGTGAAGTTGTGATGGGCATTTTCTCTCTCCCTGTTTAAGGGTTAAAAGTGACCTCATAGTGAAACATAACATGCTACTTCTCTGAGTATTTTGACAATTAAAACAAATATAAATAAATGTATTCACAGGAATTATTCATATAATAATTAACAACTCCTCAGTCCCAAGATCAGAAGAGCTAAAAACAATTTTTCTTGAATGTTAGGGATATTCACAGAACAATACTTTTATTTCAGCAGATTAAATAGTATCATAAAAGTAGCTGATGATGCAGTAAATTAAAAATCAGACTGGGGTCGACTTTACAGCAGCTTTTTTTAGTATAATACAATTACCCATTACTGGCTAAACATTAGTTTTAAATCAACAGCAGTTGTCACAAAGAATTTTCTCTTAAAATTATTACTAGAAGAATTTAAAATGAGAGCAATATTACGGCATACACAAAACCTGAAGAGATCTTAATACTGAAGGAGGACACATCATAAAGACTCATCTAGATTTAATTTTTACCCTGCAGTCTCTATTCCTGTGTAGAGCCAGGCAGAGCAGTACGTATGCATAATATGCCTCCCTAATGTACATGCATACGCTGGGAGACCAATCCACTCGAATTCATGGAGACACAGCCTCACCTCGGAGTGGTTAGACTTAAAGGAGAGATGTGAATAAGGAATGAGGCTGAGGCTGAGCCCTGTGCAGCAGCTCAGTGGGGCTTGCTGCACTGAGCACTCAGCTTGCCCCTGAGTGTTTGGTGCTACTTTGGTTTTCCATATGCTCAAGTGTACACGGCAGCATTACTGAGGCAATAGCACCCAATTATTTCCAGACCCTTCTCAGGATATTCTGGGTGATTTCAGAAAACTCAAAAGTTAAAAGTCTTTGCGTGCTAATAGGAAGAGGTTTTACGCCATGAATAAAATTGGAAAGGGCCACACAGTGCTGGAGACTGTGGGGTCGATGGGGAGACTGGGGAGACTTGGTGTGCCATGGGCTGCTCCCCGTAGCCAGCACCAACACAGCACTCATTCTGTGTGCACCCATTCCCAGCTGTTGTGACAGGAATAGGTGCAACACAGGTATTATTTGTTGCCTGCCTTTCCTTCCCTCCTCATAAAGACCTGAGAGAAGACTGGAAAAATAACAAGTGTATCAAGCTAACATGGCATATTTAGAGCGGGACATTTCGCAAGTATAAATAAATGGCTTTTTACCAGCCACAAAGGCACACAGATGCTCTAGTCAGTGCTCCCGTGCTTGCAATAAGGCGGGGAGAAGCTCGGAAATAAGGTTCATGATGTAAATCAGGGGAGGCAACTGCAAGGAAGAAGTAGCTATATGATTTACAGAGTAAATTACTGGCTTCACTAGATTTCATTATCTTCACCAAACTGTTCTTTATATTTCAGTGTGTTTATATTTTATTCAGAGATTTTTTCAGGGCAGGAGGCTGAGCATGCACAACATCGCCATTTCCTGAGATGCGTGCAGGGTTTCAGGAGTTATTTATAAAGGCAAACTTTGACTTTTATAGGCAGGGTGAGATTATTTTCCCTAGCTAAATATATGTTTTAGTAAGTGTGCTAAAGGTACTTTAATATATGTGCCTGTTATCTGATGAGCTTACTGCAACAGCTGCTATTTATCCATGACGGCATACTGCTCTAAGATTGATGGGTGGAGGACTCATAGGAGCCAGTGCCTGGGAGACCCTACCCTGGCACCCCAGGCTTTCCCAGCTGGTGCCCTGGACACGGCCAGCACAGCAAATACAGCCGCGTCAGTCCACGGGCACCATCAGACTGTGTGGCTTTGCTGTGGCCATTCCCGATCAAAATGGAGCCGAGGCAGCTCTGGGAACCGTTTTCGGTTGATCCCAACATTATTGCTTTTTGCATGGGGTCCCAAAGGGAGCAGATGATGGAGGGAGGTAGGGATTGTACAGAGCAAAGGGAAGATATATGCTGTGAGCTTTCCTTAGGCTCAGAATTCAGTTAGAGACCTCACGAGTAAGGAGGCGAGGCAAAGGGAAGGTGAGAGGTGGATGGTTTGAAATCTGAGCTGGTGACTGCTCACTGCTAGGACAGATCATCCTTTTTTGATGGTCACTCCTGTGAGCACAACTATGCCATGTGTTGATTTCATGTTTAATTTCTTTTGAATCCAGCACTGGCCATTTTCCTTCCTTTGTGCCTTCCTTCTGTTTGCCCATGTTGTCAGCTGCAGCGTTACCAACTTCACCTGCCCTTTCTGCAGGGAAATCCTCTGCCTCTGACAGTGCCATCTTCCCAGGTTCTCTTGCAGCTACTCCCGCAGGTGTGGCCACTGAGGACATTATTTTCTGGTGCACGAGCCATCTAAGGGACAGGGTGAACTTCCATGTCTGTAGCCCAGAGCTGTTCCACAATGCATCCCCTTCCTCCTGCTCTGGGACCAGAGCCTCTCTGGTAAGGTGAGGATGAAGGTGAAGGGGGACACCCTGGTGGTGGGGTGCTACAAGCCACAGGCAGTTATTTCCTGCCCCTCCTGATGAGGGTGGACAAATTTCATGTGACTTAGCATCTGAGTCAGGAGTGCAGATCTTAAGGAAGGATAATCTTGACCTGACAGAGCTAAACGTCTTCAGTGGTGCTGTTCAGAGGCATCATAGGAGCTCCACCAGCTTCAGTATGGCCACCCCAAACTGTGACGTCAAAGCTGTATGTCATACCACAGAGGCAGTCTATATTATTATTTAACAGAAAATAAAAAAAAAGGCAGAAAATAGAAAAGAAAAAATGTAGTGTTTATATAGAAAAATCTATTTTGATCACTGTATTTTTATGAAAATAAACTTTAAATATTGTTTAGAACAGCACTTCCGGACTTCAAAATGCCATGAATTTAGAGCTGTATAAGGCTCCCCTTTCTAGCCTTGTATCACTCTGTCCAACAGGTAATCTTCATCACAGGCATTTCAGAGCATTTTCTGCTGTATTTATCATTACAGCTGTTTGATGAAGTAGAGTAATTTAATTATTCCCATTTTTCAGCAATGGAGCTGAGGAATAGGAGAGCTAAATGATTTGCTCAAAGTAGTACAAGAAATCTGTGGCAGAGAAAGGCTCTGCCCTGGGGCTTTTCTGCAAGACATTATTAAGACTCAACTTCAAAGACGGGACATTTTGATATATAAAACAATGGCTACTGCTCTAGGATGGAGTTTTACCTTTCCTCAGATTCAGACCAGAGTGTTGTGTGGTGGTTGAGTGTAAATTTATTATTCTTTGGGAAAGGAAAAAAACACTCAAAAAGGAAGTTGAGACTGAGATTTGTATAAAACTGAGGAAACTGATGGGAAGGAGTCAGAAGCTCCTGATGATTTTATTTCCTTCCTATGCAAGCAGCGTAGGTGGCATGTAAAATATATCACGCGTGTGTGCGCACGTAAGCCAGTATGTGTGTGCATGCACATGTGCGTTGTGTTTCTGCTTATGTATTTGATCTATTAAACCATTTTGGGCACTCTGTTTATATTCCCTGCAACAAATAAAATGTGGCCCCATAGGCAGAAGTCTGGCACACCAGATTTGAGTCTAGAAGTAATTTTCTTTTGTTCACAGTGGAGTTATTAAGCTCTTGCAATACGAGTTTACAGCTGAAGTGCTGACAGACTTAATTTCAAGAGCAATGTGATTAGGGCAACATGCGAGGTAGTGCTGTACCAGTGCTTACCTTTATTAGCTGTGACAGTGGCGTAAGTCCAGCTGACTGAGGGAAAAACAAAACTAAGGCAAACAAACAAACCTCCTCCAGCAGCAGGCAACTTTGGCTTTTGGAGGTGCACATTAGGGGATGCCTGATGCCAAGCAAATTCCAGACTGGGGGAGATTCGTGTGTGCTTTTGCTAATATTTATTTTATGACACATTATAACTACTATGTGTTACAGTTGCTAGGAACCCTTGGGAAATAAAACTGGGAACTGTGTTGTGGTGCAGCCAAGAGTCCACAACTTTATTAAACATGAAAGTCGATGTACGAGGAGCCGGCAGGAGCCACTGGTCCCGGCTGAAGGCAGGCAGTGGGGTAGCCAGGCACTCTCCATGGCACCTCCATGTCCTCCTTGCAGGGATGGACAGCGCTGCTCCCACGGGTCCCGCTTTGCACCTGCTCATGTCCACCGAAAACAGCCAAAATGTCACTGTGCCAATATTAGCTGTGCTCAGGGAGCTGCACCCCTATCAGCTGGGGAGCTGAGATTATTCACAGATATTGCTCTGAGGAAAGCTGCAGAGGGAAAGGAAAATTAAAGAAAAACAGCATTGTCTATAAAAATTCTCTGGCAGCATTAATAAGCTGCATGTTTGGTTCTTGGTTATTTGCCTGACTCTTGCTCCAGGTTGTGTTTCTGCTTTGGTTTCACGAGGCTGCCAGTGCTGCTGATGCTTGGGTGTGCTCACAAACACTGATGCTGATAAAGTGAGTGCAAATATAAAACCCCGTCTTCAAAACATCCTTCATTTTTTTATGAGAAGGTAAACCCCAAATCTAATGAGTTTGTACAGTCTGAATACCAATCTCATTAAAATGCTCTTTTCCATTTCTTTTGGATCAAACACTGCTATAGTCCTTCCCTAAATATTAATCATTTGTCTGCTGGGACCATGTTCATTTTCCATTTTGTTCTTCTACCAGCATTTTTAGGGACTGAATAATTGCTCTCTGGAAACAATTATAAACCCAGTTAACTCTTCCCTTTCCCATCTTCTCTTCCAAGTGCATTACTTTGTCCTGGTTTTGAGGGACATGTGGATCTGGTTCCTTATTCCTTCATTGTCTGGGGACTGAGGGCTTGTACGTAAAAAAAAAAAAAAGATGAAGGTAAATTGATATATTTTTCAAATTTTTGAAGTCTGTCCTATACTCACATAGAAAGTTTGGATTTCTATGTGAGTATAGGACAGTAGATTGAGAAATGTGAAGCCAAAGTAAATAATGTGCAAGGACTGAGTGGCTGGTTGGACTGGTGGGTTTGTGCTGATACTTATTTTTAGACAGGCACTTGAAGAGTATGTCCCAAAATTCTATTTTGAATAAAATGCATGGCCAGAAGCAGAAGATGTAACCTCTGTCCTCCTGTCTTTAATTTTCAGCTCTAATATAGACATATTTTCCCAGTTACAGAAGAACAGCAATGGGAAATATGATTTGGTGCAAGAGGTCTTTGCCTGAGTGATACCAAGAGTATCTTGCTAAGAGATAGAGAGTTATTCCTTTCCCTTCACTGTGGCAAAGGCACGTGGTATTTGTAAAAGTGTGGAGTTAAGTGCCCAATGTGAGGAAGCGTGTAGCAAAAAGCAGTTTCTGGCGCTTCAGGGGTCAGATCTTAGAAGCCAAAACTCAGATCCAATAAAGGGAATTAGGAATTTCAATACTAATGAGTTATTGTGGACACAACAGTCAGCTCCGGGGGTCCTGCTGTCCTAGGGCATCAAAGGATGTTATAAAGCTACTGCTTTAGTTGGTTGTCCCATTAGGAGAAGGATATCTTTGCACTGACAGTACACTCTTTTGATATTTTGATTAAAATTTATGAAGTTCTGTAATCATCTGTTCTTGCCACTCATTGCCATTATGATCCCTAAATGCGCTCTTCTGTGATTTTCCCCTTCTCAAAGCTTTTTATGGCATTCAGATCATCTCTGTCTGACAAAGTGGGAGGACAGAACATTTGTGAAGGCACTCTAGCTCCTAATTGGAGTGATAGTAGCACAAAGGACTCTGGAAACAATATGTTGTGCTTAGGAACGAGGCCAAGAGCGGCTGCCGTGCCCTTCACCACAGTGTCAGCGGAGTCGTGAATAGCTCAACGGTTGTGAGCAGTAAACAACCTGGCTCATCAAGGCTCTTCCCACACGGTGACAGTTGAGCTTTTCTTACTGTGGGGATTTTTCCAATTACTGTCCTGACAGAATCATTCAACACCACACTGGTTTTTGCCTTCTTTCTGGAGGTGGAATGAGTTCTTGATGATCAAATGCAATCTTTACTGCCATTTCAGACTGTAGGTATTGCAGGTCAGGCAATACTTGGGACACTGAGGCTGTGCCTCCTCTGAGCTCTGTGCAGGTATCATGCAGGACCCAAAACTTACCAGCAACTTCAGTTCTTCTTTGAAAGAAGCAGTTGTTAAAGTCTTTCTAACCAACTTTTCTTGACTCCTTGAAAACTCAGCTTTAAGGAAGACTTTTGAGAAGATTGTAGCAAAATAATTGGATAGCTTTTGACTCTGTCTGGTTTCTTTCTGACACTGGCAGTTTAACCTGGCAGCTAGAGAGCAGGTGAACTTGAGTGGTGACATTGAGCTGCTCTTGTGTGCTGAACTCTTCTTTGGTCAATATGGCATTTTTGGCCAGCAAGGCCGAAGTCTCTTCTGAGCTAAATGTCAGACTGGACTCCCACCCTCAGCTATCACCAGAGTGAATGGGGTCAACTTATGGCACCGAAACATGATGTTGAATATGTAGACACAGGTAGAAGGGGTGATTGATGGACTTGTCAATGAGGGTAGACCCAGGAGAGGTTGGCCAGTTTTGCAGCTTAATTGAGGACTTTTACCTGGTCTCTTTCCTTGCTTAGGTGGGACTATCTAGGGGACACTGAAGAGATTTTGGGCTTTTGCAGTATCCAGTTGTTCTTGTTACTTGTGCATGGCAAGCGTGCTGCATCCTTTTCCTTTGCTATAGAACCTGTCATTTATCAGACCTCGCCTTGATTGCTCGTATATTGTTCCCCTAAACCCAGACTTTTTATGACAATCACTCTTTTATCTGTCCAGAGTTTGTGAAGAGCGTGTGATGTGCTGGCCTAGCTGTTAACATTTCATGCAGAAAGTGCTGCACTGGCTGTCGGTGGTGCAATTTGAAAAGCTGAAGGATGGCGGTGTGTGGTCCAGTCTTTAGCTACACAAGAGATCTGACCTTTTGTCTGGTATCTGAGGAAACCTGAAGTATTTGGTCAAACTGCTTTAATGAGGTTACAATTGGGTAACAGGACGCTCTTTACCAGGAAATGTTGGCATAGGAGTTAAATTTCTCCTAGACCTTAAAGCATCTGCCTTCAGTTATCTGGAGTCTCCCAATCTACCAGTGTGATAGGGATGGTCTGCACACAGCTTGAAGACCTGGGGGACAGAAGGATGGACAGCTTATCTTTGCAGAAGGCAGTGCTGTGAAACCTTTGAGGAGGAATAGGTAGAGTTACAGATATCAGTGGGTGTAGTCCCGAGGCTGTCCTGTTAAAGAAGAAACATTTTCAAGATCAGCTGTCTCACTTCAGGCTTCAAACTGGAGTTAACTATTTAATAGACTTTGTAATGACTTCTATGTTTACGTATTGGACTTACAGAAAATTTTCTCCAATGTTATGTCTCGAGAGCTGCAGAGGCAATGCTTGTTCCCTTTTACTTTGCTCTGCATCATTTCACTCCATCAATTCCTGTTGTTATTTTCTCTTAGGGTTCATAAAAGTGGCTTTCACTTTGGTCCCACATTTCCGGCACTTTCCACCATTTTTACTGGAAGAATCAACTGTCCTCTCTTGCAACTCTCCAAATTCAGTGTATCTTGTCTGGCATAGCCTGAATGTTCTCATATGTGGGAAAAAAGGACAAACAGTACCAGTTCTCATATTTGAAGAAAGATCCTTTCATACTACATCAATTTAACGTCAAAGAAAAATTAAAACTTGATGTTGTTGTTTACAATTTTTTTTCAAACCCCTTTAGATTTCTTGTTTACATAAATTGAATGATTTCATGTCTGTGAAACAAAACAATGGGTAGTGTTGATGCTGTGTATTATGAAATAGGTCTTCATGGATCATGTTTTGGGAGTATTTCAGTGTCTGTATCCATTCAGACTTTGACTTCTCCACAAGACTTAGAAGATCCCAAATGTTGGTTGTGCATACATAATAACTTATTCGTAACTTCTTTATATGCCACTCTTCTTCCTCATAATTATACTAATAAAACTCATTACAGAAATCAAAGCCAGCTAATACAATATATCTGATGGACAGCTGTCTCTGGATGCATGAATTATAATTACATGAAGCAAGATGGTCTTATTATGTCAGGGTATCTTTGCTCTGAATAAATTTCTATTACTGGTGTGTAATCTTTTGACTCAGGCCAGATGATAGGAACTTGCCCAAATAAGTCCCTTACAGTATTACTATTGAGCTACGCTTTCACCTGTAGAATTACGATCAGATAAGTGATGTTGGAAGTTGTGACTTTGAGTTTCAGGGGTCTGAGCGAGGTTGAGGGCTAGGGGGAACAAGAAGCATTTCTCACCTATACTGGTCTTACCTCTTCAGTCTGCTTTCAGGCTATAACTTAATGCCATACACTGATTTAGATGTAGCACTTGTCAGCCAAGAATAAGACTATAAGACAGAGACATACGAGGACTTGACCCACACTTTATTGTGAATATGTGATTGAACTCTGAGCTGACAGATAGAGACAGCCATTAGTGTGGGAAAGTGAAATTGTTCTGCCATGTAAGATTTCAAAATATCCTAAACTCAGCTCTGTAATTTAAGATTAGAACTCTCTTAGCGAATTTCTCAATCCTCTCTTATTTTTCTCCCTTTTCTTCTGTACTTTGCTAATAAAAATGGCAGCATCTACTTTTGAGATATCCCTTGGGACACTCCTTATTTCAAGGGATTTTTCTCCTTACATCTCTAGTATTCATATTAACCAGAACAAACTGATACTTAATGCTGAAGCCACAAACCTTTAGTGGGTCCCTTTGCTCTAAATTTAAGACAAGTTAAGGTATTTGCATGGCAGCAATGCAATACTGAGTATCTGCTTACGTTGAACTGCAGAGGCAAGGACTAGAAAATTGCAAATTATCCAGCCATACTGGCATTTCTTTCTCTGAAAGTGTTTTGACCCTTCTCCAAGAAGCTGAGTTAACACTGATCAGTGCTGACATGAGAGACCTGGAAAAAGAGTTTGTATCCTCAAGAAATGTAGGGAATACTTACAAATAGGAAACTTTCTCTGAAGAAAAAGAGTTTCCTTATTGCTATGCCTGACCTATCAGGGAAGGTGTAGCATGTCATGTCAGACAGTCTGTTCTTCTTCTGATCTGCTGGAGATGATAAAGTAATGGGGAATCAGAAAAGAACAAGAGTAAATGAGCATGTGACATCTCTCCCACTTTTACCCCAGGATGTTGTCTTGTGTATCAGGCAGAATCAAGAATATTCAAAGGACTCGTGAAATATCCAGAAAGTAAAACAAAACAGGAGATGGAAAAGCCTGTTTCTTGACTTTGAGGGCACGTTAAAATAAGAAGAAGACAACAATTCTCCAATCCTTACTATTAAAAGACGAATAAATCAGATTTGTATTTAGTGATAATAAAGGCATCATATGCACAGTGAGAAACCTGTCCCTGTATTTATTATATGTAAGTTTTGATTTAAACTACTTCTGCTTCACAAATGTACTTTATATCAACGAGAGCAGTATTTACACTGAGTTTTTAATTAAAGAAATGTAGTCATCTTTTATGTTTGCAGTTTGCCTGCAAGCATATTTTTTCCCCCTTCAATTCATTCTGTCAAAATGGTTAGACAAATTGTGGAAACATGTTTGAATTATGGATTATTTGTCAGTTGTCCATAGCAAGATACCAGCTGTAGCTAAAAGTTAGGGACATACCTAAACTTGTCTTCTGAGCTCCTTCTCAGGAAAGAAATCGTTTCAAAAAGGTGCTTCAACCCATGAGGATGAGGAAAATGTGGTTGTACCTCTGTTCTCTGTGAAAAAACTCTTGCAGATCTGGAGCTCAACATTTTGATTGTTAAAGATATCTGAGATATTTTGTGACTGTTTATGTTAATTAGGATACAAGTTTTTGCCCTCAACAAACTGATTCAGTATTTATGAACTGTTGTTGCTTCTGTCCCAGCCAAATTTCAGCTCTTGACTACATTGTTTTCAGTGTTAGGACAAAATTATGTGAGTTTTGTATGGAAACTCCTAGGAAATGTGGGTTATGGAAAGGAAAGATATCAATAAAACAACCTCTGGCCTGGTTTCTAGTTTGGTTCTTGGTTTGTGAATAGTCTTGTGGAATTCAGCAATTCAGAGGAAATCCGTTGTCATTGAAGGACAGCAGTGTGATACACTAATGCAGTGGACAACGTGGTTCTTGTGATGAGAAATTACAAAATGGAACATTAAAATGAAAGGAAACCTCAGGAAGCTACCTGATGCTAGAAATCTTAATTGATACTGCTGGAATATTAATTGATACTGCTAAGCATCAATTATTTTTCTTGGAGGAAAAAAAAGAGAAAAAAGAATTCAAGTTGTAGTGATTGGTAAAAGATCACTCGAAATTTTGTGGACTGTTTTCTGTGAGGATCGAGATTAAACCTGGAGAGTGCACAAAGCCCAGTGGTCTCCAAGAGCAGAGGGAAATGAAATGGGGACAGTTCCTCTGCCTGAGGTGGCAACCAGGTGCTCTCCATGTCCTCTGGAACATCCTACTCCTACAGGGCTCTTTCTCCCATACCAGGGGTTTCATCCCCAGCACAAAGGGTGAGAGACTGGGCTGACAGCCCTGGTACTTTAGGACATCTTTGCCAACATCCTCATTTGTGCAGAGGATTTATCTGAGCCAAAATGTAAAGCACAGAAAAAGAGAAAATGTTTTACATGCTTTTAAACACAGGGACTGCTGGTACTGTCACTGCCTGTGTTTGCCTAGAAACAACGCACCCGGCTGAGTAATTTATTTTCAGTGTATAATCTTTGATGGCTGAAGAGCAGAAAAGCTGTTCAATACATTTGGAAATGACTGCAGCTACAAGGTGAGAGAGCAGTATTTAATATCTATTTTGAAACCCATACTGGAGGCACCTGATAAACTGCCAGAAGATGGGGTTTGTAACACACACAAAGCTAAAATTTGAAGGACTAACAAACACTGAAGCCACTCATAGGGGGATATAAAATGCTGTGAAGTCTGGGCTCAATTTATTTTGCCCTTATAAAATGCAGTTGTCTGAGTTGTTTTAATATTGTGGGTCAGTAAGCGGAGACTGAAAATTTCACAAGAGTGTGCAGTTTTGAGTGATCCTCTTTTGAAAATATTGCAGAATATGGGGCACCTGTGATCTGATTCAGCCCACCATGAGCAGGAGCAGGAAACACCAAAGGAGCAAAGGTAATGGCAAACAAGGAACTAAACTTTTTTAAGCCTCAAAATAGTCTAGTTATGGTCGAAGCCTTGGCCAGTGTTGCCAACACTTCTTGTTCTCTTATTCACTATCCCTCTTTGGAAGCAGGGAGAGAAAGCTTAAAATGATAACATTTAAAAAGGGCATCAATACACACACACAAAAAAAAGCTTAATAAATGCCATTTTCACAGTCACCTTTGCATTGATAGGGTGGATATTACATCAAGTATAAGACCAGGAATAAACAAATAACTGATAGGGTGATATGGGAAAAAGATAGATTAACTCTTAAATCTGGAGCTACAATATCTGTATGGTCTTAAAGCTTGGTGGTGCTGTCTCACAAGGTCCCTTAGTATAGAATACAGGATCGTAGAATTAACCCTGTAACAGGCAGCCACTGGGTGGCAAAGAAAAAAACCTTTCTGGAATCAGGTCTGAAAAACTAAAGTGTTTGGACAGTCTGATTTTGGGGACATTTTTCCACCATAAGAAATCCCCTCCTGGGCTAAGTGGAATGTGATGAAGCTGGTGCCACAGGTGAAGTGCAGGGTTATCCTCTGTTCCTTGGGCCCTGGGGAATAGGGACCCTCATGAATGAGAGGTCTCTCTTGCTTTCCTCCACCTGCAAAATGGCACTGAATGTATTTTCTTACTAATCCCCAAGTTCTTGTGAGTCTTGTCAGTAAAATGCATTAGAGTCTCCAGCAGAAGGACCTTTGTAGATTTTCAATCTGCATTTATCCCATGGGTTCCCTGAGGGCTGAGGGTGGCCCAAAATGATCAGTGCTAAAATGTTATCTCAACAGGTGTTACCAGGAACCATGCAGACACCTCTGGACCAGGACTTGTGTTTTTTACAGTGACAATCTTGAGCAGCAGAAAGGAAAGGCATAGTGAAGAAGTTTGCAATCAAGCTACAGCTTGAGCTTAACCCAAAGCTCTGAAGTAAAGGAGAGGCTCACCCACCAATGGGCAGAGGCTACAGAAAACAAGGTGAGGGTAGGTATAAGATTATGATAGGTGTGGAAATGAATGGAACTATGTCTCAGCTATTCAAAGAGTAATGAAGGAAGGAGTGTAAGTGTTGTTTTATACTTGATAAGAAAGACCAGGACATAGAGATGGGTATCTGCAAATCAAAGGTAATTATTTTACTGTGACAGAAATAAGAAGTGAGACTTTTATTGTTGCAGTACAGTCCAGGCTATAGTCAATTGCCTTGGAAAGAATCTTTATGGTGTTAAGGTAGACTTGGCAAGTTCTGTCCTTTTGTGTGTGAAATCACCTGTACAGCAGTGTGTTCAATTTCCAGCCTGGTGTTGCTGACACACACAAACAAGGCAGGACTTCTCTGGATGAGGTATCATCTAACCCCATGATCAGGGACTATCTGAGTCCAGAAGGACTTACAACCAGTCCCACCAACACATTCACCCACATCAGTTGCTGCCATTGGTGTCCATAGGAGACTATCCATAAAATTCACCATGCATACAAGCACTTGTAACATCCTTTATTAATATGAACAGCTGCAAAATTCAGACAGAAGAAGCAAATGGGTGACGAGCAAGAGGAAAAAGGAAATTACGATAGCAACCAGACAGTGTAAGGACTAGCAATGTGCCTAGCTGATGGTATTGCACCCATAGTTTTTAAAATGTGTAGTAAGGGATAAATAAACTGATAAATAAAATGGATCTCAAAAGGCCACATGGGAAAGATGCACAGTCTTGATTACCTAATTACGGAAGGAATATTGCAGAAATGGAAATAGTACAACAAAGTCCCATAATGACTTCAAGATTGGAGGCTCCAAAATGGTTAGTGAAACTAGGTCTGTATCCCTCGCAAAGAGAAAAGATTAAGAGGGGACCTCGCTGAGCTGCAGAGGGCTCTGGGGGGAACCGCAGGGAGCAGTGCTGCAGTTATTAGAGCTAATGTCAAATATGAGGATAAGGGACACGGCTCCAGTGAGGTCTTGCACTGTACAAATGTAATACATTTTTTTTTCCAGAGGGTATATATTATAAGCTACCAGATGCTGCTCTAGAAGCGACCGATCTGACCAGATTTCAAATAGAGCAAGAAGCATATGGAGAGAGAGCAGGAGAAAAAGAGTATATTATGGAGAACAACTGTTAACTGGAGGAAAGGATAGGCCTAGCTGGGCTTCCTGGCCTCCTGCCATCTTAAGATTTTCTTATGTCCCTATGTAATCTTCTGACTTTTGATTTAGATGTTTCCTAAAAATGTGGCCCAGTGGTTGGTACATACTAGGCATTAGCCCAAGAAAAGAATGAAAAAAAAATATGCACTGTATCTCATTAAAGAATTTTTGAAGGGAGACTTTGAGGCGCCATTTGCTTCTTGTTACTCATCTTTGCAAATGTCTCTTGTCTTCCCAGGCTCTGCCCTGATGTGTTAGCGTTAGCAGCCTGTGGCTTTCTGAGCCGCACTGAAACGGGAACTCAGAGCGGCCAACCTAAGTCAGTCAAGCAGAGACGGCAGCGCAAAGCAAAGGAGGACGACAAAAATAAGATCGAGTGAAGTAAACCATACAGGATCTTTTTGTGCACATAAACAGTATCAGGTGAAAAAATGTTGTCTGCTAATGGCTTTTCAGGCTGCTGTTGGGAATAAGGATCACTCTTATATTTGAAATATTTACGGTTCAATTAACAGCATTTGTTTCCACGAAATATTTTAAAAGAGAACAGTATTTATCTTTAATTATTTTTCATTTTCTTTGACAAAAGATTCCAATATAGATATTGCTGTAGGCACAGGGGGCACTGAACATCAAGAAGTGGATTCTGTAAACAATTTTTCTCAAAGCACTAGAAAGTTTAAATATTAATTTGGCCATAATTGGCAGAGAAGCAATTAAAAACGCTACAAAGCTGACTTTCTCCCTCCTTTACTTTCTCCTCCCTTTTCATTTAACCACAGTATAGAGAGTAGATGTAAAACAATAGGACCCTGAGCTGTACGGCATTCTAAGCCTAGCTTGCCTTAAAGCTACAATATGGATTTAATTTATATGCAAATGTAAGCAATAAAAAGCCAGACACTGTAGAAATTATAGTATTTTTCATAGATGCTTCAGCACTGGCACACAAGCCAGCACTCATTTCAAACAAGGAGCTAATTATTACTGGTCACTAGGCTACCTTTTTCTTTTAATATCTCTCTCTTTCTTCCTCTGACCCCCCCTTTTTTTTTTAACAATGAGTAAATTATTTTCTTGAGTGAGGAGGGAGGGGGGGGGAGGGAGAGAAAGAAACTGGAATATTGGGGGTGAGTGAATGAAAACAGCCAGAAATATCTCCTGTGAGATTCAACATCAGGATAATTTCACAGTCTCGCTTTTTGACTGCTGTGTCCTGAAGCTGACCAGCACCATGCAAGGCTGATCAAAGGCCATCGGAAACATCAAGTAAGCCTAAATGGGGCTAAAGTATGCTAATAGAGAAGCTAAATGTACTTTAATCCTGTTATAATACAAGGTAACTTAGAGGCAGTGAAGGGCCTTGTTGCTTTTCCCTACTGGGTCCAGGACCCCTGCAAACCTTGAATAGAAGTTGCTTCCTATTCTTTGCCGGCCGGGGTATGGCTTTCTCAGATGCACACACAGTCCCCTCCTCCTCCGTTTACTAAGTGTCAACAGTCGGCTGAGCAAGACTTCTCCGCTCCTTAGATCAGCACCCTGTGACCTTCCACATTTAAGCACAGACCATTAAGCTAAGCTTTCCAGCTGTTGCCTGAATTATGAGGGATTTTTTTTTTCAGAGGAGGGCAGAGCTTAGAGGAACACTAGGCAACAGTTTTATATTATGGACCTGCTGCCACCCAACTTGCTATGCAGAGCAATGTGCTTTCCGCAGGGCTGCAGCAGACGGGTGACATTGGCTGAAAACAGGGGGCTGCTTTGAAGTGATTCAGACCCAGGGCTGTCCGGCTTTGGCATCATTGTGCTCGCTCGGGGAAACATAATCTAATTTTAGGAAGAGGAGGAAACAAAGTAAACATGACTGAACTGCTCTGCACTGTATGTGCCGGCTGGGACAGCATCCCCAGGAATATGTGTGCTCCCCGGGCAACTTTCTTCTTCATTTTCCTTCTTCTTTTTTAGACACCGATTTTGGTGCATCCTACTGAACAGAGGAAAAAAAGAGTGGTAGTTCTGCCCATGAAATGATATGCTTTAGTGGATGCCCCAAACTAACTATTGCTTGTAAACCCCAGATTAAAAAGGAGACTGGTGTAACTTTAAAGCCAGCCAACTGCCTTAGTGACTGTATCAGAAGATTAAAAACAAAGGTTTCATTGAAGCACTACCTCCCACTGTGCAGCTGAAAGTCTCACGGCTGAGGCAAATGGTCCTAAATATCTTTCTGTTAAGTACAAATTACATACTGGATATATTAAGTTGTAATGGTACATTTTTCAAGAGTCACTTTGCTTGTGTGAGAGCACCAGTAAAGGCTCAAAAAATGCTGACTGTATGGCACACGGAAACAAAAAGGAATCTGCCTTTCACGTAAAATGTTTTGTTCGCATCAAATCCTCTTTTTCCTCCATCTCTCCCCATCCCCCAGCTAAGTCTGGAATTTCAAATGCCAGAACCAGTATGTACAGTAAGTCCTTCTGAAATCCATGGCAGAGAAATAGTATCCTGGCCTAGCAAACTATTATCTGCATTTACATTCCTAAGCCTTACCCCTCTGTGTTAGTGCTGATAGGAGCCCTTTAGATCAGCTGAAATGTAACTGAATAAAGATGCTCCAGAAAATGTCTTTTTAATGTGGAATTATCTTTCATTTACATAGGCAACCTCCCTTAACTCAGCACATGTGCTATAAGGCTTCATGTAATAGAAACATTCATATAAAACTTAATGATTAGCATTCATTCTGCTCCCAGATGATCAATAAAATGCTAAGTTAACACATAAGTTGCAAAGAAGTCTATAAGAATGCATAAACTTGCACTACTGTGTGGGATGTAGGTAAATAATGACTGTGGAGCAGAAGAAGAGAGCAGTGCCCCACTTGTGAAATGGGCAGTGGTACCACGGCTGTTCCTGCCACTGGCTTCGTTCCCAACTGGTCTTGGAATGTCTTATGTCTCACATGCACTGCCATGCCTGCAAACATCCATGTGCACAGGCACACATACACTGCTACAGCAGATAAAAAAAGGACCAAGCAGACAAAAACAAATAAAAAGCTGTCTATAACATCTTCTCTTTGCATTTTCTGTGAAGGACCACTTGTGATGTGCTTTCTCTACAAAAATAATTTGCAACTACTAAATAAGACAGAGGTAGCATAGATGGGAGCTATGGATAAAAGTTAAAATCACAGAGTGGCACACTTTTGCCCAGATACCTTTACATCAGTCTTGCACAAATGATTTTGAAGGCCTTATTCCGACAAATAAATTGTGTAGATTTTGAAAGAATTTGTTTGAACAGTATAGAGTTAACATTAGAAAAATGTTTTTGTCAAGGACATACTTAGCTTCTACTGAAATATTTCAGTTCTAATCTGCTCCTCTTTAGCCCCTCTAGGAATAACTTTCTCATTTTTAGGTGTTTATCTACCTATCTATGCAACATCCAAAAGTTATGTTGTTTGTCTGTCTTTCCCTTACAAGATTAACTGAATTGCTGTTGTGTTTTAATTATCAACAAATTTTGAAATGAAAAGCATTTACAAGACTCTTGCCAGTTCAGCTGCAATTTTCTGGATTTGTTTTTAATTAACAGAAGTCCTTCCCTACACATATGAATCTTGACAGAAATCTTTTTGTTCTTACAAACACCCATACACTTGTTTTGCTGTTCAATATCTTTCCACGTCTATTTCTCCATCACTTTTTTAAAAATAAAAATTTAAAAAAATTCAATGACCAACTGAGAGTGGGCAATTTCAGTCCACAAGAGCTCCAGAGATAGTCTTTGAAATTATTACAAGGCACCTAGTTCAGATATATTGAATGAAAAGATGTAAGAGATTTCCCCCCTAAATTTCCATCTAAATTTACAGGTTAATTTTTTTTCAGGTGTTCATAATTTACAAGATAATGATAACTCGAGGTCATATTTGACTGCTTAAATGTTTCTACTCTAGTTCAAACACTTTATTTATTATTTTTATTAATTTAATTTCTAAAATATCAGAATCTCTATTGCCACCACAAGAAACCTCTACAGCATGAATAAAAGAGGTCAAAAAACCCAGCCAAACATGAGCTATATGTTAACAGCAATGATGAATTAACATGCATAGTTTGTTTCACTCTTCTGCAGTTTTGTGATTTTTTGCATCATCTATGTTTATCAACAAAATGTTTTTATTTCTTCATCAAGCATTTACAGTTTTGTTGAGACAGACAATTAATATTTCATGTAGTTATTTCCAGACTTGGCAGTTAATGTCTCTTTCCCATATAGAGAATTGTTGAAGGGCAATTTGCCGGGGCAAAAGCCACTGGAAGGCAAAGTGCAGCTCTGTAGCAGCACGAGAGGTTATGAACACGACTGAGTGACGGGAATTGTTAGACCACATAGCAAAGCTCAGTTATTAGTTACCTGTTAAACTATCTGTGCTTTATTAACAGAGATGAGGTAGGTGCACTGCCCACACAATCTAATCGATAGGTAATACATAAAGCACACTGTGTAGCAGATACTGTACTTACTGACTGTCAAGTTTTCATTTTTAAAAATACTTTAAAATATAAAGAAGAGCTGAGATGAGGTTGTGCCAAAAATCCCCTTTTATATGTTGTGAAGTAAAGTGTACAAATCTGAGTTTTGATTTCAAACATTTTGCCCCACCAAATTTCCTAGACTAGTTTTGAGCTTATTTGGCTTTCCTGTCTCCAAGAAGATGAGGCTGAAAGGTTGGCAATGTCTCCTCCTCTTCTAGTACCCAGAATTGGACAGACTCTACATGGTTGCAGAAATGCAGCTCTGCATGCTGTGGTTCGTGGGATTTTGCAAGCTTTATTAAGATGTCCCTCTTCTGAAATTAAAAACAAAGGAGAAGGAAACCACCCAGTCACACTAGGTGAGTTCGCTTACCCGTGTTCTGAACTGAGAGATAAGCTGCAATATTTACAGTTTAAATGTGGGGCATATTCTGGGATGAAGTCACAGCTGACTGTTTTTCTGAATCATGCTTGGCCCCAAGCCTGAGATAAAGAAAGTGTCAATATATATTTGCCTGTGGAGTAGCTAATTAGAACAATTAATCTGAGAACTAGGACAAGCTGTGAGACCATGAGCTGATTCAGGCACACCCTCTACTAACTTAAATTTTGATCAATGTTTAAAATACCATGGGAAAGACTGGGGTGATGAGGCCCAGTGGCTGAGATTCAGGTTCACTGTCAGCGCCCCTGTTGCTGTGACATGCGGTCAGACCTCGGGCAACGCGTCTTCCTCTTGTCTCTGAAACAGGCCAGTGATATGCACTGCCTTCTTGAGCTTTGTGGTTACAAGCAGTATGCTGTGAATGAAATGTTAAGTACATCTCAAAGCCAGCCAAGACAAGAATTGCATTTTTCTTCCTAATATCTATTAGCTCAGAGCAACGGAAGAACCCCACTTGCTACCAGCTCACTCTTGTTGTTTGGAGTTGAGGAGCTAGCCTGATCATATCCACCAGATATTTGCTTTCAGGGTCGCATGCAAGTAGAGCAAAAGAAAGATCTTTTGTGGGAATGACATGCTTGGAAATATACTTGTCCAAAACAAACAGTGCTTGTTCTTTCTTCAGCTAATTCACTGAAAAGATATTATTTTGGTCAAGAAAACGGTATCAATTCTCTTCCTTTTAGGCAGGATGGTGGCAGGTTTCCCATGTAGATTTGTTGAAGGTATAATTTTGACAGGAGCATCTGGCTCCTTTGTGAGCTTCACAAGCAATTGTGTGGCAGTAGCTTTGGGTCGGCCTCTGGTTGAGCCATGTGGGCAGCCCTTTGACATGTCTGTGCTGCTTTTCCTGTTCCACTCGGTTTTGTTTTGACTCTCTTTTGAGCTTCCTAAATATGCAGCCTTGCTCTGCAGATTCCCTGGGACAGTTTCATTCAAGGTCCCTGACAAGGACTGTGGTTTTGCCAGGACTCAAGGATCCATTCTCACACTGATGCTGTGTGTTACATTAGCCGACAGCTGCTTTTGGCAAGGTTTTTTTTTTTTTAGAAATCCTCTTAGAGAAGGGAAAAGAGTGATCTCTGGATAGTAGAGCTTTCAATTCTCAAAATAAACCATGCCATGTTGTTTAAGAATTTAAAAGCACTTATGAGTGTCCCTGGTACAGTAACGTGTAGTGTGGTCCTTCTGCCCTCTTCAAATATATGATGCCTGGCTTTTATTTTCTAGGTATATTTACAGTAAAAAAAAAAAAAAAGGCCTGAATTTCTTTTCTTACTTCCCTGTGTACAGAGTGATGTGAAAATATCCTTTTAGCCTGATTTACATGAATGCAACCACAGCACCCAGATTGTGCCAGCTTGCTGTATTTGGCAAGCAGTACAAAGGTTCAGGATACCTTGACTTCTGCTTCCCAGATCCTCTGAGCATTTTGGGCACCATGCTCCAGACATATACTGTTGTGCCTACCACTGTGAGTGACTGGGAAGTGACCACCAGCTGTGCTGGTGCTGGGTTTGTCCAGCCATGAGTGGTGCGAGCGAGGAGATGGGCAGGTAGGAAAGATGCAGCTGGGAAGGCATGGACTCCCAAGCTCAGTTCTCTCTTAGCCCATCCTTAGGCTGCTTGAAGAAGCTCACCTACGTTGTACACATTGATGATGTGGCAAAGAGGGTCCCTGTCTCCTCCTGGTGAACCATCCCTTGGGGCCAGCAGTGAGGATGCCTGTGTAGTTCCATCACTTACCACACAAGGCCAGCTGGGGCATGAGCCCAGGGGATGGATGTGCTGTGAGCAGTTCATCATGGTGATGTGTGCTGTACCATACAGACTGAAATCACCAGAAGATTGTTCAGGAGAGATCTCTGGCTAAAACAGCATATAGTGAGCAGGGATGATGGAATAATTTGTAACTGGTTGTTTGGATAAATTTCATGTCACTGAGAACAGTTCACAAATCAGGAAGCTGTTTCAGAGCTAAGTAGTTCATGTTTATTAAAATTAGGAAAAAGCTTGGCTAAAATCAGTGTTTAAAGAGGAGCACATGACTGAAGCATATTTAAAGAGACTGTCTCAAGTCCGTAGCATTACTGCATTGAGTGTACTGGCTTTCTTTGAAAAGACATAGAGACACAATACAAATACAGAAAGAGAGGGTGTGCACGTGATAAGATGGAGGGAGAAACCTGTGTCTCTAGCAAAATTACAGAAGCATCAGAAACACCAAAAAGCATTATAGTACTATTGAGAAATCCAAATACTGCACCAGGGATGGTGACAACCCAAGAACCGTATATTTGATTTTGCAATGCCAGTGGAAAGGAAGAACAAAGCAACTGGTTCATTTGCGGCTAACAAGTTGAAGGAAGAGCTTTTACTGGAGTCTTTCCATGGGATGATAGATTCCCCAAAGTGCTTCATCAATTAGGCATCTCTAAAGTCATCACAGCTGTTTCTTTACAGAGTGGAGCCACTGCTGGTGCATGATTCGTGTAGCAGAGTGTGTCAGCATGCCCGGCAATGGAAATGTTATCAGGCAAATAGAGATGATCCCCCATTCCTTGCTTCCCTCCCACCAGCACAGAGTTTGGTTTCACATTGCTTTTGCTTTCTAAATTGATCTAACTAATGTAATCAGACAGAAACACCCTGTTCCAATGTCACTATTGCCTTCCAAACTAGAAGGCCTAATTAAGGTCACTAATTTCATTGAGTAAGACAATTTCTTGGGAGAAATCTAAGTGAATACTAGAATAGGTCATAACATTACATAAATCAATTAGCAGAGAAAGTGAAAGAAAATAGCCAGGTCAACTGGAAAAAAAGACTTTAGGACTTCAAAATTTGCAGACAGCAAAAACATAATCATAAATACTGAAGAGTGAAAACAGAGAAGGCCTATTCCCAGGAATGAAACTTTTGCCAGACTCAGAACCCATAGACAAATCAAAGGTTTGCCCAAAGACAACGCTTCATGGCAAAATGAATAAATGTGGCGTTGCTCATTTTTTGTTGTTTTGGAGTCTACATCTGGTTGCTGGAAGACAAAGCAGATCAAAGAAGAAATAGTCCTGATCTGTATTAATGGGCCACAATGGAGGAGGCGCGCAGTCAGTCCCTAAGCCTATTCGCTTGCCTCAAGATGTGGCTTGCAAAAGGAAGGAGATGAAACCTAGGGTGGGATCTCTGGGGTTGCTGTTAAACCACCATAAAGCTCTATGTCTAGAGGCAAAGTAAAAGTCAGATGAATGCTTCATATCTGCTGTTGAATTATTTTGGTTAGAGTCAGCTGGGAATATCATCTTCACCTTTGCAAAAACAGCAGCTATCTCAAATACAAAGCTACCAAGAAGTCATGCTGGGATAAAAAAGATTCAAAATAAGTAGAAGTTTCAGCAGTAGAAAGAGCTCTCCTTAAGAATACCTCAGGCACATTAATCTCAATAGAGAGGTAGTGACTGAAGTGGCTGTGCTGTAGTTAGGGTTATTTGAGTAACATTAAGTTATTTGAGGGCTGCTTCTTGGGCTGCTGCTGCATGTGGTTTATGTCTGGTAGTTCATGGCAATGCAGGAGAATCAGCTGAAGCATGAACTCCCTTAAGCACGTCCAGTCTGCCTTGGCCCCTGGCAGAGGTAGGAGATGTAGGTGCAGGAGATATCCAGGAATGTTTGCTGACCTAAGAGGAACAAATGTGTCAACCCTAAGAAGGTCCCATGGGAGTCCATCTGGTACTGACTGCCTAATTTGGAGAGGCAAAAAATGTGTGAGACTTGGGTCCCACTAGTTGAAAACCTTCACTGGGACACACGGAAATAAAGACAAGCACAGGGCAAGATACGCAAGAGGGTATCAGGTACATCTAATAATTTCTGTAATGCATACATCTCTCACAGTATCATGTCTGAAAAATACTAAGGGTGTAATGCATCTTTGTTGTCTACTATTTAGCAGCAGCATTTATATTGGTAAGAAAAATGCATACTAGGGTTTGAGCAACATCAGTTTAAGATAAAGAGACTGAAAGAAATGCAAAAACTAGACCATTTCACAGACACAGCTTCATCTTTGCCCCACATACAAGACCAGGTACTGAACAACAAACTAACACTAACATTCACCATCATGGTGAAATTTATGGATGCAAATAAACTGAAGAACAGGTAGTAAAATGCCTGCTAGCGAGTGTGGAGGTGACCCAAACCACAGATGACTTTTGGCCACCAGGAGGATTTCATAGCATGACTGACCACACTTGGAGTTTGCTTCCAGACAGTTTATAGCCACCAAAGTACATTATATTTCAATCCCCTAATTTGCCCAAGTTAGTCAGGTTGAAAAACCATAAATTGAATCTCTGGACATTTGCAATGAAATCTGTCCTCTCTCTGAACTCAAAAAGCAAATCTCTGACATATCATATTACAGCCAGCTTTGAGCTAGATATCTGTTTAGTATAGAATACTGAATAGCCAGGACATCCTGAATTTATGTTAGTGGTAAACTGGATAATTTTATTTTCTTCTTTTGGTGTGTAACTTTGGTCATTTCACAAGGTTTTCACACTAGTGCTGAAGTTAGAAATCCAGTACAGACAACAGTGTCCAGGTCAGTATCAGGTAGATTTTCTCAAAATACACCTACTTAGGCATAGTAGGAATGGTTTCCAGGGATAATGAGCAGTGCACTCCATGGCCCTAATTTTATGAAGAAAGTTAATGCCAGAGCTGTGTTGATATTGAGGAGTTTTTGCAAGAATGAGGTATTGTAAATAACTCCATGACTTACATTTTAACTGAATGTATAGGCAGCTTGGTCTTGGAAGAAATGCTTGTGAATTAGTGTTTGAGCAGTTATTTTATGAAATTTTGTATTCTTTGCATGAAGATCACTAATTTGTGATCTTTTGCTCTAATAATGTCATGTCACCTAAACTAACGAAAGCATTACCAAAAACACCACTTCCATCTATACGATGCAGGACAAGAGTTCTCTCTTTATTGCCAAAAGGATATTCAAAGGGATATACCCACATGTCTCAGATCTTGTGACTATCTGGACTTTACACATTTCAGTATAACTTTTTTAAAACCTACTACAATCTTAATATTTCTTCAGCTTTCACTAAACTCTAGCATACACCAAATAACACAGAACTCTATTTCCGCCATAAAGCACCCTAAAATATGAGCTTATTTTTATCTTCAAAGCATCTTCAAAGATGTTTTGAAGCATTCATCTTGTAACCATTACTGACCCTTTTTTTCAATTATGGTATAAGAAAAACTTCTGAGAGCACTTAAAAGTATCTTCAGATTTTTTAGATGCTCTTTGTACCCACAAGACCTACCTAAGAACAGTCTCAGAATCTCAGTATGTATCAGTAGCTTTATTTTGCATTAAGATTTTTCACCAGTCTATCAGTCAGCCTGGTAAGTGAAAATGTGCTGCTTTGCATGCGTGAACATAGACATGATTTTTAGCAAATCTGAGATCACTCTTGCCAATAGCCCCGTTAAATTGTTTTTATCAGTCTGGTTGACTGGAATGTTCGAGTATTTACAATAGACTCAAGAGTATTAGGCTGAAAGTCTGTCTAATGTACTACCAAATTAGACATGGCTAAACAGTTGTGCAGTAATTTTCAGCTGCTTACTCCAAAATAAAAAAATTAAAGTATGATGAAAAAACTCTTAAAAAACATATTTTAATTCAGAATCTAGCATTTTCTCCTACCTTTTTCTTCCTGACAGAGTTCTGATAAAACAGAGAACCAATTTGCAAGCCCTGTGCTCATCCTAAATCTTCCCTTTCTCTGGAGGCTGAGCCGCTTTTGGTAACCTAGTACTTACTGAGGAATAAAAGCATGTAGCTGGGGTATTCCTGTGGCTTGCTGCTGTGCTGCAGTGGTGGCTTGTTCATGGTTCATCCATCCTGTTGGTGTTGAAGGCACACATCTGGTCCTGCACACTGTGTCATTTATCCTCCCGTAACAGGATGTTTCCCAGAAGCAACAGAGGAAAAAGTTAAGCTGGAATGGGGAAAACAATTAAACACATGATTTAATTTGTTAGGAAAAAAACCCTTAAGAGCATTTAAACAGGAAAAGATAAAGGATGGTTAAGTAGCACATTGCAAGTGATTGAAACTGGAGGAACGAAGGAGTAACCAAGTATACTTTTTGGTCAAATGATTCAAGAAAAGACTGAGTCAGGAGTGGGGTTTGACCTCTGGAATTTTTTGGGTCTACCACTAGGGCTTGTCTACACAAGACAGCTGGAAATTAAGAAAAGGTCTAACCAAAAAGATGAAAAGTTATTTGGGATTCACTCTGTATATATCTCTATATTTTTATATATGTGTGTATATATATACATACACACACATATATTTATGATCCCTTCTGGAATAATTAATCTCTTTTTTCCTTCAAACTAGAGTAAAATAGGAGGAAAAGCCCTCTTATTTCAGCTCAGGACAAATAGAATGCTATTGTCCCAAAACATCCTCATTTGCACCCTCAGGTGCACAGAGGTAAATCTGTTCTGCAGCTGGTCACACTGTAGGTGTCACAGCTACATGTGGTTTCCATTAGCTCATCTGAGATACTGCTGCAATTAGTAGTGTAAATTAGAGTGGCTTTTAATCTCATCCTCTGCCTTTATTTTGAGTTACATTCTCTTTTGCTTCCACCTAAGTTTCATCTTTTGAGCCCTGATTCACACTCATATAGGAAATGTCGGCTATTGTCTTGTAAGCTCGGTTTGCAGACTGGGATAAGAGCTTGGAAGAAGGAGACTTCCCAGAAGACTGCAAGACCTTGCTGTAACAGTATTAAACCACTTTGTCAGGTGAGTACACTGGACACTTTGTTGGTGTTTGATGAGAGAGGAGGAAGGATCGTGTCTACTTTTGAGTATTACCTGGCCATGGGCCAGTTTCCCAGAACTTGGCAGGAGGAGCCCAGCTTCTGATCAGTTTGACTCTTGCAGCCATTTCTCACAGTGATTACATGTTGATCCCAGACAAAAGGAAACAGCTTTTAGGAGGGGCTGTTCTTGCTCAGCGAGCAGTGGCTGTGCAGGAGCTGGGTGTGAGTCCCTCGGGCAGCTCTTCATGCAGAGCAGCATCACACCACTCAGTTGCATCTTGCATCAGTTTGCAATTAGCTTGCATCATTTCACTCATCCATATTGCTCAGCTTGAGATCTGGTGTGGCAGGACACTGTTCCTTTTCTTAATTCTCCTTGCAGCGACTGCTCAGGAAGCACTTGAGCTGGAGCTCCTGCAGTGCAAGGGTGGGAGCTTTTCCCTGTTTTCTATGGAGTCGGGACTTTTCTCTGCCTGATGCCTGGGTGTTGGGGCTTGCTAACAGGCAGAGCACTGTGCTCTGCCACTGAGCCTCCCCATTGATGTGGTGGGTGGGGGAAGAGGTGCGTGGGAGTTGCCTGGTATTTTTGTGCTGCAGGTGGTGCTTTAGTTTGGGCAGCATTTGCCCTCTGTTTGTTTTCAGGCTTGTTCTTTTGTGTACATCAGATCTTCATGAAAGGGTGCAGTGCTCTCAAGCGGAGCAAGCAAAAGAAACATAAACATGGACGTACAAGTAGAAAGAAATATGGGCAGGTGCTGAAGCCTGAAGCCATTAGTGTTTTGCTCTGGTTGTTTGCTCTGCTGGGAGAACAGGCATCTCCTGAGAGAGAAGACCTCACAAGTCCCACTGCAGTTCTCAGCCCTGTGGCTTCCTCTCCTTCTGCACTCTCCGTCCATGCCAGCAGTCAGCTGCTGGAGCACACACCAGGCTTCCCCAATGCGTTCTGATGTTGACCATGGAGTGAGAATCCTACAGACCTCATCTGAATCCAGCACTGCAGCTTTCTCCATTGGTTTTGCCATCATCTTAGCAAGAGATAAAGCTGAATAATCCCCTAGGTGACACCACCCCACATATGAGGAGCACCCCAACTACTTGTTGAGATGGGTGCTAGCCAGAATATGATATAGATTGATTTAGGTATGCTTTGTGTAAATACAAGTCATTAGGCTCAATAAAGGATGAAATTTTATGGCCTGACTCATGTTAGAGGTTGGGACCACATGATTTAATGGTTCCTTCTGGCTTTAAAATCCATGTGCAGCAAAAAATGCTTACACTAATCTTAGCAATGTTAACGTTTTTCTTTCTATTGTGCTGATACGGTAGGTGTTTGTGTTACAGAGATATTGGAAGTCTCTGCCCTGAAGGACATGTGCATCTGTAGAAACTGAACTTCGGACTCTGCTGCCTTTAGTAGAGTTTTTAAATGGCTTTAGCAGTTTACAGAATTCAAGTTCTCTCTCTGTTTATTGATGCAAATATCTGCAACAGCCATGCTGAGTTCATCCAGTCTGGGGCTAGGAACAGCCTCATGGAACTCATCTGTCCAGTCATAACTGAGCTAATAGACTTTTGCTAACTTGTAGGAGTTAAAAATGTAGAGGAAAAAGAAAACAATACCCCCAAATTGCAAGATATATAAAACTAATTAATAACTTTAGGGAAATGGTGATCTGTTCATGGAAGAGCCATGAGAAGAAAAACAAGCTAAATTAGTCATATGATTTATTGTTGTGAGTGATTCACTCCATTACTGGCTGCTTCCTCCACAGGCCATAGAAGCTAATATATAAACTGATAGAGGAAAGGTGAGATCGATAGAGAGCAACCTCTCCCTCCTCTCCAGGGAAAATAGGTCACCTGTCCCTGCCATGCTGCTTTCTGGGCACAGAACACATCTCAATAGACTGAGCATTCATTTACAGCTAATGAAGTTTGTGTTTTTCAGGGCAAAATTTTCCTGAGGAGTGTTTCCCTTTTTTTCCATCAGCTCTGGAAAAACTGTGCTCACAGTTTGGCTGGCTCCCTTCCCCCGCCCTGGCAGCTCTCATTGTTCGCAGATGATGGCTGTTTGCTGGCCTGTGCAAAAAAAAAAAGGAGATTTTTTTATCTAAATGCATTGTCCTTTAAACTGTTGGTACTGAGGAGGAAAGACCCTCAGGATTTGCTCAGCATGGGACTGGCTGCTTGCTCTTCAGGTGAACCAGCATGGAGTGAACGTCTGGGCCCAGGGTGTGACTGAGTGGCAGGGGTGCAGGGTGCTTGGTAGGTGCACTGGGGCTCCTCATGTTGCCATAGTTACTTACACCCCATGGCCATGAGATGTGTTTTTTTTTCCTTTCTCCAAATCCCACGCCAGCCCTGGTGCCACCCCAGGCACTGGGAAGCCCAGCTGTGGCCCTGCCTGCACAGGAGGGTACTGATCTGCAGAAAGTTGCAACTCTGGGAAACATTCTGAGGCCCCTTTTAGCTTTTAATAAGCAATAATATTATCTGTGGTGATGTCTCTGCTGAATTTTCTTATACCCAGCACAACCCACTGTTTATCATGTGACTATTTATATACTGTTGCTGAAGCTTCATAAATGGTTTTTGCTCATTGCACAAATTGGAGCTGAACAGCTGGAAATTGTATGGCAAGCACAGCCCAAGCTGAGCCTACACAGAAATTACACACAAAACTTCTGTGGATGGTATTTATTAGAGAGCTGGTGGAGAGGAGTTGTCAGCTCTGGATGCTGAATGCATTCAAAACTTGGGAGTGTGGGGTTTACTTGCCAGTTCATCTTTAATTAATTACAGAGGACAAACAATTAGGGGAAGAGGGTGCTGCTGGACTACCTGACTCATAGGGCAGTTAATGTGCTAATGGAGATGTTTGCTTCTGTGCTGATGGGCTGAGCTGTTCCCCTGCCATGACTCTTCCATGGCCCAGGTGAGGTCAGGCCCCTGTGTCCAGCTTTTAGCACACAAGACAAAAACTCCCAACAAAACCCCACAAATGGGCACATCAACCAGCAGCCATTTCAAGCAGGGAGCTGAGGAATGGATGGGGTTGGGGATGGAGTGCTCCTGGCCGTGCTTCCTCCGTGCACCCCAAAAGGAGTTTTGCAATGTTGGATACTCCTGGTATATTTGGTTGTAGGTAAATGTCAGCCTTTATGCTTCTGCTCACTTGATGGTTTCTGAGCAATATACATAAAAGTAAATAAAAAGAGTGCAAAACAGCTTAGTGCATAATTACATTAAGTGGTCGGGAATAAAGAGCTCTGGTTTTGCAGATTTAAGAGCTTTTTCAATTTGAAAAAAGAATTTCAAAGATCCCATTTTAAAAAAGAAGAAGGAAAGAATAAAAGGAAGGAAACATTACAATCATTTTTTAGATTACAAAGGCTTTCCAGGCAGCTCTGGTGTATATATACAACATAGAGTCTCACAGTTTCTGGAGAAACCGAAGACCTCACTCAACATGAAGTCAGAAGAGAGTGTATTGTGTGAAAACATTGGTCATCAGGTCAGAGCTTCAGTGCCAATGTTGTGTAAATACAACTGCATTTGATGGCCACACCTCTGCTACTAGAGGACATTCGTCACCCTTAAGCCGTGTTTCATGTTGAGTTTGGTTCAGGATAGATGTTCTAAAGCCTGCTGTTGAAATTCAGGAGAAAGGAGTCATCCGTTAAAAGGAGCTTGAATCATGTTCAACTTGAATGAAATCCAGACCAAAATGAACAACCTAACCACCATCTTTTGTGAAAATTTAAAATCAGAGCCATGCCTGAATTCAGTAGACAACATTACATTCACACTTAAAAGATTTCTGCAAATCTCCCAAAATGTACTTCAGAAATCTGTCTGTTTAAGCATAATCGCTTCATTCAACTTTGCTTCTAACTGCAAAGAAATAAGCAAACCAAAGGCAGAACCCATAATGCACATTAGGATTTGGTTTGCTTCAGTTTAACCCAATTCTTACTATGTAGTTAAAACAGATGGCAGTCACCAGGTGCACTGATCCCAAATACACCACGTGAGTGGATCAGCACAGCTCATAGCCAGCTCTTGAAGTCCCCAAGCCCCTACTTGCTACCACACAGTTACCTAGTCCAAGTGTGTACCATAGTATTGAGTCTCCTCAGGCTTGAGGGGGAAGAGGGAAAAGCAGAAAAATAGTTAACATACATGTTTTTTTTCCTCTCATTTTTTTCTATCCTTTCTTTAAACCCTGATATAGAATAAGTTACCTGGACAGAATACAAATATACAGTTATAATACATGACAATGCAGGAAAGTCCTGGACCCTGTCAATTACTGTGGTACTGTATATTTTTATTTTATTCCTTTGGGGAAATATATCATTCAAGTAAAAAATCATTTGGACAATGCAACTACACGGAGAATATCCAATGCATGAAGACACCTTTGCAGTGAACTGCACACAAAGCGATATGGAAAATGGTATGAAACTGTGGGAAAACTTCCCAGTTTAATTGGTGACACAGTGCTGCCAAATGAGTGTCTCTCTAGAACACACTTGTTGGCGTAAGTCACCTTCAGATATCCGTGCTGATACTTGAACTTAAAAGGGACACAGCTGACTTTTTTGTAGTAGCAGTACTCCAAAGCAGTGGAAAAAATCCATCACAGCAGCAAATTGAGTTGGGCAGCAGAAACCTTAGCACCTGGGAGGAGGAGCTGCTTGGGAATGTATGGGGCAGGGCTGAAAACCACCTCCAAATTATTTTGTTCAAGACTAGAAGACCTGCCCAGTAACATGTGCAAGACAGACTTGGGTAGATCAGAATGAACTGCTTTTGAAAGGAGGACATGAGCCAAAAAAATTTATTTTGGTTACCTGGCACTGACTTCAAAATCAAGATTGAATTATTTTGAATTGTGTGACTGGAGATTTTTGAGTGAGTTGGCAGAGAAAAAAGAAGAAGCAAATAATCAGGGGGTGGTTTGTCAGGTTGGGTTTTTATACTCATTACCCAGATGCAGAGTCAGGGAAGGGAGACCTCAATTCCCTCCTCTTCCTGTGGGAATGTGGACCCCTGGGCTTTGCTCCTGGTGGACATTCTGAGCCCAAAGGCTGGGACAGGGCTGCTCTCATGGACCACTTCCCATATGGGTCTGCTTTGCATAAGTAATTAAACATCTCTGGATGCAGGGAGCTGCATGGGGGCCTTATGAACAGGTCAGTCTACAAGATGGGGCTTTCATCTTGTGGACGAGATTTGTTTTGAATGGAATGCTGAGCCAGTGCTACTCAATATGGGAAAATTCCCAAGTAGTGGGATATTAGGCTTGAGGTTTTCAGTTGGGGTAGATGACACTTTTCTTCTTGAGCTGATACTGCCAAGAAAGGATCAGTCAATTTCCATAACTCCTTTAACAATTATGCCCTTCCATCTCCATTTACCTTCATATCTTTTTAATAAAAAATAGGGACTGCAATAACTTTTGCATCAAGAGATATACATGAATTGTGAATTACTGACTTTAATATAGCGCGGTCGTCTGAGTCTGCCCAAGCTTTTAGAACTTGGTACACAGGTCTGTATACAACATGTCAGTTATTTTGCCCTTTCAGTATCTACTTTTTTTTTTTTGGGTTTGTACAATATTTTATTAAAAAAAATTTAAATGAAATTAATCTTTTTCAGACAGTAAATGAAATAAAGATCACTCTGGAGAAAATGTTGTGCTTTATTTTAACTACAAAATAAATCATAATGGAGATGACAAGTTTTCAGGCATGTAGACCAGTCAGTGTATATAAAAATGCACTCAATCTTTTAGTTGTATCTAGGCTTTGAGTAGTGGTTTCTCTAATAGCAATCAAAATGTTTCCACACTCAGAAAAGCGTTCACCTTCTAAAAAATATTTTTCTTTGAGAATCTAGGTGACCAGCTAAGCTGAATCCTTGGATAACTGAAGCAAAATGAGCGGCAGTGGCAGGGTCTGCCTGCGGGAGAAACAGGCTGTGGGTGAGGGTCGGGCTGGGCAGCTCTTTGCAGAGAGAAGACTCGGAGGTAAAGTTTCCCTTCTCTCCTTTGCATATTCATGTGATGGACCTGACTGTTAAATCACAGTTTTGCTTTGCTTTCTTAACAGATTCCACTGGGTTAATTATGTGGAAAAATTGATAGAAGCATATATAGCATATATCCAACTCTTCTGTTGTAATAAATTAAAAATTCCTTTAAAATTCCCATTGTTTTGTCATTTTCAAAAAAAGACTCAAAAATAAATGTTGATTTTAATATGGATGTGGTGATTGTCCAAAAAGTTTGGTGGGTAGAATACCAACATATCTTTCGATGAATACTTATGAGCTATTGATTAAAAAAAGAAGTTGCGGAGCTTGTGGTGCAAGATATGCCTTGTATTTGGGAAGCTGTATAGACATCTTTATATTAAATGTATTCACAGCACCTCAAAAGATCATGCTGGAACTGTAAATTGTAGCCCTCTAGCAAAAGTTTAATGTTTATTTAAAGGGGGCAGCTTTCTATTACATTGTTTGAACAGATCTCCTCAGACAATGATCACAACCTCGTTCCCTTCTCCTTCACACTCAGGTTATGATATCTATACTCTTCTTGTCGCATATGGCTTCACTTTTATGAGCTGTCTCTGGCTCTCACCTGATTTTATGCTTGAAGTCAAGAGGGATAACGTGAAGCCCCGAACAAAATGACAGCCTCAGATTTTTGAGAACTACTTGCAATGGTCAGATGTTTGAGCTCGGGCAGGGAGATGGGATTTTTATTTGATGCCGCCCCGGCAGATGGAGGAGGGAGCTGGGAGGTCTCCGCTCAGTGTCAGCACTGCCCCGTGTTGTGCCCTGGAACTCGTGCGGGGGGACAGGGCTCGGGTGCCCCGCGTACGGGGCTCCTGTGACCTTTGTTCTGGGGATGGGATGGCCCTGCACTGTGCACAGTCTGGTGCTGTGCCGCTGCTAGGCTGGGTCTGACTCCCGATCGAGCGAACAGTCCCATCTCAAGCTCCTCTCGCTGCAGCTCGCTGCTGCCGAAGAGAACTGCGCTCGATACAATGCTGCCTATATACATAAAGAGGCATATTTTTTGCAGGCAGACATATCAGTCCATGCTGATTTTTCATGCACAGTTTAGAATCTTTGCTTTTGAGAATGAGACTTGTGGCTCCCTAATGTAAACATACAGAGTTTTTCACTCTAGATCTAAAAGCAGACATTTTTCAAAATATCATTAGGCAGAAAAGCTTCATTCCAGATTTACATTTCAGGGGTTTTTTTGTTTTTAATTGTCGTTGACAATGTCTTTCAGATCTGTTATTGCCTATAATTTCAGCATTTTGTGGAAAGGAGTCTGAAATCTGCATCTAACCTGTATATATTATCAAAGACAAGCCCACCAAAATAATTCAGCAAAAAGTTCAGATATCAAGTTGGTCTGAATAGCTGCTCCAGCCTGTGTAAAACAGTTGCTATCCACTATATGACTAAGAACAAAAAAATGTCTTCACCATCCTGATAATCAAATTTTAATACCCAAGCTACTAAAAATCAAAAATGCTGCTCTTGAAAAATGTTTAGAAATATATAAGCAGGTTTTTATAGAACGCATATTTGGACAAGAAGAAATGCCTCAGCAAGGAGGTAAAAAAAGATCTCAGTCTGTACATCTTTGTGTGTATGGGAAAGGCACGTAGGATCTGGTTCCCAAGCCCAGCAATTCCCTCTCACTCACTGCATTTGGTGAACCTGCAAGGGCAGCAATAACAATCCTGTACTACAGAGACTTCAAATCCTCTTCTATCTAGGTTCTTGTGCTGTGCTCTCATCACTGGGGTTTTGCACCTAGGAAGGGCTAATAGGTACTAATTATGATTATAGCAGCAGCTATTTTTGCTATACTTAGTGTGGTCCCATATGCTTAGGATTCTAGAAGACAAAGGGGACAAATTGAATGATTTTGGATGTGAAATTCATTTGCAGTGCTTTAATTCCTTAATCTAAGACTAAAGAGTGCATTGGATATGCTGGCCTAAGAGTGAATATGCACTGAGCCTCCTGGGGATTTTGTCTAATGTGAACTAGCCCCAAAACCTCACAAAATAGTAGAAATAAGATTTTTATTTTCTCCCCTGTCCGCTCTTTTTTTTTCCCCCAACAGAGTAAAATATAATTTTGCTATATTTGTAAATCCATTCTCTAAATGTAAGGAACTGAAGTGCATGTGTGATGTTACTGCAGATTTGAAAAATGCACACAGTAATGAGAAATGAAATTCTCCTCTGAAATGATTCCACTGATTTCAGTGGAGTTAGGCCAGCAGGGAATTTGATCCCTAACAAACTTGTTCAAATTGTACTGAAGTTTCACCCTGGAACATATTCATGAACATCTAGAATGCTTTACAAATGAAAAATTTATTAATTTGATTAAAATGCTTGTATAATGTGCTTTCAGTATATATTTTTTTCAAATGCTCTATAAAGAATTTAGTATAAATTCCTGAAAATTCTTTGGCAGTTGTCTAAAGATATACAAATAAAGTAATACTGCTAGAAGTATAAAAAGAAATTAATTGAAAGTCTAGAATTAATGTGACTAATTCCAAATTAAGGCATACTTTTAAAAATATTTTGCCAGGAAAAAAATAAGGTAAGGTTCCATACTTGTGCACAGTTTCAATTTTTTTCCATCTCTCTCTTTTTTTTTCTTTTGCTGCAGGCTCAAGCATAATCTTATAACACCAATAAATGAAAAATATGCGTTGAGGGAATCAATATACTGATTGTATGATTTTTTTTTAAACAAGGTTCATTTCGTGGTGGCAGATTAATTTGTGTTTTGCTTAACATAAAATTGTCTTTAGCCTTAATTCAAAAGTAAATTGCTCCTCTAAGACTTTTGATTTTGTTTTTAAATAATTAACACAGAAAAAAGAGCTTCAAAACAGTTAAATTAATTTAACAACAATAGCCTTTTGAGGTATAAATACAACCGTTTGCTCAATTCAAGCAATAAAATTAACAATAAGCACACAACAGGAAATAGATTTTAGTATATATATCAACAGAGGGGCACACCATCCTCACTGCAGCAGGAAAGTGCTTCCACTTTCAAAGACTAACTAAATCCCAGGAATATTCAGTTTTCCTCAAAAGCCTGTATTACTGAGTAATAATTTAAATTACAAGTAGCTATTAAAAAATAGAAAATTCAATGTGGAGAATCCTCCACTTAGGCAGGAGAGGAACAGATTTTTAAAATTTCCTTTCCTAAAACAGGTTTTGTTATTTATTTACCTTCCCCTTGTCCCCCACATAGTGTTCCTACAGAATATATGCATCACAGCTACTTAAAAGTTTGACAGTAAGAGCACAAATGTCAACTAGAGGACATTATTCAGCACAAAACATCTGCACCAAGATGTGAAATCATGGTAATACTATAAGGAATAAACTGAGCAAAAAGTCCTGTGTCTAATATTGTTACACAATTTTATATGATAAATAGCCAGAACAAATGCTCGTCAGAATAATGGTTTTGTTCTATCTTATTCTGCAAAACTAACTTGTGAATGACCCCAAAGATAGATGATTTGTTAATTTGCAGATGTCTCTCCACTTTCTTCCCTGTCTCTGGCTGTTTCAGGAGATTACGCCTTTACTAACTATATGTGCATGTATAAAATATCTCTCTCTTAGGCATTTCTCAATCACTCATCGTACCATGTTTAAGTGCTAAATATATGTATTAGGCACACACATGCCCACCCACAAATGTGAGATACATATACATATCTGCTAGCTAGACATTCAGTTAAATATGTATTGTAAAAGGCATAAGTGATTTCAAAGATTTGAAGACAACCGTGATGACAGTATATATTACTGTTAAATTCACCAAGGCACATCTGCAAAACAGACTAGGGACTTATCTGTAAATCTTTTCTAGGAAACTAAAGGTAAACATTATTTGTTTGCCAGAACAGTGTGGAAAAAATATTTATGATTTCAAGAAACAGTTAGTGAAACATTTGCTAAGGGAGTAGCAGTACATTTGCTTTTTAAATGAATTCATCTCAAGTAATCAGGACTTAGTTAAATGGACTAATGCCACTGAACATTTCAGTCTGTCATTTGGGGTGTAACACTGGCACTCAGAGGATACCTTTTAAGCACAATACATTTATGAACTCATTTCTTTTTCCCTGAGGATTAAAAAAATAATTTTTATGCACAGTATCAGTGGCCTTCTTTAATAATTTTCTCACTACCGCAGCTTACCTTTAGAAAGGATGGAGAGTTTAGCCTCACATGGTAAAAGTTTTAGCCCTGGGGGGTTTATTATAGCAATATTCCTTTTCAATGCACTGTCCAGGATAACGAGTCTTAACATCTCCTCACCAGGCCAACAAGCAGAGAAGCACGAAAATGAAACAAGCTATGTTTAGCAGAATTTTTACATACCATAACCTCTTTACCATGGTCAGGGAAGGCTGGAATTTTCAAGATGATCTCTTATGGCACAAATCCATTGCAGGACAGAGCTGATTTACAGCTTAGCACCATTCTCCACTCTTCACTGAGAGTAAGTTAAATGACCCAAGAATAACATTAATATGTACTGTAACTAGATAGAATGGTGGTCTAAAGGGTGGTCTAAGGCATTAGCTTTCACCCAAGGAAACTCAAGCTCATATATTGCCCAGAAATACTAATAAGGGTCAAGTATCATTACTATTTTAAGAGGTTGACAATGCAGTGAGTTATGGGGTATGATAGCAAAGCAGGGCTCTACTCCTGCCTTCTATCAGCCCTCTTGTCTCCCCACTGCAATGTTTTGAACAAATCTTGGCTATATTCAGACTCAATATTTTGCATGCTCTTTTGTGGTTAACCTGGTTTAAAAATACCTCCTGATCAGTTTTTTTTTTTCACTTGGTTGGGCCAATCTGTTTAACCTCAACAGCAAAGGTCCTCACAGCAAACTTTTTTTTCCTTTTCTCCCTTTCATTGGGAAAGTAATTAAGGATTAACCCCCCCCCCCCCAAAACTAACTTGGAAGGGGCTGAAGCCATAATTTTAAAATCAAGTCAGAAGGGGCACTAAAATATTTCCCCAGTAACAAGAAAGATCTGACAAAACAGTAAATAGAAAAGTAAGATGTTGAAATTATTTTAAGACAGATGCCTTTTTAAACTGCATTAAGAACACCTATCACGGAGCCTGATTCCAGCAGTTCCTCACACAGGAGGTATTTTATCTTCACAACATCTGGCACTGTCAAGGAGGTACAGTTGTAGACCTTACCAGATGCAGACACTCCATACATAAAAGTACACTAACAAATCATACCATTAATAGCAGCACAACACAAGTGTTTCTTATACATCCATGAAGAGAGCTATTCCATGGTTATGGGAAAGCTTAAAGAAAAAAAGCCACAAAAAACCCCCAACAACCCCCAACAGAAATTTCTTACAATTCCTAAAACGTAAAAATAACTCCAAGAGCTTTATTTTCAGCTTTTTTTATAGATGACTGACAAGAAGGCTTTTTTCTTCAGGGTGAAAAACTCCTTGTCCCATAAATCTGTGTGGTTGACATATCTAGGTAAATTTGTATCCTTGCTCAAAGGGATCACTGGTTTTATTCTCTATGGATTTTTCACTCACTCTGTTGTGGAAAGTGAGTTGAGGCAGAGATAAAAATTGCTTGATATTTGAAGGAAGGTTTATATTATTTTATATCATCCACACTATTCTGTTGTCACTTGGTTTCTTTTATGAACTGTTTAAAACATAATACTATATTACATAAACCTTGCCCATTTTTAAATATGTAGTTTATTTCATACCCTGAAGGTCTTGAGCTCGATATTCCTCTCATATCCTTGTCTGTTAGTCGGACATAAGTATACCAATCCCAAAATAAAACATTAAGGTATTTGGAAGTTATATTTATGTAAAAAACATGTTATTTTTCCTACTTTAGTATTTTATGTATGTATGTATGTATGTATTTATTTATTTATTTATTTATTTATTTTAATTGAGGTGTCTCTGATAGTCTCTCTAATATAAATGAGCAGTACTCTGTATTTCAAGTAAACCTCCCTTGAAGGTAAATCTGAACATTAGTGGCACTAGCACAATTGTCAAAACCCAAGGATTTAGTTTGCGTATGTGTCACTAGATCCTTCCCCTTTATATCACGCCAGCAATAATCAATAACCCATAGGATTCATCAGTACAATGCACAGGACTTACATGAGAGGCAGAATTTCTGTTTCTGATCTGTTTCTCCTCTCCTTTTATTAAATGATTAAGTAAAATAAATAGATCTCAGCGAAATACTATTTTAAAGATCAAAGCACTGTTCAGTGTTTTGTAAGATATTATCATAACAAAATGCACAGAACAGCAACCAACCACAGTCCCGAGGAATTATTTTAGTGTATATAATACCATTCCTCTCAAGGCCGGAGCCATGACATGTTGTCAGGACTGTTTTTTTCTATCTCTGCAACATGCTTTAAAATTTAATTTTCTCCAAAACGTGTGCTGCTTCTTGGAACTGAAGTGATTTTAAGTGCCTGTGCTGTGTTATGACAGCAGTGATGGTGGTGGTGCACGCTTGGCAGAGGGATTAGATATGGGTCAAACGCTTAACCATCTGGATTTACCATGAGTTAAACCTTATTTTTGATACCTCTGTTTAGACTAACTGGAAAGCAATTTCTCCTTCGTCCTTTCCAAACTTTTCCCTCTCCTCTCCAGGCTGGTGTGGCTGTGGAGCCGCACTACTCCTACCACCCTGTGGCAATCGCATGCCATGACACACGTCAGCTCAGCCCGGGCTTCTGGCAGAGAGCTGCAGCCATCTATATAGTTGTTTGTCTCCTGGTGATTAATTCTAGGAACAATTAACGTTTTTTCTTCAATGCAAATAATACACACGTAGGTGCGGAGTATTAAGATAGGACAAAAACTCTCTGTGAAAGAGGTTACTACTGCTAAACTCTTTTTGGATGTATGACTGCAACTCTATTAAAATAACTCTTAAATGCTGGAAGCAAGAGGCTCTGGTTTTGTACTCAAGCTGTTAGTATATTATAGAGATAAAAGATCTTAATGAAAATATCTGGGCAGTACTTTAGACATGTCTATTTGCTTACTTAACATATCAGGAGATGATGAATACAAGAAGTTATCCTGATCAAAAAAAGAAAGGTTAATACAATTAAAATTTTCTCACTCCATGCACATTTCACAAATTCTCTGCATTTTATATGTAGCAGATGGTGTTCAAACAAATCAAAAAGCTGAAGCTAAAAAAACCACCCTGATGGAGAAACTCATATATTTCTTCAAACGATAAGATGAACTGCAGATGTTTGTTGAAGAGTACTGCTGACGCAGGCGACCTAAGAAGCAAAGGCTTGAAAAGAAGAGTCCAGTTGTGTTTAGCACTGGCCAACCCTGCTAGCTGTCACTGCATGATTTATGAAGGTTGCTTGCTAGATTTTATGTCGACAGAGAAATTGTGATTAAAAAAAGCCTGACCAGTTGCCTATGTTAACAGGGAACGCGGTAAAACACTAGCTTGCAGCATACCTTGCACCCCACTTGCAAGTTTAGCTTTACTGGGCAGACAAAGATATTTAAACAGCATAACTCACTTCCATCAATCTTTCAAAGTTTTGACCAACGTGCCTTCATGCTTCTGCATTTTGTCCACATGGTTCTCGGTAGTGCTGCTAAAATACTGTGCTTATCTGACACCTGCAGTCAAATTAATCCCAAGTTAAGCCTGACAAAGTCACTAAACGGAAAACAGTTGTCTGTTTAAGAACTTGGGAATCAGACATAAAACCAGCTGCTTGATACATGGTTAAAAATCATTAGCGAACACTTAAAAATTAATTTCAAGATTATGCTTGATAATGTTTGCAAAACCTACAATTAAGTCAGTGTTTTGCTGGGGGAAAAGTCGCACCCTTATGTGTCAGTGTTTCCATGTAGAAAATCACATATTCTTACAACTTGTTGCAAGTGGGCTGTAAATATTTACTCTAGACAGCAGTTTAGTATACAATGTTACAACCCAAAAGCAAATATTTCACACCAACTTTCAAATATATGGATTTTCTGATTTGTAAATGATTCAGGCAGCCTTTCCCCTCCCTTAGAACTGCTAACTCAATCTATAAACGTAAATATACTATTTCAGAGGAGAAAGGATGCAAATTACACATCAGCACAGTAGTCCTCAGGGAGTTTATTATGGGGTAATTGAACCAAACAAGGGCCAACTTCTTGCCTGATTTACAGTCTCAACAAATCTATTGACATCAGCAGAGGTCTAAGGCAAGGAAGAATTTGGCTTTGAGGGGTTGAAAAGAGTTTTAAATTATTCCAGCTTAGCTTCCCTGTGCTGACTTCTGCTCTGAAGGGACACCATTATAAATGTAATTTGCAAGCAACTTGACTATGCTGGCTAAGGATGGGTGTAACCCAGAGCAAGGCTTTGCCTCCTAAACAGTGCTTACTCATCAATTCTGAATTTGGCTCCTCTAAACAATTATAACCCTCTACAGATACTGAGTAATATCACTAAGCGTGCGGTTTGCTTATGTAATTCCTTAGGCTGGTTGCAAAGCAGAGCTCCAGGCTAGAGGCCAAGTCACACAGAGTATGAGCAGCTTCAGAAATAACCACCATTCGGGTTTGTTTACAATGGAACAGAAACCACTAAATTAAGTAAAATGAAATAAGTAACCACTTACGCGTTAGTGCAGATTTTCTATATCCTAAGACTGCTCAAATTTGTGTGGGGTTAGGAAGAGGATGCCATGGAAGGTTATTGTGGCTACTGAATTCTGCGTTGTGTTGGGGTCCTACACTGTGTTCCGTGTTGCCATCAGGTTAGTCTGCCCACCTCAGAGTGCTTTAGAGATGTTATAAAATGCACTGAGAAATGGGAGGCAAAGACTGCAGGTGTCACGAGGTGACAGCTCTGTACAGCTGTGGCTGATGCTGGGGATGGGTCCATGCAGCAGTGATGAAGGGCATTACCATGCTCGTGTAGCAGTCAGTGAAAAACCATTTTGTAAGTTTGCATGGGAGTTTTGCACTGTCTGTGAACATTCACTCAGCTACGGCTCAGACTAGAAGTGACCCAGAGTAAATGTTTCATAGGTCATGGCAAATTGCTTGGAGATTTCAATGCATGTGACCATATCATTATATCACACATATTGTTCAAATCACTGGTTTTCTCGTCCCACTAAAGGGGAGCAGTGTCTTCATCTCAGGGTTGATATGAAGTAACAATTTCAAATTAACGTGTAGCTAGACATCTCTGAACTTGCAGCGACTATTTTTCTCATTTATTTTGTGCCTTAATTGGCCATGGGGTTTCTCTAGATTTCTTCCAGTAGCTGCTGTGGTTCCATGATCTTCACTTAATTTACCGTGGAAACAAACAATGACAGTTGAGTCTGAGTCAGATTGTAGTTCTGCCAGCCATGGAGTTTATACCTAATGATTCAGTTTTCTGCAGTTCATGAGCAATGTGCAATCAGAAATAAGAGAGATGTTTACAGTGTAGTTATGGTTATTGTTAAACACAGGAAATATTTGCAAACATATCTTACAAACTCAAGGAGGGTGCCTGGATCTACCCTATAGATGGGCTGTTTCTGTCCATCAGTAGCAACCATGCAAGAGGGCAGCTCTGTACTTGCCTTCTTTGGATGCTGTGGAAATGACTGGGTGCCAGACTGGTTGGAGAGAAATAAATCTGGTGTGCAATGGGACTACCCTACAGGATTTTGATAAATTTGATATCCAGTTATAAGCTCAAATTCATTCAAAAAAATGTTTCATATGACAAGACTGGAATCTCTGTTGTGTGTACTTATGCTGTTGCCTGCATGGAGATTTTTCTTTGCTTTAGTGCACCCACCTGTGAGGAGTATCTCTTGTGTCTCATCCTCTGCCTCTTCAGGGCAAAAGATTTCTTTTAGCTTTCTGTTTGCATAGGACTTCAGAAAATGGGATACCTGTCCAGTTAGAAGAAGAGCCCTCAGGTTTCCCAACAGTATGTGTGATGTTATCACTAGGGGATACAGTAATACCAGATAGATATTAAACCTCACCTTCAGGGAATGCAGAATATGCAAAAGTGATTTAGAAACAGCTACAACTTTGAGTACATTTTCCCTTCTCTTGCTTTCTTTGCTGGAGAATGTGATGCCAAGTTGCTTTTTTGCCTGAGACAGTGTGAAACTTGTCTTCCACCTACTTCTATGAGACCTGCACATGGAAAAGTCTGACTTTACAAACTCCTTCATAATCCTTTACAAACTCCTTTACATCCTTTGTAATGTCATTCCTTCGATAAAGCGCTGTATTAGACACCTTACCGCATTTCATATGTCATTAGAACTTTAATTAAGAAATGTCATATATATAAATAAATTATTTTATTATCCCAGCAAGCTGCAATGGCATCTGTTTAGTCCCTGAAAGTGCTCACATAACAAACAGTGCTGTGAAACCATTGTTTGTAATGCCTGTGTTATTCTTGCTCCTGATAAATGCACTATTGAAATAAACCAGCTCTTCCAGCATTAATGATCATTTGATTAAAGAAAACTTTCTAGTTAACATTTTGTAACAATGTAATAAGTAACTTTCAATTAAATTTTTCTATATGTGGAGAAAATGTGTAATGAATAAATCAGTAAAGACTACATAGTGGAAGCCTATTAGCAGGGTGAATATATTCTTGTAACTCAAGTTTCTATACCACTTTAGTATTATCTTCTATCAGAAGAGAAGGTACAATTACCAATTTTATCTTATCTTAGACTTATTATTAAAGAGTAGTAAAGGAAACTTCATTCCAGAAGCTGTAATGTGATTTTTGATTAATGGTGGGATTTTTATGTGACAAGAATATTTCTCCTAGGCGAAGTACGCACATGTATCTTTGCCTGAACTGACTTGTTTCTGGCAGGCTTTTCACTGACAGCAAGTTTTGCTTCTCTGTAGACATGTGTATTTTTCTGTATGTATAGCAGATTTAAGTGTGCAGGATCTAAAACAGTCTGAACTGAATCTATGCTACATGAAAGGACTTGAGCTTTTACTCCACATTTTAATCCATTTAACAAGACTCACTAAGCAATAAACACCTTCCACTTTATCTTCTGAAATGTCAAAGTTGCAAAGTGAAGTGTTACAAATATGAGCAAAATTAATCATCACTTGAAGTGTTTCAAGTAGGTCTCACACTTGCAGGTAACTGCAATAGTCATTGTTACTGAAAGCTATGTGCATATAATGATGGCCGATGGGATATGCAAGAGGATATTTAAAACACATGAAAAAGGATATCCATTCAAGATTTGCTGTTCTTAAACTGATTTGTGTGACACTTTTAAAATGGCAAGGTTGGACTGTGTTACATGAGAGTTAAGTCAAGCTCTCACTAACATCAGATGAAAGAGCCTGCTCAGATTTTCAGGTTGCTGACAGTAAGACTTGCTTGCCAAGGCACAGTTGATATTCACCTGTGTGCAAGGGATGGCAAGTAGTCCCAGCCTACACTAACAGTATGTGTTAGACGTGGGAGGGCACATGTCTGATTGACTGATTAACACAGAGTCTGCTAGAACTCTTTAGTCTGTATGAATGCTTTAAGAAGCACAAGAAGTCAAGCCAGCAGATCTTTATGGCAAGACCTGATCATCCGCCTGTGCTGTGCGCCGCCAAGTCAGGGAAGGACCTTTACCAGAAAAGGACAAGCTGCAAGTCAGCAAGTCAACTCTGCCTCTTTGGTTTTCAGGGCTAATGAGAACAAATACATTTTTTTTTTTTCTTTAGAGAGATTATTTACATTCTTGGCTTGAAAAGATATTAAAGCACACAATTTTATTCTTAGCCAAACTTAAGGGAGTTTCTCTGGATTTCAATAAAAGAAAGAAATTAATTGAATTTGGCCTGACTTCCCCTTCTAACCCTCTATCTTCTTTTTTTTTTAATCAGTTTATGCAATTTTTTTTCTACAGAGGTAAACGCAAATCCATTTCTTTTGTGCTTTTTACTTCTTTCAACTAGATTTGTTTTTCCTAGATTCTCCTTAATTCCAAACAGCATAAAGATTACTTTGATTTCCCTTTCAATATATTTTTTTCCCACACATGCACCTCCTTTCATATAAATACATGTAAATGAATTTAAACATATGCATAGATATATGTGCTTGTGCAGTCAATTGTCCTGGTTTCGACTGAGATAAAGTTAATTTTCTTCTTAGTAGCTGGTACAGGGCTGTGTTTTGGATTTCCTACAAGAATAATGCTGATAACACACTGATATTTTAGTTGTTGCTGAGTAGTGTTTATACTAAGTCAAGGACTTTTCAGTGAGCAGGATGAAGGGGCAAAGGGATTTGGGAGGGGACATAGGTGGGACAGCTAACTCAAGCTGGCCAAAGACATATTCCATACCATATGGCATCATGCTCAGCATGTGAACTAGGGGGAAAGCTGGCCAAGGGTCACTGCTCAGGACTGGCTGGACACTGGTTAGCGAGTGGTGGCCAATTACATTGTACCTCCCTTGCTTTGTACATTTTAATTCTATTATTATTTTTTAAAAATTAATTTCTGCCCCATTAACTGTCTTTGTCTCAACCCATGAATTTCCTCCCTTTTACTCTTCAGATTCTCTCTCCTGTCCTGCTGTGGAGGAGTGAGTGAGCAAGTAGCTGTGTGGTGCTTAGTTGCTGTCTGGGGTTAAACCCCAACATCAATATATAAATATGCATTCATATATATGTTTAGTACGTATGTACAGATATTTAGATGATTACTCCAGGCTGTCTCATTTCTAATGAGTACTCTAATAAACTGGCACTGACTGCCATATTCTTCTTTGCTATCCACTTTTTTAGTCTCTACATGCATTTCATAGGTCACTGAAAATGCATGGTGTCCTGATGCATGGTGCTGCTGTGTTGAATACAAGGTTTGCTTCAAACTCTGCAAAAGTCAGTGAATACTATTCCATGGAAAGCAAGTGTTTGTGTCAGAGGGAGCATACATGTAAGTCATGGAATTCTTCAAATTGTTCAAAATGGGTGTTTTTAGTGATCCCTTCAAATACCAATGGGTTTGCTTTGGAGTGGGACTTCTATACAGTTTTAACAACCTGCTTTTTTTTTTTTCTTCCATGAAAATAAAGAAGGAATCAGAGTCATGTTCATACTCTTCATTCAATAAAACCCTGGAAGAGTCAAATGCATTATGTCTGTGCAACCAAATGGCTATTTCTGCCAAACTGTATGGAAGCAATATCTTTTTAGGTTGTAACCAAATTGGCAAAATGAACATGGCAGTTTTTGAGCATCTGTGTTACTGCATATAAACCCGATGGTGATTCGCTGGCTGCTCCTGCTGCATTCTCCAGAGTATCTGTAAATATACACAACTTATGAAACACCTTTGTAAAGACTCTTCCAGCTTGAAGACCTTCTTCTGCCACAAAAAAATCCTGCTGTTGATTCAGACACACAATGGGCCACCAGTGTATTTTCCAGGGCAACCACTTGAACCTCCATTCAAGTTTTCAGCAACACTGTGAAACCAGTGCAGATCTTTATACATCCCTTTCAAAACAGCAGAAAAAAACTGGGCCTTTCAATTAACCTCACATTAGTACAAGAAAGATGATGGCATAATTTTAAATGCATGTTATCTTGTATGAAATATAATGCCTGCACAGAAAAATTTCCAGCTTCCCCTGCCACTAATCTCTGAACAAATACAAACAAAAAACAGTAGCAGGTCAGAGCCCCTGCAATTTATTAATTTCCCTTCCACTGAAATATTTTACAGTCCTTCATTTATTTGTAGATTTTGTTCTAAAACAGAAACCCCCTTGAGATCTGGCATCTTGTTTGCAAGAGCGTCTGCAGGGAAAACAAGGTTGATGGCAGCCACGAGAACAAAAAGGCTAAAATGAGATGGAAGATGACATCTTCAGTTGTTTAGAAGTCCACAAACAGACTTAACGAGATGCACCGATTTTTACTTTAAAAACTCACAAGTGGGTTTTCATCATGCCATGTTTGCTCCCGTGTCCCTGTTGTTTAACCCCCTTTATCCTCTACAGTGCATTTTGCCCATCTGTTTATACCTCTGCCCTACCCCAGACTGGTGTCTCTGCCCTGCTTGTGATCAAAGCCGACGAACTGTGATTCTAAGCAATACTCAGGCAAGATAGGTATCCCCTCAATCATAAATCATGCATAGGGCAGACACAGATCGCCTTTTCTTGTCTCAGGGTTTCATGGGGAAAGAGGAGCAATGATTATGATCTTTTAATTAATGCTGCATTTAACATGGCGTGAAACAAACGTTTTTGTTCTGGGGTTGACAAAACAGTATCAGAACCAAACCTGAGGTAATAGAATTGCAGACTTGGAGTTTGAGAGGAAGGGACATCTAGTGGGATGATATTGTTCAAACTCACTGCACAGAGGGTTGCAACACAAAGAAAAGGGTTTAGACACCAGTAGCAAATACTACTGAGTTTCACTGCTCATCTGGCAGCTCAAGAACTGGATCATCCTTTGCCATCTGCAATTTCACAGAAAGTTTCTGCTAAAGGAATAATCTTCAAAAAAATGAGAACCCACAACTCCTTGCATTTTTTCAATCTGTTCCCATGCTGCCCTTCCCTTCATTAATGTTCAGTTTCTCAACAAATTGTGGAACAGATACAAATGCTGCAATTTCTTATGCTCTGTTTTGGGTCATCATTAATGTGAATGGATGAATCTGGTAAAGATGGGCCTGGTCCAACCAGCTTGCACAAAGTTATTTCACTGACTTGAAAACAGTTTCTGTTATATTGAGCAAAATGTAGATTCTGGGGACATTCTTCACACCCATGAGGGTACGGATATGTAAAATCTCTGTTTTGGAAATGATGGCTACTCTCCTCTTCCTTCCTACCCTTGTCTCAACACAGTTCAAATTCCACTAGGACTTCTGCTTGGGCTTCCTATCATGTTAAGTGTTGTGTCCACAAACAGATTTCACAAGTGCAAAACAAGTGTCCAGTTCAGAAAATGAAAATACTTTTAATGAGGTTAGAATATAAAAGCCGAGTGGTCTGCAGTCCCATGACTCAGCCCTGTATCTCTTCCCTGAGTGCACAGGACCTCACACACCTGTAGGGCAACAGCCAAAAGTAGTGACACAAGGTTTCAGAATAAAATACAACGGCAGCTGTGAGAACAGACTATAAGGCCTGTGAGCTATTACACAGGGTGTGATCCTCCTCTAACTTACAACTGGTGTAGATCAATTTACAACTGATGTAGTACTGATATAGACCTGATGTGGTGTGGATTAAACCCCTATTGAAATCAATGGAGTTAGACAGGTATAAAACTTGAGGCAAAGGAGTGGAGAACTAATCTGATTATCTCAGAGTTATGAAAACATCATTTATTTTCAGAATTGACATACTTTGTGGTTTTTGCTGCTTGACTCTCCAAACATTCTCTTATACTGAAAGTGAACTTGAAAACTTTAAAGATTTATGGCACAGCTCTCAGTTTGGGTAGGTAATTAATTGTGATGACTGTTTATTTTGGAGCTCCTTTTGTATATTTTTGGAGAAAGAAGGAAGCTTGCTGCCAGGAAAGAAGGAATATTTGTTTTGCTTCTTACAATTTGTGGCTATGTCAGTGGTTTATGCATGAAGTTTTAGGAAGAGTTGCTGTTGCTTTTTCTTTGTGAAAATGCACTGAGCATTTCCTAGTCCTCAGTTTTTTTGTTATTTTTTTCTCCTCCCAAGACTTTGGCATCTGTTGCTGTCAGATAATTTGTAGCATGGTCTACTTGACCCTTAGTTCATAGGTCATCAGAATCTATATGAAGGGGGTTATTCTCTGCTATTGTTGAGCAAGGGATTTACATCCTAACTCGTATTAATGCTTGTAAATCTCCCATGCATCATTGACGAGAGGAGGCCTAAATTACAATCATATTTGCTTATGAATACTACCAGAATACTGACGCAATCCAAACAGGCATGGAGCTGGGATATTGAAGAAGATGAAGTTTTTATGTGAAGTCTAACAGGAATCTGAACTTGCAAACCTTACAAGAGTGCAATTAGTGAGATACTTAGAAATACATTAATAATGGTTCTAAAAGAAGAAAAATGGTTAGGAGATGCATTGCAGCCTTGTGGCAACTAAGTCCCACACTGGAGAAACAGCTGTCTGACCAGTAGGTGCAAACAGAGTGAACTGCACCAAGTATTGGACTTGCTGAAATCAGGCAGAGAACTACTGAGAGGAACTCATCATGACAGGCAGTTAAGCATCTTATGATATGGCTTAGTAAGATGAGCAATGTGAAGTCAAACATGTTTTTAAACACTAAAAACAGGCATGTTGCAGTCCACTCTCTAGGATCTGTTTTTATAATAACCATCTCCAATCTTGGCATCAAGCACTTGAAGTAAACCAGATATTTGCTTAGAAAATCATGGCAAAAACTCCTTCTGTTTTGATTAACACTTTCGGGAATGTCACTGGTAACTGGTATTCCATTGAGGAGAAAACAGTGAGCAAGATGTGCCATGGGATCATGGAGGTGGTTTCACCCAAACTGTGCTGGGTGTGCAAACACCCATGACCACCCACATCACCTTCTTATGGCTAAGCCTTTCTTGTTCCATTCTTGGGTTGTGGTGTTTGTCCAAAAGCTTTTCCATTTTCCAGTGTCAATGGGGAGATGCACTTGCAGTAACGATCTCTGTGGTGCTGTGTGCCTGACTTACTATAAGCATCATGCCAACTACCACATTCCAAACCATCGTCTGGAAATGTAGTATAATAGGGTCCTTATGAGTTATAGAAATAAAAGAAGGAAGCAAGTTTCCTTGAGCGGAAAAGGGTTGTGTTATTAATATGCCTAAGACAATCACAGTGGAAAGCTGGGTGTATCATACTCAACAATCTGCTAATAAATGCAGTTTTATTCCTCTACTTGAGCAAAGCTCTGACTTTATCTTGTCAGAATTATTTAATGTTTTTTTCATCCTGTAGGAGCTTACCTGCATATACTCTACACTTGTCTACATACAATATAAAGGACATTCTCCTCAGCTTACTAAACTGAGGCACTGAGGGTCTGAAAGAGCAGTCTTCAGTTAAGCAAATAGTCCCTTTGACTTACATGAGCAAGAATTGCTTCATCAGTCCATTATACATCACTGCATTCACCAATACAAAGGTTACAAGTTCAAAAATGGAACAAATTTGAGTAAGTGCTTCTTCCTAAAGTAGTAGTCCCTTTTTAAAAAAAATCTTTCACAACAGTTTTCTCATGTTCCTAAAAATAGTTTTTCCTTACTGTTGAAGAAACTAAAATATTATATTAAAATAATTATTAATAACTATTAGTTATTTATGAAGAATTTTATTTCATGGATATTTGCTGATAAATATTTTGAAAGCTTGTTGTTCCTTAAATTAGGACCTGTTTCAGTTTAGATGTTCGTTATCTGGATGTTTTAGACAACCAAATGGATGCCTCTATCAATGTGAGGAGCAAAGATTGGACCCGCTATGGATATCTTGCCTTATTCTTAATGAATGATGAATGTAGGATGAATTGTATGTTACCTATATAGGCATGTACGTACATACAGATAATATATCATATATCATGGATACATTATTAAGCCAATGTAATCAGAAAGAAACAAATAAGGGATATCAAAGAAATATTTATAAATTAGGTGTTGTCAAGGATATTTATGTGGGTTTAAGACTGTCCATTTTATGGATATTATGTCTCATCAGTTAATCTCCAGGTTAAATATCAGACCAAATCATTCTTTTGCAGGAAATAATAGAAAAACAAAGAAATGTAACTTAAGCACAATTCAATTAAATGCAAGGGAATTGAGCACCTCAATTCTTAATGAAATTAATGATCTTTTATAATCACAAATGGCCAGACCTTAATTTTACTTGCTATTTAAAAGATGACACCTAGAGTAAAGTCATGTCCCATAAACCATTAAGTGTCTCTGGGATTCAGAAAAGACTGTCCCTTCCCGGATTTGTAAGAGAGTGTCTTGACACACCTTTAATACTTCCAATACCAAGACAGCTCAATTATGACTACAAGATTTTGATTAAAAGGTAAGTGGAGCATCCCAAAGCCAAATGAGATCAAGCAAAGGGCACTCATTATCTTCAGTGGAATATGGCATCTGCCTCATAGTCTTATCAACAGCCATTGTCATACATGGTTGCTTTGAATTTTTACAGATTTTGTCATAGATAAGTCCAAACTAACAGAGGAGTGATTTTTAAATTATGCTAATCTTAGATAAATATTAAGAAAGTTTTTCCTAATGTCTTAGCAAAACTTACATTTCCCTGCAATCCCTTTACTTTGTATTAAACAACTCAAGAATAGATAATTTTGCTTCTTTTCCCAGCTATATTTTTATTAATTTTATTATCTAGCTCATGTAGGGGTTTATCAGAAAGAATTTGAAATAATATATTGCAATAATTTGTTTGAGAGGTCTTCAAAACAGAAAGCTCTCCAGTAACAATAACTGAGTTAGCATTGACTTCTGAAAAAAAACTGTCCTGAAAAAGAAAGATAGTCTTCCACTGTCTGACTTAATCTGTGAAAGCTATTAGAATGTGAAAGTCATCCTCAAATTTCAGTTACTAAAGTTGGGAGAATAGGGATTATTGTGCAATTTAGGATTGCACAAAAGGAAGAGGTCAAATATCCCAGGACTCTGGTTTCGCCCAAATAGCTACGGTCTGACTTGTGGCATTGACTTCCAAGCTTGTACAAAAGATGTAAAACGAAAAAGTGAATGAAGCAATACTAGAAATGTCAGTGTATCAGGGACTGAACAATAGCAATATTTTGGCAAAATTTCTATCTTATTTTGCAAACTGTGTAAGCTTTCTGAGCTGAGGAATAATGACTATTTCTTCATATCCCCTCATTATAACTTTCTTACAAATAGTTCTTGACAGTAGAGTCATTATCCCAAACTTCTAGAATAGAAAAAATTATATATATTGAGAGACTTTTGTTCTTTCCATGTGACCCTCATATTCTAACCAGATGGTAAATCACTGCATTTTTCCTCCTAAAGGGCTGGGAAGATATAGCCCATACTGACTTAATCTGAGGTTGATGAAGTGGTTTGTATTTGAGATAACAAGATTAGATTATCACAGTTTATTAGTTTAAAGTCTTTCTGACAGAGCCTTGTGTTACCTGGTATTAAACCATGAATCATCTCTGCGTGCATTCCACGGGCCAGATTCTCCGCTGGCACAAAATGATACAACTCCACGGATGTCCCTGGAGCTGCCCTTGCCAACGCCAACTGAGGATCTGGCCCTTATCACACAATATGTTATTGAAACGTCAGTCTTCAGAGCAATTCACCAGCCTGATCTACCTCACCAGCCCTGGTTAGTCATGCCCTGGAGGTAGCTGTGATAATCTCCATTCAATCTGTACTTCTGGAATGGAATTGTTTGGAAATAATGCTTTCAGCTGCACACCTTGCTTTTGGGAAGTTTGCCAAGAGGCTTCTTGCTCTGTTTTGAAATAAAGACTCACATCTCAACTGAAATTTTGGCTCTATTCCCTATTGCAGAATTTTCAGTAAGTTATTAGGTGCATCATTACCCCATTTCATTTCCTGACTGTTCTGACTACTACCCTAGTGCTTATACACTGAAACCAAACCAAGATCCTTTCCTCAGCCCTATCCCTGAGTGCCTGGTCCAAATCCCACAGAACTCTATTCAAAGTTTCCCAGCAAACTTACTCAGACTCCTAGGAGAAAAAAAAGGAAGATATCTAAAGTTTTGATCATGAAATCTTTTATGCCACAGGTTGAGATGCTGAAGTGGAGCACACAGTATGAAGAGGAGGATGAGATTTTCATTCCTGCAATGTTTTCTACAGGCTTTTCCTCTGTCTCTATACCTGCAGGAAGATAATCTCTCGGGGACGACAGAGACATGGACTTCTTTTTCCATCTGGAGCATACTGCTTCCTGCTGATAATGAGCAACTGACTTCACTGGAATCTTTCTACAGATTCCTCAGGTTCATGATTTTCAAGGAGACAGAAGACTCTGAAGATGTGAAATACCTATTTGTGGGTTTCTAAGTCTACTCTGTGTCTCTGCAGTTCTTCTATAATATACCACAGTGGGGTATCATGGTGATTTATATTTCTGCATTCTCTGTGTTCAGTCTCATAGAATGTTAGGATCAAGAGCAGGAGAAAAGATAAGTACACAGCCAGTTTTCTCTAATTAATGCACACAATGCCTCCTTTAGATTCAAGCAGCTGGCTAAAAAAAGGAGATTTTTCTAGAGAAAAGAAAAAACTGAATGCACTGGGAGCATCTTCCATGCAAATTTGTGTACTTTTGAAGGCTGAAAAAGTCTAATCTTCCTGAACAGAAAAAAATCAAATAATATGAAATATTTCCTTAGCCTACACCTCGAGCCCATATCTAAAACTCTGGCAAATAATCTCGCTCTCTCTTTCTGGACTTTGTGCTTGGCTTCTGCTGCATCTCTGTATGTCCTCTACTTTCCTCTCCTCATCCTTCCAAACATTCCGAAATGGCCAGGCACTTGCCTTTGCTTTTTGGGTGATGACACACTTCTTGGCTTTGATTTGGACCACTACAGTTTCATAAGTGACTGTAACTGTTGCTTTATGGTTATCTGAAATGAAGGACAGCTGTTACACCTCTGGCCTCAATAACATTTTGTCCAGCCTACACCAACTTCTTCATCACTTCATTGAGTCAGCACTGGTCCTAAACACTAACTCTGTGGGCTTGTTCTCTGGACACTAACACGCTTCTGAGTCTCCTATTTTCCTCTTCTCCAGCTGCTCTGGTATTTCCTTCACCTCAAACAGACGCAAAAGTGCTCATGAACAATGTCTGTGAAATCCCCCTCAGTGCTCGCCTTTCCTTCAGGTCATAAAACCTGACTGTATTGTGGATGGATATTGCTGTTGGTTCAGCTGTTTGGTTCCATAAAGGAGCTTTGCTAGTACTTATATTAATCATTGTAAGTAGTGGACAATTATTACTCCCAAAAACCTATCTGAATTTTTTCAGTTTCTTTGCTCATACAGACTAACAGCTTGGATGCCTGCTGGGTGCTGAGCAAGAGAACCTGCCCCATGTGACATCCCATGTTTTCTCTAAAGTTATTCTCCTCAATGCTAATGGTATTCAATAGAAAACTTAAAAACATAAGTAGGCAAAAAACCCACCCATCAGAAATCATGTATGTTTGGTCCATCTTGCTTCATCTGGGCACACCTGTAGGGCGATTTGCCTACACGTGCTACCCTGACAGGAGCAGAAACTTGGGAACAGAGGTTGCTTGAGCTTTTTGTCTCTGACTTGACAGGAATCTGTTAGAGGGCACATCAGAGAAGGCAGAGATGAAGGACAGAAGGATAAGAAGTAGGGAAAATAGTCATAGAATTCCAACTCTGCAAACTCTTTTTTCTGGGGAATAGCACTAGTTTTTAAAAGAAAGGAATGATTCTTACTTTCCTTACGAGTGTTTCAGAAGGTTTATTAGCCAGTCTTTGTCAAGTGTTTAGAAACAGAACCACGGAATAATTTGGGTTGGAAGGGACTTTAAGGGTTACCTAGTCCAACCCCCTGCAATAAGCAGAGACATCTGCAACTCCAACAGGTTGTTCAGAGCCCCATCCAACCTGGACTTGAATGTTTCCAAGGATGAGGCCTCTACCATGTCTCTGGGAAACATGTGCCAGTGTTTCACCACCGTCACTGTAAAAATTTTCTTCCTTATCTCTGGTCTAAAATACATAAGGTGAAGTGTGTTCTACAAACATTCTCCCTGGGAAGACTATGGAGAGTGCAGGTGGAGAGTCAAAGAGATATTGTTGTCATCAGTGTCTGCCCGCTTGAGGGAATCTGCATGAGGGGCAGGAATACCTTGAGCTGGCTTAGGCAGACTGGGTGGCAGGTGTGACAGCATGGTTTTCTGCACATGGTAAGTATTTCAACACAAGCCCTTGCAGGGACCTCACATACCCTGTATGGTTGCATGCAGAGCCTTTTGGTCTGGTGTGGAGCACAGGAATGGTGGTGCCTCTGGTAGCACAGCTAGAGACTGAGGTGGTTGTGTGAGCACCCAGGCTGCACTGAAATCCTTTTGTTATTAGCATCAATGTGGTTGGGCCACATTTCTTCAGAAACCCTTCAGGCTGCAGTATGTCTTTGGCTTCTTAAAATCACCCCACGTGTGCCTAGAGCTTGCAGTAAAACTGGAAATTGATAAACGCAACTGCTTGGCAGCAAATGCAGTTCTGAAAGGGAAAGGTAGGGAGACGGAGTCTTCAGATCTCCTCATGGGTTTGGAGGTTTTAGCTTTTTACTACCAAAGACTCAGCTCTGGTAAGTCATCTGAGAATCCTCTCACTGACTTCAACTGCCATCTAGACCAGATCACAACAGATATTTTAAAAGGTTTTTCAGAAAAGTATCAGAAACAGTTTCAGTTCAGTCCTGGGAAATGAGACACTCGGCACTAACAGATTTAATATTTATCTTGTCACATACCAGGTTGCCCTACTGAACTTCGAGCTGCTCACACAAAAAGCACCCTATCAAGTTTCTGCTGAAATCTCTTGAATGCTCAGCAGCATGGCCATAGAGCAGAATATACAGAAGAGTTTTAAACTTTTCCTTCAGAACAGAAAATTATTTTTTCCTAAAATTTTGATTCAGTGCTTAAAGATAAGACGGCAGAATGCAGTAAGTATGTGTTTATGAACACATTAAAATATCTGCTGTGTACTTATAAAAATATTTATCTTAGAAACATTCTATTTGAAGTTTCTGAATTTTAAAATGAAACTCAAGTGCTCTTTCTGCTAAAAACATATGCCAAATATAAATGAAATTTTCTTATCTATGTGTATTCAACTTTGCTTGGAATATTGTAAAAGCTTCAGACTATTTAACAATAATACTTTGGACTTCTACAAAGCCTTGGAGGCTTCATCAGGGCTTTTTTCAGGCTCTTGGTAGACATTAATTAAAGTTGTGAGAAACTGTGTTCTTGGTACTACTTACACCAATTTAATACTACCTTGTAAGCCGCATTTAAGGTCAAACAGCAAATCAGTAACAAAACCAGTAGCAGAATTGGGATATCAGTACTCCTGAGACCTGCCTGAGCTGTTGGACATTATCTTCCACCAGACCATACTATCAGTTATAGAAAATAACTTTTGATCACTCAGAGGACCCTCTGAGTATAGTAGTTATTAATACTTATCAGTGTAAGGCTGCATGAACTTCATCTGGACTGAAGGAAAAAAACCCAAACTTGTGCTATTGATGGGCAATTTCATTAAATCTGGTTTCATTTTATTTGGGCTATATATTCCATTTCATAAAAACCTTATCATAAAGATCTAAATCTATGAAGAAAGACATTAAGCAATTCTTTATTACCTCTGCTGGTCCATTAAAATAAATTACATCTATCCCTTCCCCTATTATTTCAGGGAGTGCAACTGATATATTTTAGCATAATCACTTTGGTATCCCAGGTTTATTCTGTAATTGCTGTTGTGCAAGTAATCAGCTTTTTTTCTATACGGCACATCACCACAGTATATAAGCAATATATAGGCTGTGTATTTTGTAATATATAAACTCTTCAATGATTTTATTGGCATCTTTCTTGATAAAGACAGATGTCAGACTGCACCCAGTTTATTCATACGCTGTAAGGTGTTCTCTGTCTTCCTAATTTATTAACAATGGTCATTCGTTATGATGACAACTTAGAAAAACAGATTACTTAGAAGTTATGATGGGGTAATTCTGCTTCTTGGAGCCTCTGTAATGAATCATTATTTTCCCTCCCTCCCTCGACCTAATTTCAAAATCTTGTACCTGTGTAAAATATTGTGATGAGAATTGTGTCTAATTATCTTCTAAATTTTTCTTTTAATTGCTAGAAGGATGCCCATTCTTGAATAAGGGAGGTATTCATGATGTAATAGTGTTAGAGAGTCCTTGAAATCTAGATTAATTATTAGTTGTGTGGACTTCTGAGAGTTTTTGATGTATTCATTTGCATTCACAAAGATGGCTTTTTAATTAAAGAGAGTTTTTGAACTTAGACAAATGAGCCTTTTGCAAATGTCCCTAGAAACGTGAAAAGTGTTAAAAGTGAGAAGAATCAAAGTTTTCCTGAAACATTACCTCCTGCTACAAACACTGAATGACCAAAGCATTTGAAATACCAGACCTCATGTCAGCAGCTCTAGTGCATCTCCGATGCAAAGTAGAATTATTAAAGCCTATGCTTGTTTCAAATACCATAGAAATGGTTCTGTACAAAAGAGCAGTGTAAGAATATCTGATTTCCATTTCAGCTTCCACTACAGCATATGTTTCTACCTTTACCTGCATGCTTATTTTTTCCTCTTTAGAAATTAGATCCTCTTTCCCAAGGCCTCCAGTTTTAAATGTTTCCTCATTGCAACTCCTATCATCCCTTGTTGCCACCTCAGACTTCTAGTTTTTCTTTCTTTGTTCGAGATCAAGAGAACAAACTGAAAGCTCTCAGTCTCCAGGTCTGTTTCACAGATTTATAAATGGTATACCATATTTTCTGTATTACAGCTATTCCGTTCTTAATGCAGCCTAACATCTAATTTACAATTTTGACTGCTGCTACATATTGAATTTGAACAGATGTCTTTACTGAGCTGTCCATAGTGACGCCTAAATAATTTCCTCAGACATTCACAGCAAGTTCAGATCCCAGAGGGGTGAATATGTAGTTTAATTTGCACCTTCTAAAGTAAATTATTTTGTAAAGAAGTGGCATTTTGTCTGACAGAATACTGTCTGATTTCCTCATTTTTGTGCGATCTGCCCAGAGCTGCTCATACAGGGCTGGCTGCCTAACTTCAGTTTTCAGCACATGCATAAGACCAGCCCTTTACGTCAACTATGGTCCTATTCCAGAACTATGACGTGGTGACGCTGGAACCTTTAAACCTCCCCCATGGTCCTGTCTCTTCCACACTTCCCAGTTACACACAAAACTGTAATCGAGACTTACAGATGTCTTTAATTGGCTTTTGTGAAGACTTTTTAAAGTCTGTATCATAGATATCCCCTGGTTTTCCCTCTTGTGTTCTGTTGTTCAAGTCTTTGCAAAGACCTTATCTAGGGTTCAGTAAATCAGTTATTTTTAAAAGTGAATCCTCTATATTCTCATAGGGGGATTAAAACACACACTTATTTAGATTTTTTCCTCCAATGCTAGTCTTGAAGATAAAGTAGTTCAAGATGCCCACCATTATTTTCATAGCTTTTTTGTATGTTTAAACAAGTAATTATAACTAGATACATGACCAAATACTATATCCACCTAATGCACATCTACTTTGTATTTCATTTTCCAGAAGAATTAATGTTTGATCCAAATTTCCCTAAAACCAATTAAATATGTGACTGGATCAGGGCTGTTTTCTATTTTCACTGTTGTTCATGCCCTCTGTTTTCAGGTCTTTTGTCTCTGATGATATCTAAACTTCCTGACATGTGGAGGTACAGGGCAGTGTAGGTATTAATCTTTCAGTCTGATAGAAAATAACCTTACATGCTATTCTGTTTCCATTCCTCCTCTATATTTTCTCATGTTTTCATTTTTGAAAGTGTTCTTCTATTCTGAAGCACTCAAATTATTTCAGCATCTGGTTACTTGTTTCTCTGATTTCTTGCAGTCGTCAGAGATGGCACCATATAGTCCAGAATTCTTTCTTTGTTGACCTCACTTGGGAAAAAGTTTAATTTTCAAATTATATATTTTTTTTAGCTTGAACAGATTTTTGTAATTTCAATTTTGACTGTTTCTTCCCTCGTAGCTTTCCTGTTCTGTAATTTTGTTTGGCCTGGAAACGTGAACACTATCCACTGTTCTGTCAGCATTTCTTTAAACATATTCTGAGTTGATTTCTTTTCCTAAATTCTTCCTTTAGTATATTTCTATGGAAATAAACCATGTATTTTTGTTTTCCTTTCACATGCACATATAAACTGCATAAGAGCCAAATCATGCTTATTCATACTACGATCACAGTGCTACTGCACGTCTCGCTTCATGTACCAACTCGTGTTCCACAGCAGAGGGGTTGTTCTGAGAAGCAGCATCGCATGCCATCCAGCTATTACTTTTCCTGACCATCTTCTAAGGCAATGCTCAACCACCCCAAGGCAGGACTCCCGAAGGTGTTTGTTCTTTACCCACTTTTGTGTTGTCCTCCTTCCGGTGGATGGTGACCTGCAGGGTTGGAATTGCTGCTATTGCAACTTCTGCTGCTGCTCTTGGTTTTGCTGTGAAATGGGAATTCTACCTGTGAAGTTTCTACATCATGGTCTTCATGAAGAGGACCTTGAGACCTCCTGAAGTTCCCTGTGAAAAACAAGGGGAAGAAAATCTTGCACCTGAATATTTAACAGCTGGGTAGTCAGGGCCCAGGAGATGAGACCCTGAGGTTCAGTTTGCAGTTGTGTCTGCTTTTGAGGAGTACCTTGAACCTGAACTTCTGATAGCTGGGTGAAAGCTGCAGTCAACAGACTCTAGTGGAGTCTGTCTTAAAGCTGTCCCTGCTTCTCTTTTTTGGAGTAAAAGTATAGATTCGTTAGTACAAAATGTGAGTGAGCTAATGATTGCCAGTGCCTTCACTAATGTATTTCTCTCACTTTCTTCAAAAGCTTTATTCAAATTGATATTTTACTGTGAAAGACTTTGCTTTCTACAAGACAAACTCAAATGGGAATACCAGAGAGCCTAAAATTCCCCCACACATCCAATTCCATTCAGCCATCTACTTTCAACCTACGTTAGTAAATATTTGCACTTAAGAAGACATTTTGCTATCCTGTTGGGTTGCAGAATTTTACCTATCCTTGATTTTAAATATAGATTTTACTTATGTTTAGACCCACAGTTGGTGCTGAACCAAATTACTTGATCTAGCACTTTTATTGTGCATGGAGTTCATCTGGTTTTAACATTTCCCGAAATCTTTGGTTTAAATAAATCTTCCCCAAATATTCATGGTCTTCCTTGAAGGCAGTCTGTTTTCATGTTGCTTAAAATGTAAACCATCCGTGCAATGTAAATGCAAACCTCCAGGCAATTCATTTTCTAATTTGTTTTCTCCCGCATTGGATACTCAAGAACATGTACTTCATTTACATCTATTATTACTATATTATAGATATTGTTATTATTATTAACATTATTATTATTATTTACTCTGGGGGTGCTATACACCCTCAGGCAGATACACTGTAAATTGAAACCAGATGTCCAATGAGTTGATGGCACAGAGATTTCCAAGCAGGACTGAAATCTTTTCCTAAAATTCACAATGCTGCAAACAAGCTAACGTGAGTCTGTGTGACAAACCGGGAACAGACCATGGCAAGCCTGAAATAATGTCACACATCACCTTGTGCTTACATACAAACACCCCACTTTTCACAGTTTTAAGTTTGCTCTTCAAAACCCAGAGTAGAAATATAACAAAACAATTAGGGAAGGTAAGAGGTTACAATAAGATTAGAAAATAGGGAAGGTACATTCGGAAGCCATTAAAAACTCAATGCTACTAACTAAAGCTAGCTTTAAGATAGTCCCTCCAGGGAGGATACTTCAAAGATCCTCAAATAAAAAAAGGCAATTTATTGGCTAAGTAATCTTCTTAGAGGCCCCAAATTTCCTACCCAGCCCATTTGTTTTTCATTCCTTCTAAATTTTAAAGTCACCTTTGCAATTGCTCAGGATCTTTAAGGAATTTTTTTTAGAAATTATACTAATTGGCCTATTTTTACTCCCCTCTCTTTGCCCTTAAAGACTATGAAGCTTGGTGCCTAAAAATAAGTCAGAGTGAGCTGAAGTCTGTGCTCTCCAGATGGCTATCAGCAAGAGAGTTCCTTTTACACCCGGTGTGCTTTGTTCGTGGTTACCTGTGCTCTCCTGCACTGGGAAGTTTAACCATTGCAGCGAAGCTGAGAACAGCAACACCAGAATGTAGGGCACCAACCCACCCTTCGCTGAGGCTATTTTCTAGGGGGACCAGGGCTGTGTTCTCCCACTATCCCCCCTTACTTTGAAGTGGCTCAAATCCACTGTGCAATCTGAAATGTTGCAGTGATTTGTGGAAGAATTGAACAAATCCTCCCGCAAAGCTCTCATTGTGAGGAAGGGACTAATAAGAGCATTTAACAGCTAAAAAAAGTAGCATTATTTTTTATTTCCATTAGAAATAGAACCACTGAAAGTGCAGAATCCAGAAAGATAGACCTATAACAATGAAGAGATATGCAATCTCAACAAGCTTTTTTTGTATGCCTTTTTAAATGATACTTTAATTTTCTATGGTACTTTCAAGAATATTGTGACCAGTACTTTGCTGTCAAAGGAATGTGGCAAATTATATCATATGAAACAAAGGGACTGTCTCCATGCCCCTGTGCCTGGACATTCAGAGACACCCAAAGTAAGTCAAATGCTGGGGTGGCTGCGGTGCATCCGTGCAGCGCTCGCTCTGCCAAGGCAGTGAGTCCTGCTCCCCTGCAACAGTCACAGCCTGTGCTAATGGGGTTGTGTTGATTTTCTGCTTTTCCCTAAATCGCCTTGCACGTGTAGGAGACAAAAAAGCATAATTCCCAAGACCTCTGGCTGTCAAGGAGTAAGAAGCGATATCCAGTAAAGAAATTGTGTGCTTAATATTAAATCTGTGAATTTCACTAAATTTGTATTTGTTAAATGGTGACATTTTCATAGGGCCTTAGATCAGGCTTAGAAGCTGAAAGCTCTCAGCATAAACACGGACTTCTGCTCTTCATGGGACTCATTTGTTCGTATTTGTTAGAACAGAAAATGGAGAAAAGTGTTAATTGAACGGCTTAATATCATTATTTAACACACTACAAGTCTACCAAGACGTACAAACAGGCTAGACTCGAATTGTGTGTGCTGTTCCATGATGAAAATATATACAAATGTCTGAAAGGTGTAAATATAAATCAGGATATTAAGGTAGTATTTTTTTTTGAAATCTGGGGTAAAGACTGACACTGGTAGGGAATAAACAGTTCACCTGATGCCTTTCACCTACATAACACTGGTTTTATTCTCATCAGAGCCTTCTCATGAGCAGTGAGGAATGGGTTATTAAAATATCCAACCAGGATTTTCAATAGGAACCGTTTGATAAGCTAAGATGGTTGTATAGCTACAGCAAAGGACACCTCATGACCACAAAATGTTAAATCTTTCGTGGATTAAGCCCAATTTATTTCCTAGGTATTCAAGATACTTTTTTACTTTTCTGTTTAATGTCTGTAATCTGTTTTATTTATACATTCATGAACTGCTGGAGCCCTTTGTGGCTGATCAGTCCTTCCTGCAACACCAGGGCCATTGGGTCTGGCACAGCCCCACACAGACACTCCTGATTGCGGCCATGCACGGGTGGGGGATGCCCCAGAGTCAGAAGATTCAGTCCCACTTGACATCATTTAGTCAAGTTCTGCTACCTATCTCCTCTTGCAGGTGACTGAGGAGGAAGGGGACAAAACAGGATCAGGACCAATGTGTATCTCCCAATATCTGTCTGTGAAGGAGAATTTAAGTGACATTTCAAATGAAGAAGGAAAAGATCTCCCTTGTCTAGTTTGTGCTGAATAGGTTTCCCCATGCTCTTCCTCATGTTTAATTTTTAGTCATTTGCACTCTGATAGAGATCAAAGACTTTTGTCAAAATACTGAAGTAGGTATTTTGCAAACATACAGGGAGATCTTTTTCTCCCCTGGTGTATCAAAATTTAAAACTAGCCTGAAAATGACTTGTGAAAGGAATGATTCCTACAGATTTCTGCCTCTTGATTGCTTGCATTTTAAATAGAATTATAGTAAAATAGTCTATTTTCATTTTATGTCTCTATAAAATGCACCTTCTTATAACCCTTGACTTGCAGAGTAATTTAGCAGCAACAAGCAAACATAGGAATGCAAATTCATAAACTGTTACAGAAAGAAACAGATTCAAAAAACCTGAGCTATCATTGCATGACAAAATGTTATTCTCCTGCTGGAAGTCATTTTATGTCAAAGAAATATTCAGTAGCCTTTGATAATTTTATCTGAATGATGTAAGGCAATAAGTTAAAATGTATTAGGAAACCAGACAACAACTACAAAACAAACACATATAAGAAAGGAGGAACAGCTTAAAGCACTCAGTAGCGTAGTACTCAGCTATATCTCTCTATCATTTTATCTGCATGAAGGGAAGATCATTTGCAGGTTGGCAGCAAAGGAATTGTAACCTCAGGAGAAGGGAATCTCTCCTCCCCTAATCAAAGAGAAATATCCTCTGATGCATTGGCACTACAAGTCTTCCTGTTTTCTAAACAAGTTCAGATGCCTCCTGTGTACGTATTTTAATAAGGAAAAGGCAAATCCACTTGGTAAATTTTAAGCCAAATCAGCCTTGGCTTTCCAAGCTCAAAAAAGGATGCATTTCAGTTAAGACAGCCCTTTATAATACCAGTGAAATATTTCAGAGATGCTGTGTGTCCAGCACAGGGCCAAAGAGACTCTGCTCTCTCTAAAAGGTTTTTCTGTCCAAATTATTTTTCTATTTGCAGCTGAGGTCACCCTCGAGCACATTTCCCCTCAGCTTCTGAGAGAGGCTGCCTCTAACCTCCAGCATTGGAGAGGACCACCAGTCACAGCAAGATTTTGTCTCCCCTCTCATGTCCTGGAGCTTAACAACCCTTCACATGGACAGTAAGTAGGATGACCCCATGGCTGTCACTGACAGCAGCTCGATAACATCCCAGCACGGCCATCAGCAGCACACATGCTTCTGGAAGGTAGGAATTCCTGACTGGGAACCCACAGCATCCCTCCTATGCCAGAAAGCACCATACCCTCTGCTCTTTGTTGTGGCTGTTCCTTCTCAAAAGGTCACACTTATCCCTTGTAAACACATTTGCCCCTTCAAATCTGCTTCCCCAGAGGACATTTCACTTTATCATAACAACCTGTTTGCATTTCCTGGACTGCCACATATTTTCTGGGCTTTTTTATGCAGCTTGGGGAAAAAGCCCTCCACCTTTCCCTTTCAGATTCTTATTTCTCTATCTGGAGCTTTCTGCAAAAATTCCCCACGAGAATGCTACTTTGATTGTTGCTGCATATTTTTATCTTGCCATTTTATACTCAACAAAATGCTGCCCCCTCCTCGTGCCACCTGTTCTCACCTCTGGCCAGCGCTTCCTTCCGTTTTTAATTACCATTTCACTTACCTGTTATGACTCTACGCAGAATCACTGACACTACAAAACACGCTGCACATTGCTCTCCTGTCATTGAGATTCTGGCTAGACTGGTTGTTGTCTTGGCCATGGGGAAAGGATTCCACCCAGAGACCCTAAGCAATTATCTTTCTCCTTCCCCTTTGAGGCAGGAGCATAGTATTGGTAATTAAATTCATACTTCTGTTTGTTGTGGGTTTTTTTTCTATATGTTCCCATTTCCCAGAAACCTTAGGCAAAGGATTTTCTGTCAGGATGAGGAAGCAGGATCTGAGGCTGGTTTGGTTTAACTCTAGGATCTAGAATCTAGATTTAACAGCTATATAGTGAACTATTATGTATTTTTATTTTTTTACAAAAAAAATATGCCCTAGATGTTTTGCCAAGCAGTTGAGAATTTATTAGGTCACATTCACAGTTTGCTACATGAGGACCTGACTGGAATGTATTATTTTCAGGGTAAGTTATTCCTTGGCCAAAAATGAACTCCAGGTTAAAACAAGCAAGAAGTGGACAGGGGCAAGGGAAATCTCCTGGGATGGGTCCCCTTGTCTGGAATCACTAACTCTGCTTTCTAGTCAGCCAGCCAGTCACTCTTCTCTCTTGTGCATCTCTGGGCCTTGTTTGCTGCCACACACTACAAAATAAAAGCAAACAAATCTCTCTCTCAGTATTTTCAGGTCACTGCCAAGCTCCTGTGCTGTGAGCTGCCAACCCCTATCTGAGTTCTCAACTGCACAGGCCCTCTTCTCCCTGCCAGACCACTTTCTTTTCTATACAGATGTGCCATCTCCCTCCACCACTTCCCAATTTGTTTGTCTCCAAAACTGTTCATTGTTTCTCCATTTCATTTCACTGCAGATGTCTGATCCAAGTCCCATTGAAATGTTTCCATCAACTTCAATGGGATTTGAATCAGGCCCAATGTCTTTGTTTCCTTCAGGCATCCTTAGCTGCCTCTAGGTCAGTCTTCTCTTTCTGCAAAGCCTCTTTTCCCCTCCCCCTTTCATTCAGCAATGCAATATGCCATGAAATCTCCTCTACCCTGCATGGCCCACCTGACCTGGCAAAGACAATCTGAGGGTCAGTGAGGGAGAAGAGCTGGCAGAGGGTGTGGACATTGCTGTGCATAAACCTTGGCTGAAGGAAGAACCACCTAAACCTTAGCTGAAAGTTGAACCACCTAAGCCTTGGCTAAACTTAGAACCACCTTTCAAATGGCTTGATATTTTCAATTTACCTTTAAGATGGCTATCATATTTGGCAATATATCATGGGTTTTGACACAGTTTTATGTAAATTAAACAACTATCAACTGCATAGAAGATGCTGGGGTTAAACCAAACCAGATAAGTGGTGCATTAGGCTGCTGCTGAAGGATGCAAGTTTCACTAGTATGTTGTGGAAGAGGACAGCCTTGGATGACATACATCTCCACTGAAATCAAAAGGACTTTGGAGATTTACAGCAGATAAGTATTTCTCCCTGAAAATACAAATAAATAAATAAAATATGATTCAGACCTTTGAAAAAAAGAAATCCCAGTTGCAGTCAGGGGTGCAGTTAAAATTTCAGCTCATTTTTTTTTTTTCTGAATCACACAAAAGATTGTTATATCTCTTTTAGCAAAGTAAAACTCCAGATGTAGGAACTGTTTTTGACCTGTCTCCATAAAGCATAGTTAAGGATTTTCACTTCTACTAAATGCCTTTTTCCTACCATAGACATTTTTCCCCCCAAGTGGAAGACTTATCTACCTTTCAAGTATCCTGCTGCTATAGCTGTTTGTTTGTTTTTAACAAGATCATCTTTTAATAGCAGCCTAAAGCCTTTGTGTTTATCTCCAGAGCAATCATTTTCCCCTACCTGCTGTGCTGACAGCCTTGCACATTATTCAGGTCCAAGCCCATCTCACTGCTCTGCCACCCCTCCACGGGCAGGGATGAGCTGCATTGCTGGGAGCTGAGACAAGGGCGAGTGCTGGGTGTACTTGTGTAATGTGCAGCGATACAGAGTAGACCATATCAAAGAACAAGCTTCACCCTTTTTGTAATGCTTTTTCTCTGTTCTAAAAGGTGGAGCTGGTATTTTCACATGGCAGAGGCGTTGATAATTTGAAGTTTTAATTTGATTGTTTTTGCAAGTACTGGGATTGTCTGGGATCCAGTAAACACCCTCTGAGTGTGTGACTGCTCCAAACCCCATTGAAATCAGCGGGAGTCTTTCTGAACTATTGAATTGCAGACTTTCCTCGGGGTTGTGTACAACGCCACAGACTTAATTACCATGTTCCTGGCTGGGATAAATATGCAAATGGACTTTTCAGCTGGAGGGCCTTAAAATACATGTTGGACACATGGCAACTAATGACTTGATTTGGGCTATATGCAAACATTTGCCAGGCAAAGGCCTGCTCCTATTCCCATGGAAGCAAAAGGCACAATTATTACCAGCTCCAGAGAGAGCAGGACTTGGATGCCTTCTTTAAATAGTGGCCCGTGTTCCCAAGCAGCTCAAATCTGTCATCAGCCTTTCCTCAGCCTTCCCTCCTTCTTCTCTCCCTGATCCACTGTGATAAGAAAAGGTTTGTGACACAGATTTTATCATAAATGTTAGAGATTTATGCATCTGCAGGTTTCACAGCTGCAGGGCAGGCATCTTATTGCAAATGCAGCTCCAGCCATATTCAACACATTGGTTGTTTTCACAAAGTGGGAGCCTTTCCTCAGAAGGAGTAAATAAGCATCTTAAATTTACCAACACAACCACTCTCCTCAGCATCTCCTGCACAATACCACTACATAGTCTTTGTTAAGGTGCTGAGCACGAATTCAGGCTCTCTCAAATCATTAAAGCTTATTTGTATGGCTGATGGTGAAGGGTAAGAGAAGATTCAGCCCCACAAAGCTGGGTGTGCTGACTCAGCTCCATGGGGCTCCAAGGCCAGCTGTAAGCAGACTTGTTAAATAAGCTTCTGTTACAGGATAAGAACATCTGCTGGAAACCTGATGTCCCTAATAATTCACAATTCCCAGACTGTATTTATTGACATTCATAGTCTATTTTTGATTTTTTTTTTTCCCTATCAAAGAGCTGCAATCAATGAAGCACCATTTCAGTCATATGCTTTTGAGAAGGGTCATGTCCAGAGACACAAGCCATGAGTGGTGCATTAAGCAGCTCAGTGCAGTATTTTTCATCAGTGCAAGAAAACCTGGAGTGTGTGCAAGGAATGGTTTCACACTCACTTCTCCCAAGGGGCACATAGCCATGCACAGAGAGGTTCAGTGAAACAGTATGAGGAATTAGGATAAAAGGCCACTTCTCTGCTGGTGCCACAGAAGCTTTGCTGTGATGCGATGGAGGAGCAGGAGAGCTGGAGGAGTGAAGAGAGGGGTGGGTGACAGGATCTTCTGGCAATCATACTTATCTGGAAGAAGGCTCCATCCCTTCCCAGTCACTGGTGGAACGGTGCCTGCCAGCTTGTCACCAAGAGCCCCTCAATGTTCTGTGCAAAGACACAGGGCAGAATATTTGAATTCACCCAGGGTTACTATATTATTATTAACTGTAGAAATGTAGTCCTGTGGTTCAAAAAGTCCAGTTTTGTGCTGGTACTTTGTATCTTATTTTTCTGTGTACCTATAATCAAACATTGAGCTTTCCTTTCTCAATAAAATAGCCTGTATTTGGATAATCAAATATGAAGGCCAACAATACCATTTTTTAGCATGAAGTGAAATATCATGAGTCCCTTGTGACTACAAGGTTGAAAAGGGCAGGAGTTTGATGGTGCTGCTCCACTCATGTCTGTGAATCAGCAATTAAGTGATCATAAAAAAATACAGAAAATAAGTTATTTTTAAGTTGCCTCTTAAATTACTCCAATTTGTGTCAGCAAGGACATCTAAAATAGAGGTTTGAAAACATGACAGCAACAGTATTACAGCAACCATGCAGTGTGCATTCCAAAGAAATGACAAAGCCTTGCTGAAGTATTTGAAACCACAAAAATACCCTGGGAAAGGAGAAGGGTTCACTGGGCAGAGCAACAAGCAATATGAAGGAATCCAGAAAAGCAACCAATTGATCTCTATTAACTCCACTCCCCCCCATATATTTACTCCAAAGCAGCAGATAACACTAATCAGACAAAGAGGCATTGATAAGCAGAGGTTGATGACAGACAAGGGAAAATAATTTATTAGACACATACAGAGATAAAAGGGAGTTACCATTCTAAGTGTAAAGTAATAATGTGGTATGTGTGTGTGCATGTGTGTGTTAGTATGAATACATGTGCAGACATATATGTGTGTGATTTTGGCCAATGGTTGAAAGCAGTAAGAAAGAAATCTATTGTTGCCATTTTAATACTAAATTTGTAAAAAATAAAATAAATTCAATCATGGCTGTACGTAAGTACTTGCATTGTTAATTCGGTATCTAAAAAGCACACTATCCATAAAAATATAACTCTTTCCCTGTCAATACTATTGAGAATTAATTGATATTTATGGAAAACAGAGTCTTAGGTGATCATAGGAGAATCATGTAATTTATACCCAGTCAATGAGAAGACAAGGAGAGGAAAGCTCAAGGTATCTAGCGCTGGTGAAAGTTTGTTTTATTTTTGTGAAGTTGTTGAGAACCATACAGGGTGCCTGCCATGCATTAACCTGTTTGGGTGAAGATTCACAGCAGGTTGTTTCAGTATATTGGTGTCCTCTGCAAATCATCTGGACAGCTGGGACCATGAAATTTACCCAGATCCAAAAAAAGTTGACCCTCACCAAACCTCAGTGCCCTCTAAGGCCATATGTGCAGACCACTTCACATTTTGCACTTGTTTTGCTACTGTGGAATGACAAAAATGCTCTTGTCAAGTGGACATGAAATTTTCAGGTCCTTCCACACAGAAAACATGTCAGCAAAACTTGTCAGATGGTTTTTAAATACAGCATTATAGACACATTTTCCCTTTGTTTTTAGTGCCATCTTCTACACTTTGAAATAAATAAATAAAGAATAGACAAAAGCCTGTTTGACTGAGCTTTGTGTTTCTGAACCAAGTATAATCCCATCAGTTCGGTTCATCATTTGTAGTAAACTATTCACTAATCTAAGACAGGTGCCCCTGGGTGTTAACATTTAGTCTTCTAGTAGAAAAGTGGGTGCAAAGTTAAACCACATGTTCTACTTAAAAATAAGTGAGGTGTGATTAGGCAAGGTCTTTAAAACATGAGCTCAGACACACACACACACATGCACACTCACGCACAGTTTGCAAGGAAAAGATGCTGACACTTACAGGCTGTATTGTGCAGTTATGGTCTGCACTTAACTGTTTGCCAGGTGGATCACTCTGTAGAAATCTGAGGGGCAAAAGGTTATGTTGAGCTCATTACTGTGGACAGCTTTTAAAACAAAAGCTATAATATGGACATTCCTAGGATGATGTGTTTCATTAATATTTGCCCACTGCTAGACTGTGTGAAGAGCTTTGCTCATAGGAAATATTATAGTTTATTACAGTATTATCTGTACAAAAAGTAGATAAAGATGCCAATTTAAAAATACATGTTAAACTATTTTAATTTTTATGAGCAACCTCCAATCACCTGAGTTTTATTTTTTATTGATAGAAGGAAAAAGTCTACAAAAAGTCCACCGTCTTACAATTGCTTTCAATGACAATTGCTTTCAATGTCATTTCAGATTGAAATAAATGCTTAAAATCTGGAGTGAAGACTGTAGTAATCCAGTGATTCCAGAACTGTGCTCACTGTATGCTCCCTTACTTTTGTACAAAATTATTGTCAAAGACTTCCTGCTCTGAATTCTGCTTTATTTTCTCAAGGGGATCAAAGCTGTTATTGCCTGGGTGAGTTACAGAGCAGTTGAGACTCCTGGTCTACATCTCACAGCACAACAATATCCAGGAACCTGTTTCCAAAATACAAAGGGGATAGAGAACTCTTCTTGGGTTTGAATTAATTATTGAATATGATCTGACATTATTTGAAGACGCAAAGCACAGGAAACATAATCAATTATTTCTGTAAGAATGCATTTGAGGCTCAAGTTGCAAATGTTTTGAAAGAAGGTAGGAAAGCAGATTTTTAAAAAAAATTGAAACCAGTTATTGCAGTACTGCTGGTAGCTTTAAAGTCTGAACCATCATAGATCTAAATGTCTTCAAATGTTGGCAAAAGAGCAATGGAAAATTAATGATGCAGTATTTCAACAGAGATGTTCACATCATCCGTTATTTGAGGATCACAGCATTCCAGAGAAATGAATAGCTTATCCCCATTTTACAGACAACCAGACAGGGAATTTCCGTGGCTCACCTACAACTGCTCAGCCTCATGGTGACACTGCTGTGGGTAGAGCCTCTTAATATCTGCTTTCATGTCTACCTATACAAATTCAAGACACACAAGAAACTATTATGCCATATTGGAGGCTTTCAAGTGCTGAATTATTTACATCTGTGCTTGAAGCCTTGTTTCAGAATAAAGCTACTAAAATTTTAATGTTCTCTCACTCCACAAAATTGTATACTAAAGCTATGCTCTGTAAGTGTAAAGAGAAACTTATTTGTGAACTCAAGTACTTCTACTGTCTTACTACAAAACAAGACAGAATTTGATCTGGGAAAGGAGATGATTTTTACTAGTAGTGAATAAGAATATCCTTTAAACTAAGACTTTAAAAAAGGAAAATTTCAATGATATTATACCAGATGCAGCGTGCCAGTAATGTGCTTCTGGAAAGCTTTACAGATGATGTAGAAGTAAAATAAAATTGTTAAATCAAAATTCTGAAATGGGAATTGACTAAAACTGATGTTTTTCGAATTCATTTTCACTGGAAATCAAAAATATATTTGATTTTGCTCCAAATCTGAGAAACACCTACTGTAAAGTTGAGCCATCTCATGAAATTCAAATATAGTCGTCGTTATTGATCCATCCTCGCTAAGTACACCTAAGACCTTGGAGCACAGGCACGCCTCTGTCTGCCAAAAGAAATATTTCTCCCTCCCTAAATGAGGAGACTGCAGTGCTCTGTAGTTCAGACTATTGCCACCTCCCTCCACTATGCTGAAATGGAGCAGGAGTGGACCACAGGGCTCTGTAATAGAGAGGAATTAATTCCAAAGGTGTAAATGAAGCCTACACAAGACCTATGAAATATGAATCTATTACAGATTGGTGGGTTTTTTTCCAGTACAGTTTTGGATTTTCACTCCTCTCCTCCTTCTATCACATGTTGCTTGGTTTAGTGGTTGGCAGGAGGGAGGGGAAAGGAACTAACAACATGTGTGCCTATCATCACCCTGACCACTGCACTTGTACATCTAACTCTCTCCCCTTTGCTTTGTCTGCTTTTGTCTTTATCCTGCTTGATCCTGTGAACACTTACGTGTGTGTAAGTTCTGCCTGCATTGACTTCAGCTGGGCTACTCATGAGAGGAAAACTGCAGGCACGATGCTCACAACACAGAACCCTTTCACAGTTTCCTTAAGGGAGATTTCCCCTGTAAATAGTTTTGTGCAAAATGATCAGAGGCAGGAGCAATCTTCTATCCCCTTCATAAACCCCAACAAACCAACAGCTCTTCCTTCTAGCACATCAGCACGAGATACCTCTCCTGGAACACAGGTTTTTTGGAGACAGGATAGAAGGAAAGCAGGAGAAAATATAGGAAAGAGCAAAGATGGAAGATAGATTCTCCCTTTTGCAGCTTTTGGGTTTTCTACTGCCAAAAAGTAGGGTGGAGGAAGAGCTAAAGTGAGTCCCTAAAAGGCTGGGGCCCCTCCTGGGGATCAGGCTGCCAGCTGTGCACAGGATGCTCACATCAAATCTTCTTTCTCCTACCTTGGCCCCAGGAGCGAAGTGAGTTCCAAGACTTTCTGTAAACAAAATGCATCTTATAACTGTGCAACACCACACAACATGAGACAACACAAGAAATGTTAAAATGAAAGTAATTATCTATTTCACTGAGGCTAAACCGATGTAGTCCTCTCTTACATTCTAATTTAGTAAAAACCATCTGCTGGTACAGCCTGTAATAAGGTGCCCATACTAAACAGGCTAAGGATCAGTAATGGGCAGGTCCTCTAAAAGTGATTGTAAATGTGCAATTAACATGTTCTGGGGATGTATTCACTGGGGCTGAAGAAGCCTTTTCTTAAGCAATACCATTAATTGTCAAGGTTACTAAAAACTTTCCAGTTTGTCTCATTTCCAATAATATGGTTGTTTACCTAGGTATTTAATACTTAAAAAAAAAGTGAAAAGAAATGTGAGAAGAAATGACTGTTGGAAAACAAAAGCTGTCAAAAGTTTTTAGTTTTCAATCTTTGGTAACGGTCATCTGAACCAGTAGTCAGATTTTTTTTGACAAAGTCATAGTTCCCTGCCCTGATGTTCCTTTATTCGAACAGTCTACAAATATTATCAAGGTAGACACCAAAACCTGCCAGATGAGGATCTGGGAGAGCTTTCCTGGTATGTTCATTAGGAAAGGTGTAACTGGCAAAATATCTGGTTCATGACAGAGAACATAAGAATGTTCATGCTATATGGGGCTGATCAGGGTTACCTAAATGACACACACTGGAGTAAATCCAATACAAACTGTATGCACAGGAACAAAAGGCCTGGATCACTCTGACAGAAAATCTCAAAGGATGCAACGACACTGAAAAAGTCTTCTAAGAAATGGAAAATAGTTCATTGAACATAATCTGTAAGAGTAAACACGTAACTAAGACGTCAACATGTTTATTGGATAGAGACATGGAGGGTGAGAAGATGTGGAATTGGAATTACTCCACAGGACAATCATCTGAAGACCTACTTCCACTGGAAAAAATGAGGGAATTGTGGATGTCTACCTTCACAAGCTCCAAGAATTTTATCACTCAAACCCTCAGGAATTGAATTAAGTGCAGAGTGAACACACAGGACCACGGAGAATTTATAAGAGAAGAAGAGGACTTGTCATCTCAGCTGTTCTTGAAATTAGACCACAAATGTTTTATTACCTGAGAGACTGAAATTCAAGTGTAACACACACAGCCGTCCTAGGTGTGTACAAGCTCAGACAGAGAAACAAAACTGACTGAAGGATTTGACCAGTGAGGGCCAACATTTATACCTGCTGGTTAGCAAACTGCTGGCAGGTGTCACAAAGAACCATGAGTTTATCTTTAAAGGAAAAAAAAATAGACTGATGGGGGCTGTCAGAATGTTTTCAAGGAACTCTTCTTAATGGGCTGAACTAGTCCAATATTTTGACTTCCACAGCCCACAGCAAAACCACAGGTTTCTGATGCAGTAGCTGTTACATAAAGTTCCTATTCCTATAGCACTATAAATGCAAATGATTGTGAAAGGATACTCAGCGAGGTTCAGTAATAATTCAAATCACAAATCCTTTTGCCATGCAACTCATATAATATGATATTTTTTATGGAAGCCCTTCTCCCCCTCCAGAAGGCATTAAATTGTTATTCATATTTCAGATTAAAAAATTCAGGAAGAGCACTAAAAGACAGAAAGTGATAGCAAGATAGATTCAAGGTGTGTGTATATGCCTCATGCCTACTATAGCAAGTGCTCCTGCTCTAGAAATATAAAAAGGAAGTCAACTGAACAGCATGAAAATGGATGTAAACATGGAATTAAAGAGATCAATCTCCAAAGGTACAATAGCATTTTTAAGGGAAGGGTGTGTAATTTGAACAAACACAGCTGAAGGTAAGAATTAGCACCATATGCATAATCACATAAGAAGTAGATAAACAAGGATATCTCAGGGTTTGCAGGAATTGCTATGCTGAGTGGCAGCACTGGTAGGCTGCTAGTGCTTTCTAAATGAATTACTAAAGAAAATGATCATGGTACAAGAATCAGAGCTACAGAAGCTCTGGCTACGGAGCTCCACTGATAGCCATCAACATGTGCAGGTGCAAGGGGAGACATGTCACTCTTAAACAGCTCATTCATTTTAAGTCTCAGTTCATTTGCCACTGAAAATATGAAAGCAGCACACTGGAGAGAAAAAATCTGTTAATATGTGCATCCCAGCCTTCCGACAAGCAGTCATCTTTTAAAAGCTTATTCAAGTAGTGGCAAAGGTGGTGAAGTTCTGTTTTGGATCCTTCACCAGCACAAAGTAATGTAGTTTGATTTTTTTTTAATGCGCTGGCTAATTTATTCCTAAAAAATGTATATTTTTTAATGCAGCTCTTGATCCTGAATTTGACCTGATGAATCCAGAAGTATTAGAAAAACCCAGAGTGAGACAAGTTATTAATATTCAAATGCAGAGTCCAGCATATTCAGAAAGAAGCTGACATATTCAGAAATGATGCTCTGCCACTTACGAGGAGCTGAGACTCTCAGATAAAGAGTGCTGGGGCTCTGAGCTGTCATTGTGGTGCAATAGGAGCAGATCTGCAGAGAGGAACAGGTGACTACAAGGTTTGGCTTTGTACCATTCCTGTGAGCTGAATGTCCACCATTCATGCTGCAGCCTTTCCTCTGGGCTGTGACTGTGACTGCGCAATTAGGGTTTGGAGTGTGCTTGGCCTCCCGAATTGCCTCCTCCAGATGAGCTCCCGTCAACAGAATTCCAGTTTGTGTTCTCTGAACTGCTCTGTGCTATGACTTAAAACACAGCAGGTAAGGGCAACCAGCTTTACTTCTGATGCACCCCCTGGACCAGAGCTACACACTTGTAGGGATATGCAGATACACATTCCTCAAGTCAGGAGGCTTTAGGGGAAATAAATGAAGTTCAAACAACCCCAGACCTGGGAAAACTGAAGAGAAGATCAGTCCTGTGAGCATACAGAACCTCAAAGCAAAAAACAAGCTTTGCAAGGTTTTTTTTGAAGTTCCAGATTAATTTCTTTCACTCAAAAGTTATGGATAATGGACAATTGGAAAGATCGAGACCATCTAGGTAGGAACATTATAATAATGTCTCTTCCATGTGGCTAATGAGAAAAGACATATAAAAAGATGTGTAAAGCATGAGAGTTAAGGGCAAAACACTGCTGACATTGATAAATCTGAACTGATTTGGCTTTGGTTAGGTCTCCTCCAGCTGTCACAGAACAGCTGCTATTCCGCATGACTGTATTTTCTGCTTTTTTGCAAGTGTAATACCATTAGCTCAAAAATTCTTTTATTACTCTAGAAAAACACAGGTTTCACACTCATTTACTAAGTCACTGGGACTTTTTAGAGCTACAGTTGACTCTTCAGAAGGAACTGCCTACAGCATTATTAAATGCTCTCTTGCACCCTGATATCCTTGATAGGAATCAAGATACTGCTCCTGTGAAGCTAAACCAAGAAACTTCACTTTTACCACCTCCAGCATTTTTTCAGAGCTCACCTGCTTCAGGCAGTAATGCAAGAACCTCCTTGCAGCTCTGGGCTGGGATCGGAGAATGTTGGGGTTTGTACAGCAGAGCTCCCTCTGTGTCTCACTTCCCCTACAATTGTCAGAAATAAAGAGAAAAAAGGAAAGAAAAGACACAGGAGTGTAGAGATAAGAGGCAGAGCTCAGCTTTTCTTTGATCTCCTTCTCTGTTGTAGGCAGAGGAGATCAAAGAAAAGAGGCATAACAGAAAGCACGTGAGATGGGCGTGCCTGTAAGAAGCTGTCACTTGGAGTGCCTTGGCTCTGCACTTTGGGAGTTCGGATGCCTGGTGAACACCATGTCTTCTTGAGCAAGAGCTACAGCAACCTGGACAGAGGGTAGGGGACTTATTTTTGCTCAGGGAGAACAGAGAGTTGTAGCAGCCTTTTCTCCGCTTGCAGCCAACCTTCCAGCTCACCGGCAGACACCAAGACTGAGCACGACCTCTGCTGCACGACTGTGTTGGAATTAGTCTCAACTTACTAATGAGACTAATGTGCGTGATTCAGTCCAGCCCACACTTGGAAGGCCTTTCTGAAATAGAAATATCCTTCCATTATACTGGAAAAGCAATTTGTAGCAACAAAACTCCACTGTTGATGCTATAACTTTCCTCATCTTGCCAAACAAAGTAGGATGGAAATGGCAATGGGATATTTTTGCCAGTTTACCTTCACCAACATTGAGAGCTTTTGCTTATGCCAGTCACAGATCACACCTCATTCTACCCTTGAACGACACAATTATACCAGAAAAGTCTGCTGTGCAGGCTTAAGAGGGAAAATGTGGTTCCATTTTATCACATTGGAGTTTTCTCATTAAACTTATTTGGACTGGGATTAGGCTATTAGAGAAAATTTAACCCCAAATGATTGGAATGGAGAGAAAACCAAATTAAAATATTCTCATATGTTACAAAGGAAACAGCCCCCAAAGAAATTGTAGAAAATATAAAAATGTATAGATTTATAACAGGGAAAGAGGTAAAATTGAAGAAGAATTCAATAAGCTATCCTAGTCAAAAAAGCACAACCTGAAACAAAAAAATAAGGGAAAACAAACAAAAAAGACTTTAAAAATATTTGAAGTACTTTCTGTACTCAAATAATGCTTCTTTTATTGTGAGGACCTGCACTATTCATACTTAATAATCCACAAGTTAGAGTCAATAGGCTTGTTTTCATGTAGTACAACTTAGATTTTTACAAGAGGCTATTACTATATATAAATAAGATTAAAGGTGATAATGATGTCATTGTATCTGAGTTAAGTATATATGTGGGGTTATGTTGAATGTATAAGTAATTAGCATGGTCTTTTTTTGCATTCTTGTCTCTTAAGTGTACAATTTCAGAATCTTTGGTTATTTAGCAATTTTTGCTACCAATTGAATTAGCCTGCTTAAGCTCCTTTTTTTCTCAAATTTTGTTGTGTCTTGAATTTTATAGATTTTTAAAGATGCTGAGTGCTCTTTAAGACTGATCATACACTGTTGATAGAAGGGGGATTAAAAAAAGTTAAGACAGTTCTGTAGACAGATGCCAGCAGTCAGGATGGTTGATGGTCTGGGGGCAGTCAGGAGGCCCCAGGGGTTGGCTCTGCCCAGCATTTATTGCCATATATACTAGTGTCTTCTCCTTCCTCATCATATAGAGCTTTCACTCTTCTTCTTCCTTCTGCCTTTTTTTCCATGTATTTGTGTTTTCTTCTGAAACTTTTCCTTCCTTCACTTTCGTTGCTCCTTAACTCTTCAGCCTTTCTTTTTTCTAACCTATTTTTATCTCACAGCTTCTCATGGTTTCTCCAATTGCTCTATCTCCTCACACCATAGTAACCCTCAATAAGCTTCAGTTTTTCTTCCAGCTTTCCCAAATTTGGGATTTGGACTATTTATAATTCAACAATCCTGTGCTCTTAACAATGTCTGGAATTATTCATTAAACCCTCCCATCAATTCTCAAATTATTTCATTAGCATTCTTCAGTTACTCAGCCTAGACTGGACCAGAATGATAGATTTACCCTCAAAGGTAGGAAAAGAAGGACCTCGTTGCACATTCACACTCTTACACTCCTGTGACAGAAGTACACTTTACTCTTGCCTTTTATTTTTATCCTATCCTTTGCCTTTATGCCTGTTTTGTTGTCATCATGTCAAGGCAACATAGATCCCACATTCCTCCTCTCCCATCCAGCGTATCAGCACCCAACTAGACATCATCTTTAATTACTTCTGTCCAGAAAATGTAACACAAAAAGATACAACCTATGCCCAGTTTGTAGAATCGTTGAGCACTCGCAGATCAGGCTTGGTGCAAAGGTGGTGCAGAAGACCGGAGTGGAGCAATAATAAATGGCCAGTAGCAGGGTCAGGCACAGGATCCACCTCTCCTCGGTCCCACTGTCAAGGTCAAAGCACAATAGCGGCGAAATTCAATAATGTCATTCACAGTCCAGCCTTGTATTTGGCAATAATCCATTGTTTGGTAACTGGTGGATAGGGCCATGATCTTTTTCTGTGTTGCCAATGCTGGTTTCTTGCATTTGGCCACCAGACCTATTACACATACATGTTTGACTCCCAGGTATGATGCGCTACTCTTGGACTTTAAGGTTTGATACTTTTGACGAATCAGTCCCATAATGTAACGAATTGGACATGCAGCTGAATCATCTTCTGGCTGGAAGTTAATCCGTACTCCTATAGAAATGAAAAATACTGTTAACTGAGATAACATATTGGTCAAAAAGAATAAAAAAACACCGAGTTGGAAAGAAATAAATCCTAGCAGTAGAAGCCTTGTGTATTATGGAGCTGTTTAGATACTGTGTTGATTTTTCAAAGAGTATAAACTAGCAACCCTTTTGGCTTTGAAACGTTTTAAGTAGCTTTTTATATGACAGTACCATGAGATATTCATTTGTCTGCGGCAGGCTGAAGGAAGGAATGACTGGATCTCACAGACAGGAAGATATAAACAGACCTTGAAGAGGTCAGATGAATTCATGTTTCATAACAGCCTGAAGGGAGCTGCTGCAGAGAGGTTAAAGCTGGTTAAGCATTTTTCCCTATGGATCCAGAAACAGAAGTTTAAGCCTCACTGCAGACTCATGGCAAAGGTTTTGCTAATCAACCCAGATGTAAATGGCTATTTAGTATTTTAGACCAAGTGGGCACAGACAGGTGGACAGAGTGCTGTATCACTGCTTGGATGCTACCTTCAGTTTACTACTCTGATAGGTTTGTGTTGACATTTGGCCCTTGAAGAGAGAAACCAGCTCTGAAGCGTCCATGGTATTAACCAGCCCTCCATGGGATTGCTGTGCTTGGAGTCTCAGCAACATATAGGACATGCAATGCTTTAGAGTCTAATCAATATCTCTCATGGCTGAGAGTGTTCCCCTGGTGCATATTTTAATCATTCCAGTTTGGTGAGTGATGAAATAATACATTTTTTGTTGAATTTATTGCAGGTTGGAAGAGAAAGGACAGTCAACAGTCAGACTGCCAATACTCATAACAAATCAAGTCCACATTTTGGCTTAATGTTTCAAAATATTTAGGAATACTAGTTTTCTGCCTCTTTACTCCATAAGAGGCTTCTAAAGAGCAAAAGAAAACTAAATTATCTTATAATGCCAGCAAGCAATTGCAACAAATCTTGTCTTGCATAAATACACATTCTGTTTTGCTTCCCAGGACTACTTCAGAGTTTTTCCAACACAGGGGTTTTATCCATGAAGCAGAAAATATAGACTATTTTGTGGTGGGAAACATGCTAAAAGCAAGCAGCTGTGGCAATTTGAGACTATTTTCAAACACAGTCATCTTGCTGCTGTATGTGCAGTTCAACACATTTGACAATTTGAAGAGCCCCACTCAATTGACTGTGCAATTTGTTTCCTTCACAGCAGCAGCGTGATGTACTGGAAACCACCTACTGCAATGTATCCAACACAAAGTGACACCAAAGGCTCAGGCTGGAAGAAGAAATTAATTCCCTCTCATGCAATACCTCTCAAAAGTCATAGGTCGTCTAACCAAGCCTACTAATTATTACCACCACTTGATTTTTTGCTTTGATATTCCATATGCAGCTCAAACTACTGCCAAGTTCGGTAGCCGCACAGTGGCTGATAAACTTGTAAATGTGTGCACCAAATCTGGGAGAAAAATTAAGTACTTTCATTGATACTTTCCCTGCATCTGCAGTCCTTATGTTTGTGTAAAAACTGGACTCCAGGCTAAAAGATGAGCATGAAAGGAAATAATTATAAATTATCTGCATAAAATCTGCAACAAATTACCTATAAAACTATAACTATCTAAACAGGATGACATTTTCTTTATAGGTTCATGACTTCCTTTCTTTAAAGTTAGCTAAGAAGAGAGTAAAGTAATTACAGTTCTCTTTTGATTGATTAAACATGACATATATGCTAATATGAAAGTAACTTCTGTCCTTTGTTACTCCAGCTTCTGGTTTAAAGTAATTTTGAAGATAACAGATATAATCTCACCAGTGCTGCCATTTCTAACGTATATGCCAAGAATGTAATTCCTCTGCCTTTTTTCTCCAACAGAGAAAGCATATTTTATCCTTCATGTTTTAAATTTTGGATACAGAAGTCAGATGATATTACAGCCATAAATCCTCTGTTTCTTTGCCATTATATATCAGGAAACGTCTGTGCCACCAGTAGAATAAATAGTTCTGCCTTTTCAGAAAGGTTGTCCCACCAATTTGAGGGAGAGTATTTGACTGAATAAGGTTGATGGGATATAGTCCAGTAGGAAAAAAAGAAACACCTGCTAAATTTCACTTGAAAGTACTACACACTGAGGAACAGCGTCCGTCAGATTCACCTCTACTTAATTCTGGCTCCAGTATCAGAAGACTATCCTGACAAACTGAGGTTTATGGGGCTCAACATCCATCAAGTTTTTCTGCTCCATAAAGGTTTTACCTAAAATTTAAGTTTTAGCTATTCTCTAATTCCTTACCTTGATGCCTTTATGCTGTTGTTTCACTTTAATGTCAGCATAACTCTTGTGTTCATAGTGTGGATGTGCACCCTCTTTGCCACCTGTTCTGTAAATGGCATGGATTCAATTCCCCAAATTCTCTGAGGCTCTCCTTACAAGATAGATCCTGTCTCACATCATCTGCCTGTGTGCCTTATTTTCACTCTCTGGTTGCATCCTGCCCTTTCTGTAATTGTTGAAACCAAAAGAGAGCTGTGGTCACACTAATGCGAACAAAAACAAACTTCAAACTCTCTGAACTTAGCAGAGACGTCCCAAAATACATTCACCAAATAGATGTGGGTTTTTTTTTCCCCAACACTGCATCATATTACATACTTAAATTAAACCCAGTGGACAAAATTCCTCCCTGGATTAAGTTTAGTAATGTCTGTGGAGTCCAGTGAGAGAGAATTTGGACCAATAACTATTAACATTTTCAGTTCCCTCCCCAAAGTAATGGTCTTTTACTGATATTAATATTCCCCTCCAGAAAGTTGGGAGGAATGCAATCCCAGCATTCAGTTTCCTTAAGTCTTCAAACAAACACACTCCTCTCTGGCAAAGGTCTGACCCATTTTATCCCACCCTCCCATTCCCCCCACCACAAGAATGCCTGACATTCAGGTTAATGCTGAAGTTGCAGCAGGTGACCACTAACACAGAGGGAGAATGGATTCCTTAGTAATACTGATTTTGGAGATGATGATCCTTAAGGAATAGTACAGCAAGATGCCAGAAATTATTTTATATCTTGGACCACATACAAGCAATAAAATAGGCAAAAATAGGGGAGGGCAGCAGGGCCTGGGGATGGGGAGGAAGGGAAGGAGAAAAGGGCTGCCTGCAGCAGCCTCCTGGATGTGGGGGGGGAACAGGGGCTTTCCCATGGTAGGAACTCGACTTTGCTATCAGAAACTATAGTGTGCAAACACTTTCTTAGGTACTCCAGCAATTAAATATCTTTGATTTTTTATGATATTTAGACATTTAAATGAACAGAGACCAGGCTTGAGCCCAGCCCTACATGATATTTCATACACACTCTTATGGAGGTATCAGAGCAGCTTGCAGTATTTTTGCCTAAAGGCAAGAACAGGATACATAGGGGATCTCTGTTTGGTTCCTTCCCTCTGTATTTCTGTTTTCCTTGGCTAGCTCTACTAGCACTGCCATGGTTTTGTGCTTGGTGTGTTACACACGAGAGGTACAACAAAGATGCAGCCTAACTTCATTGCTTGGAGAATTGTAAGCTATTGAAAAAGGCTTCCAAGGAATAAAAGCCTGTGGTTTGAAGTAGAATGTTGTTACTAGAAAAGGAGAAAGTAGGTTCATAACAAGTTTTAGAAACAAAGATTATGCTAATGAAAAAAAAGTTTCAATCTCTATATTTCCTATTATTTCCTAAAGTATAAACACAAATCACTAGAAATAAATTAGTATTACCCAAACTGCACAACTCACAGGGCACTGTCTTAGGACAATAGATTTGCCAACAAAGGGGAAAGCTTTCATAAATAAGAAGAAAAAAATAAATTTATTTTTATAGATTATCTACTTTATATAACCCTTAGAATCTGTAACATTTATAAACAGCACTACAGTAGAAGTGCCACAGAAATACAGAACTGTGTCCTTGACTTTTGTACAGTATTGTATCATCTCAATTCTCTCTTGGCACAGTGCTAATTTACACTAGTTAAAGATCCAGACCAGAGCAGTTTTCAGGAGGAGATGACTGATTCATGAAGTCTAAGTGACTGAATACAGAAGTAATTCATTAGCTCCATGCTATATATGAAAGGTTGACCAGAGATGACTACAAAGTACAGCATATGTAGGCTAAAAAAAAAAAAAAGTAAAGGGTAGAATAAAATGTAGGAAAGCCCATTAGTAATTTGCCTTGAGTTTAATAATAGACCTGTAACTTAATTTATTTTGGCATGACTTGAAGTAATGCTAGAGGAAAAAATGGAACAGCAACATTCCTGCACTGAGCATGCATCATAGTTTCCTAGAAGAAATGTATTTCATACCAAGTTTACTTTTCTTATATATTGTCCAGATAAACTGCCTCTCTCTAGTGTGCTTTTTTTCCAGTTGTGCTCATCTCTGCTGCAGAAAACATAGCTGTTTTCTATGTTTCTATTTTGAGTTTAGCTGTAGGTCCTTTTCACCTTTAGTAACATGGAGCAAGTCCTGTTGGAAAGTAAAATCCATAAAAGCCATGATATATCCCAGATGAGTTTATGTTGATTCCAGTCTGGGGATATGTGAATGCTACAAGTCTCTGCTTCTCCTGTCTACATTTAAATTGATATTGGTGCATTAAATTCAAGGTCCTAATTGCCACATAATTACCTAAACCAATAGTACATTAAATGATCTCTCCTTTTTATAACTTCTCCAGGCTTCTGGAAATCATTGATTAATTCATTAAACCTGTTGTTTAGCTCCTCCCTTCTCTATCCAGGTCTGCATTGGTGAAAAATCACTTAACCCATTTTCAACTTGTTCATTAGGAGCACCCATAAAAGGAGTTTGTAAGTATCCCCCTATGCAGTGCTCACAGATCTTGTGTAGATGAGCTGCTAGGCTCTGATCTTTGGAATTATTTAATCTCTTTTTCTTTGGCCACTTCTGAATTGTCTCTTCAGAACATTGTCAAAGGTGTTTTAAATTATTGTTTCCTTTCTTTGTGAACAATGTGCCTGAAAATCTCTAATAGATTAGGGAGGTATGTTTTTCTTTGGCAGGTAGACACTGTCTTTATTCTATTATGATTCTCATTTATTTATTTTTGTTTCACAATACCCATGATATTAAGAAAAGAAATTGGTGTTCAATTCCCAGGATTATCTGTAGCTCTCTTATTAAAGATAGTCACTGGTGATCCGGCACAGTAGTTCATTTTAATGAGCCTGAATTTTAAGGGTTTTAGCAGTTCAACCATTTCATTCTTAAGTTCCTCTGGAAGTCCTGGAAATATACTCTCCTATTTTAATAACTAGTGGTTCTCTAATTCTTTCCTTCTGTTCCAGTATGTCCTCTGTTGCTATTGCAGTCTCTGACAGTACCTCATCTTTATTTCCAGAAAAGAGAAGATGTGTCACCCAACATCCTCTGTAGTGAAGACAACAGCAAAGAAATAATTTAAGTTTTCTGCAATGTCTGCGCATTCCTTAATTGCTCTCATTAATCCCTGGTAGTCCAACAGACACACAATTTTTTTCAACGACTTTTTGGGCAATCTATCAAATCACACTCAACTGTCGCTTTAGGTAAGATACACATTATGATTTGACATATGTCCTCACATTTTTCATAAGTAACTCACTGCAATCAAGGTAAATCATTTTGCACAGTCAGTCTATATGTGATACTTAACTTGGATTGAAGGCAGAGCAGACCCAATCGTCTATTGTCACAAATACCTCTGGATTTTCCTGCTATTAGTAATCCCTAATATTTTTCAGTTGGTGATTTCAGGAGTTTATGGATACGGGCAGACTTTATTACTTTCAATTTTACAGTTAGGAAAATGAGCAATATGAAGAGGGCCCTGGTGTTCCTAAGACTTGTCCTGTTGATGCCGCTGGTGGATTTCTCACAGCCTTCCCCAGACCGATGGTAGCACCTGATCTCCTCCAGCTTTAGGTCCCAGCCACACATCCATAGTTTGTGAACATAATCTGACAACATGTGTACTTCTCAGAGGTTACTCTTTTGGCAAAATGAAAACAAGTTTACATTGTTTCTTAGTAAGTGATAAAAGATTTTTTCCCCTAGACGATTGTTAAGTGTTTGTAGGCAGCACAGGAAAAATGGAAAAGAAAGACTATGCTCTGTGTAGTCATAAATTACATGAAGTGCATTTCATTATATAGTACTACATTTTTTTCTAATCCGTTATGAATTCTCTCCATTTACCCCGGGGGGTTGTAATGTAAACTGACATCTTATTCTCTACTCAAAAAAATCACTAGTATTCTCTTAAAATGTTTTGCCTAGGAATACGAACAAACAAGTAAAAGCAACAGAACACAAAAGACAAAGAAGTATCTTTTTTTTTTTTTTTAAGAGAAGGGAGACTATAACATCTGTAGGGCAGTGACTGAAAAAGTTCAAGCATCATATGTACAGAAGTAATGATGACCATACACCTATCTCCTTAATTCTATGAAAAGGAGCATGTAGATATTATTGTTGAGATATAACTCCCTTAAAGAGTGAGGAATATACTAGAAGCATTAAATCCTTGCTATCCATATATGATTTGCATTATTATTATGATTTATATTACCTGAGAAAGAAATAACACTCTCGTTTTCCTTAGCTCAAATAATTGTGAAGAATTTTTATATTTTATTCCTATTTCTATCAGTTAAACAGCTCAAAGCAAGTTTTTTCCACTCCCAGTTTTGAATAACACAGAATACTGGCTTTGTACCCTTGGGTTACTTGGATTTAATATCAAATTTTTACCTTGCACAAGGTCAGAAAAAAAAATAAATCTTATAAAATTGGACTCATATGAAGAATGAGTTTATATCTTTTAATACCACCAAACAATCTGCAAATTATTTAAATTAAGACAACCAGCACTCCAACATCTGCAAGCAAAATGCTTAAATGCCAAATGCAACTTTACTGGCATAAGAAAATAATAAGTGGAGTTCAATTTGTGTCAGCATAGCTCAGGAAAATAAGATATCATGTCTTGCTGTCTGCTTGATGTCAGCTTCTCAGATTCAAACCCTAATGCCTCATCTTAGGCTGTCCTTACTGGAGGCTGCCAAATAGCAAGGTTCAGCCAGAGTTCATGCAGCTACTACAAAATAGCTTTTTTTTTCCTTCTCCTTTTTCAATCATTATGAACCTTCTGCTTTATATTGTACACACTTGATTATATCTATTCTTGAAATGTATACAACTCTATTAGCCTCTTCTCCTATTCTTTTAACATACTGTAAATTCCTTTCTGTGCTTAGTTTGTTTTATGACTTACAGAATTAGGCTTTTAAACTTTCACTGCGCAGAAAAGATTGAGTTGTGCGATTGGCTACAAGGAGAAAACAAAGGAATGGGAATTTATATTAATACAGAAAAGAAACAAAACTATGAATACTTTTTCTACTTTGTAGACTCTTATCAATTTTCCACTAAAATATTAGTCACCACCATAACCGGGTCCCAAAATAGCTGCTAGAAAGGAAAGATTATCAGCTCTCTAAAATGCCCATTCTTGTTCACTCTAAGAAGCCTAAATGTCCTCTTGACTAAAATTTTATCTCACATTGATATTGATATTTCAAATGAGACATCACGCAAGCTTAAAATGAGCAATTTAAATGGATTCATTTTCTCAAATTGTTTTAAATTGACTGCATATAAAATTACTTTAAATGGAAGTTGTGGGACAGATAAACCAATAATTTTATAATAATACATATAGTTTAGTACTGTCAAAGTTTGTAGTCATACAATATCATTTTAGAGAACTCAGCAAAGCCTGTTGGAATCTGCTTCCAGTGGAAAAAAAAACAACATAGCACATGTGGGTTGGAGCATTAAAGTCATGATATACCAACACATATATTTTAAAGATAACATGATCCTTCCACAAAACAATGATTGAAATTTTCTGAACACTTAAATCATAATAAATATACAGACACACAGACACCTCAACACACATGAGGAAACACATATGGAGTGCAAGAAATTTAAGTTTATCCCAGTGCTACAAACAGCACAGTTTCAATAATTTTAAATTAATTGATGAGAAGTTAAGAAAAGCAGCTGCCTTAATATTTCGTGAAATATGAGGAAGATTTAAAAAAATAATATTTGGCTTTTCTTCCCATTCTGACTTGCTGTCCTACTTTAAGGGAAACAAGTTTCTTCACTTAGGCTCATTCATTGCAAACTTATCTGGTATGAATTACTGAAACATATTTGCAATATTCAATGTCTGAACAGATGAAACACTTTAATACCTTAGATGGCTCATTTCTGGAATCAGCTGGAGTGGCATTCTCCCCAAACTTTAAAAATATTTTTTACAAAATTCAAAGGCAGTCAAGATTAAAATTCCCAAATGTGTATTCTGGATCACCTCCAAAAACATTCAGTAATTACTGGATATTGTCTTGATTAAAATTCCTGTTGGTTTGTTCTATGGTTAAAGAGTAATCTTCTATCTTAGCTTTTGGAATGTATTCCTATCATGTGATATCTATGAAGTCTGAACTAATATAAAGAGATTTTTCTCACTACCCAGCATGGGAAAAGGTTTAAAATGTTCAGATTTTAGCATAAAAGCAGTGCAGAGAATGGGTTTTGCACTAATATTGTCATTTAGATACATCAAAATTTCCTTCAGGAATAGTGAAAAATTAATTTCTAAAGGTTTGCTAGAAACCTTTTCAAAGCTAGAAACCTATCACTGAGAATAATGTGTGTACTAGGCAATAATTAAACTAAGAATTAGTCTCCTTTGTAGTTACTGTTTCCAGAGAACCCTCATTTTTTATAATGAAGCTAGAGCCAGTCCTGACTTAGCTTAACTGAATCACTACATTCTGGGACTCCAAAGCTACAACGCTGAGCAAGCTGTGATTCTCCCACTCTATAAAGCCACATGAGCTTACCTTTCCAGTTTTCATCTACCTTGAGACAAAAACCAGGAGAGTTTTCCCTGTGACTATTAGATCCCATGACCAAGCCTCAGGACACTACTGTACATAGGCCACTTAGAGGAGGAAAAGGTAGATCAGACACCTTGCTCTGTCATTCTCACACCTAAAACTCTGGTTTTAGTGCTATTTAACGATTTTGAGCTGTTTCCTCAAGATCCTCCTCCTTTAACTAGTTGAGGAGGAATATTCAGTCTGAGCCTCTGATATTTCATGAAGTACTGCAGAGAAATTTGGTTTTCAGATCTCCTAGAAACAGTAAGAGTAGAAATTCCATTTTGTATTCTATGAAGCTGTCCATGACAAAGTTTCATCAACACTCACAGTGACAAGCTAGCATTCTATTTTGAAACCATCAGTGTTTTCCTCCTTAAAGTCTTTAATTTATAATTCCCCAACCAGATCTCCAAGCAAAAATTACATCTACTTTAGAATTGTTTCCATACAGAAATTTGAAAAAAATTGTTGTAGGACAGGAAACAGAAAAAAGAAACATTTTCCGGTGTTCCCAAGGAACAGTTTTAGATGCATAGACAGCCTAAAGTAATTGACTTGTATGAGAAATTACCTAGAAACTGAAACAGTCATACTAGAGGGAATCAGAACTAGAATTAGTCTCTGAATCTGTCTACAGAAAATTTGACTTAATCCACAACATGAAAAATACTCTGCTGAGAAGTTCTTATACTGTATATTATTTTTCTACAGAAGGACATAAACCAATGCAAATGTATTCTTGCACAAACAAGTTGGTTTGGGAAACCAACTTGTCACCCAATATTGTGTCTACAGGTAACTTTTAGTATCATGAGTCATGGGTAGGTGCTTTCTTGAGATAAGTACAATACGAAAAGATATTTTTGAAATTTGGGATCTATGCAAAACCACTTTTTTTTCCCCAGAAATATCTACATAGCAATATACAGAACATGTGGAAATCACAAGCTGAGTAAATTACTCTTACTTTGCTTCAGCTGTCCTTAAATTTAATGTGCATATATTTGTCACTCTAAAAGGTGACTTGTATATGCCAGAAAAAACTGAGACACAGCAAGTATGTTAAACTCTATTCTTTATAATCTTCTTTTCCTCCCCCTTAGTGTTTTGAGATTGTCTTTTGCCCTGTCTGTCTGCCTGTTTATCTAATTACAGGGCTCTGTTTTTGACCAGGATGTCATGGAAGGCATATTACCCCAGAGGATTTTCCCCATTTCTAAAACGTCGTGTTCTCAAGGTGAAAGCTCTCAGAGTTTGTGCAGGTAGGACTCTGATTTGGGAGGAACAAGGGCTGGGTGGAGGAGACAGATCTCTCTCCTCAGCTTTGAAATAATCTTAGTCACGACACTGGTCTAGGACGGACCAACTATAGGAATTTATTTCCGTGTTTTTAAGTTATGGGGAATTTAGGTATCTTTCATGATTTCTTGACTTACCTAGATTGTAGTGTGATAAGAATATCATCCCTAAAGCCTTCTGCATTTTAGAGTGAGACTAACCATGTCTCCTTCAGTCTGTGAAGAACTAGCACACAGCAGCAGTGCCCTGTCTGGTTTTTAATAGAGTATATAGTTGACCAATAGGATCTGCATCAGGACATTAAGTACATGCTGGAGTAGCTAAGGAAGATATCTGTTTCTCAATAAACATTGGAATTGGAACAGTGGAGAGTATTTGGCAGTTTATAAGTTATCCTAATAATTTAGGAGTCCGACTTTCAGCACCTATGTTTCAAACTGTAGATTCAGGTTACTCATTTGAACCACGGTTACTCATCCAAGTTAATTTTATTGACCTCAGTAATAATATTTCTATAAGTAAGATTTTCACCAGGATTTTTTTTTGTTATGTATATTTTTTTCTTTATACTTTGGAGGTATTTTAACACATTTTGGATCTGCTTTTTCATGTACAACTGATGATTACTCATTTCACTGCTAAATACTTCATGGTTCCTCAGTTACATGGCTTTGCCAGGCTAAAAGATTTTTAATGTGGTAGTGAATGGATAACAATGGCTGTGAGCGTTCATTCCAATTTTTGTTGCATCCTGGTTTTCTTCCTGTAACAATTCACAGGTCTGTAATAGTATTGTTTTGATCTGGTTGCTATTCTGTTGTGAGTATTCACACAGAATATGTAATTAGCAAAGCAGTTATGCCTTTTTTTTTTTAAATATTACTGCCTCCAGCGTACATGTAGATAAAAAGTATGTTCTGAGTCCAACTATAGAAGAAGCAGCTGGTGCACTAGTACAGAGAAAGTGAAGACACTACTCAGGAAAGTTAGGAGTGTAAAATAGTGCTGGCTGATAAGAACACGAGGATGATGACATTGGATCCAACTGTGTAACCAAAATTGAGCATCTGGTTTTAACTGAGACGAGGAGTTCCCACAACTTCCTTGTGCACTTTATGAAGAACTACTTCCTTCCATGTCTTTTGAAGCTGCTACTTGTTGGCTTCCTAAGCTGCCTTGGAAAAGGCAGTGTGCAACTCTCTTTGACTTATCCAACCCAGGTCTCCATGAGTTTATAGACATCTTCAGTCATCCTTCTTTCTGATTAACAAAGTTATCTAGTTATTCCGTAATTCTGATGGTTGGTAAAGTCCTCTGAACCTTCTCCATTTCCAGGATAAGCTTTCTTTAGATGAAAGGAGTGGCAATAAGGAGCCAGAGATACACAAAATATTGAAGATGTGGGAGAGCAGTGGATACACAGAGGTATAATGATGATACACATTGCATGGTCTTTTCCATTCCAAATAGTTCCAAGCACTCGTTTGCTTTTTGGCCCCTGATCTGAAATGATCAGTGAGAGTCTACCAGTGATTTTACACAACCAAGACTATTTTTTTTCCAAACATACCTCACTTTGCACTTATTTGCAATGAAGGTAAAACAAGTCACTCAACATTGTAAGTTCCTTGTGCATTTATGACACTTCTGTTATTGACACAATACACAAGAATATTTCTCTGTTGTGCCTTAAACTTTCTTCTCAGTGTTCCATGCAGGTGCTCTTGTCCATGGTTTGTGCACAAAGGATTTTCTTCACTAATTTTTTTTAGTTGAAAAATGTCTTAACGCAGTAAAAGAACCTACATTAATTTTTGAATTTCTCTTCTGAATTTATTTATTTATTTCCTCTTGCCTACCCAGAATAAGTCAGTTCAGTTTGTTTATAAACCTCCCAAATTTTGTGGAGACTGTTAATTGGGTTCTCCAGACACTACTGTATTGAATAAAATAAAGTAACAACAAAATTTATTAGCCTTGTGACAAAGCAGTCATTCCTCATAAGTACTTTACCACTAATATTAGGAATGTATTTGTGTAATTTTAGCTGTTACTAAGGAAAAAAGAGTTTTGATCTTTTCTAGAAAGGAAAAGATTAAGCACTCTGTCTACATTTGATTCTCATTTCATCTTCCCCATATATTCTGTTTCTTTCTTTGGAAGTCAGCCAGCAACCCGGCTCCATATAACTACCTTCTTCCTTCCAGGCTTCTAAAAGTATTTGGTTTGAAAAAGATGTTTATAGTGCCTGTTATACTGGTCATTCTGTGTTCCTCTTTCCTCTTCATTGTCTGTTCAAGTTGTGTGTTTGGGTTATAACTGTGTGTTTATACAGAGCCTGGTACAATTCAACCCTACTCTCATGCAGATGTTTAGGTACTGTACTGAAAAATGTCATTACCATTGCAATAAGTATTAATTAAATTATTTAATTTAAATAATATATAATTAAACATACATGTTGATCAAATACAAATGATTTAATTAAACCTCTGATTTGTAAAGGCTTTAGGATTTTAAGTAAAAAACCCAAACTTGAAAAGGTTTCCAAGTTTGGAGGCGATCTCTTTGAGTTCTTGCAGAACTGAATCAAAGTTTAGAGATAAACTACTAATATTATCCTACTGGTATTCTGGGTGTGGTTTTCAGTCATTTACTCAAAATGGTACCAAATAAAGAGCTACACATGAAAGCCTACAAAATTCTTATTGTTTTTAGGAAACACAAGTTTGAAAGATTTCTTGCACCGTTCTGTTCTGTCCCACATGGAATGGTAGATCCAGAGATCCCACACTAATAGTAGATCACCACTGCTAAGTGTACCTCTTCTTGGACCTCATGTGCTCTTCCAAGGGCAGCCTTGCACATCAGTTATTTAAAAATTACCCCTTGACAGGCCTGATACTCATAAATGAAATAACTGCTTTGAAATTTTGATCAGCCTATGATGTTCTGCACTGAAAGACAACACAAACTGGCTCACAAAGATGGTCTACCCTATTGACCCTTAAATTTGTAGCATGGTATAGTCAAAATCAACATAAAAACTCTCAACTATTTTCCATATGTTTTTATTTGGTAAGACAAAAAGGAACCAGTTCACTTTCTTTACCTGTATGACTTGTGAGCAATATTGGTGATGACCTCATATTTATAACTGATGAGTTTGAAACTATTCTGCAGGCTTGGTCTCTGTACACTTCTGTCTATTTAATTTTTTACGGCTTTTAATTTATGGCTTTAAAAGCATGCCTCATTTATAAATCTGGTGTTTATTACTCTCTATTCAGCTAAGTTGGACTAAATTTTCAGTTTTAAATCCTGTGTGATCACTTTAAAAATGAATTGAAAAGAAAATAATTACTTTTTAAAGAATGTGTGTTTGGAATTCCCTTTTGTTTTAGACTATTTTTGAAGTAATATTTCTCACCACAGACACAAAAAATTATGCATTTCTTTTAAGAAGTAAATTCAAGAAATATTATATATGCAGTTTCATTGAACAGTCAATTTACCATGTGAATTTTGTGAACTGGGAGAATAAAGCATCAGATTCAGAGCACTTACAAGCCTTAAAAACATGCTTGAGGTACATACACAGATGCCACACTACTAGATGATATTACATCTGGAAAAAATTTTGAAGTAACATACTTAAAGATAAAAAAAAAATGAAATAATTAAATAAAATATATCAGGGTTTTTTTTGTGTATTTAAAATTCCACACCTATAATAGCTGCAAAATATATAAGCAGGAAGAAAGTGAAATGAAAAAAACCCTGAAGTTGTAGATAAAAATGATAGTTTTTTGAGTTATTATTTAAATTCATGAGATTCTTAAGACAAGCTTTATTCTTTTAAGCACAGGTACCAGTGGGTTTAAAATATTCACTAAATAAGTTTGCTTTCACAGTGTTTTTCACTACTGAACCATTGAAATGAATGGAAAATAAAGAAAACCATCCTGATATAGTAGGAATACCAGGAAGACTATTCTAAAATATGCAGAAGAGACTCTCATGTTATATCCAGTTTGACCAGAGTGCAGATAGTGAGAAGTGCAGAGAATTCCCATGTAAGATCTGCCACGTTTCTAGTTCACTGCTCCATCATCACTACATCCTACAGTTTCTGTCCCTTGCTGCTGATGGCAGGTGGCTATGGAAGCCTTGGAGCAAATGTCATTGTGCTTTCTCTTCTGGGGATACTTCCAGAAGAGAAATCTTCTCTAGTGCAGAGAGCCCATAAAAACCGCAGTGCATTAACCTCCTGAAGGTGAGCCTCCCAAAACCCTATTGGGTAAATCTCTGCAGCTTATAAGTGATTCTGTCCAGCTGTATGGAGAATCCAGGTTCATCTTTCCCTGAAACACTCAAATAAATGCACCATCACATTGGTTTTCATCCTCTGGGCCAGAGCCAGTTTTCGAGAGCAATTCAGCAGCTCCTTTCCAGCCCTATTCCTCCTCTGCTTATGAGTCTCTCAAATAGTTGGACACTTAGGAACTCCTAAACACAACTGCAAAGCGGATTCATGAAGAGAAACTTTACCAATAGACATACGGATGGTATTTGGAGAACAAAAAATCACAGATGTAAAGAAAGCACAAATTTGCAGCTCAATCCTGAACACACATGTCCTGAACTACTCTTCTCTTTCTGCAAAAACTCCAGCTGCTTAAATCCCAGAAGGTTATTTCATGAAGGCACAGCAGTCTGCATTTAAAACGCTTCTGTGTTGCAAAACTCAGACCCAGAATTTTTGAGATGTCTAAAGTTTCCTAACATTTTTTCCAGGAGGTCTTAGACAACATTAAACTTAAGAAAACCCCCAGAACCAAACCCACAACATTCTGTGTGTGTCTGTACACTAACATGACACAGATGCAGCTGCTGCTGTTGGAAAAGTCAGCATTTTTGTAGAGACACTCCACAGTGACCGTAGCTCATTTCTGTGCTGAGAGTATTGGGGTAAAGAGTGGAACATCACATTTCTCTGGTTTAACTTAGCAGATGCTATTTTTTCACAATGAATGGACTATAAATAAGTTTCTTATTGTACAATCATACTGTAGTATTCACACAACTTGGAACATTTCCTAATTCCTGCCTAATATTAAACAGCGACAATATAGATCAAAGATAATTCATACAAATTTGATGTTTACAGTGTCTCTATGCCTAGAAAGAAGACAAAAAGTGATATGACTGTGTATAAACAAGAGTTATGGCATTTTCAAGGATCCACTGCACAAATAGCCAACATGTGCACAGATATAAGTTTAATAGCTTGTTATTAAAAGATGCAATAAAATTTGAGAGTGTACTGGCAGTAGATAGATTAAAGATCTATTAATCTATCTTCAGATCAAAAACATTTCATATGCAGGCACTATTAGGTGGCTGGGTGTAACACATACATCCATGTATAATTTTTTTAGAACTGTAGTTGTTAGGTTTTAATTATGCACCATACATTCCATTAAAATAGCTGTTTTGTGTAAATGAACAGCAGGAAGTAATAAACACCCAGTACAAACAGTATTTTGATATCAAAATGTGGGTGAATGATAGCTGAAAAACACATTTACCAGGTTCTGCAAATAAACACCGAAATATGAACCGACAATTGGGAAGAGGAGACATTTGATACCTTTAATGCATGTCAGCAGGATGCCTGATGTCAGAAACCCAAATGAAGTGTTTGCTGGTACTTAAGACAAATACTATCTCATCATCAGAGTATCAAGGTAGAGAAATACTCAGAAAGAAGATCAAAAGAAAGCAGTGGATTTGGGCTATAATCAGAGCACTAAAATCAATGTTGTCGAGAATCAAAGTTGGCTACAGTTCAAGTTCATGTTAGGCAGATGTTTGTCATTTTGCCTTTCTCTCATTGGTGTTAAACAGCAAAGCAAGAAGGAAAACTAGAAGAAATAATCAGAGATAAAGCTCAAGAGGGGTCTTCTCTGGGAGATCAGGTAAAGGACAATCCGCTCACACTGGGGCAAAGGTTCAAATCCTGTGGAAGCAGAGCTTGCTGTGATAAAAGACCACCAGGCCAGCTGTGGGAGACAGACTACAGTGCTTTTCCCTCTGCTAAAGCAGAGGCAAAAGCATCTTAAAAACTGGCTTGCTATGTACCAGTGTGGGAATCTACTACTCAGACAGAGTAGGAATGCAAAACCTTTTTTCTCTCATCCCAAATCACATTCCACTCTGAGCTAGGGAGGCTGTGAAATGATCATCAGATTTGTTCCAAGGAGGACAATTCGCATTAAGTAAACCAGTTCCTTAATGCTGTTGAGGAAAAAAGAGTTTTGATCTTTTCCAGAAAGGAAAAGATTATCCTTAGGGGCATCATGACAGGAATATAATGTTCATATGGAATGAGGATAATTTTGTTCAGTTTCAGCAGTGCCCAGCTAAAAAGTGTTCCCTGAAGATCCCTTAGTAGAACTTACCTTGAACACACTTATTGTGACCAACCTTACGCTTTGAGACTTCCGTATCTTTTTTATATTCAGTTTATTGGCTATACAAAGAACTGCTTTCCAGGTGCTAAAATGTCCCTCGACAATTTGAATTCCTTTGAGAACATGTTTGTTTTTATTGACTTTCTATTCTGGTAGTTTTCTAGCCTACAAATTAATCTTTACCATGTCAGCATGTGTGCCTTTGGTTAGAGGTAAACCCTACTGTGTTTGTAAGGTAGACCACAGACTACAGATTTATATGGTGGCAATACAAAAATATGTAAATGGTGGTAAAATTATCCGTAGAGACTGGCGAGTTTCAAAAGAACTTTGTGCATGAAAAATAAACATACAGAATTAGTGCCTTAGATCTGCTAGATGGATCATTGTGTATTTCTACCTTCCTGAAACTTTGATGTGCTAAACAACTTCCAAAGCCTTCTCCGGACATCTCTCTGTCCTGTAAAGGGCTGGTCCTCTCTCTGACATACCAAGGCCCCCCAGTTCTCACTGGTCTCAGGTTGCCATTCAGCCCCACCAAGATTTGGCCCGGAGGTCTGCCCACTCCTCTACTCTCTCCCATTTTTTAAGGGAAATGAAACTTCATACAGTGCTTAGCTAATACTGGTCTGACCCTTTCACACTCCATGTACAGTTAATTTAAAGTTTGAAACAGCTTTGACAGATATTTTCTTGAACGTATGTAATTATGTTCTAAATTCTTCCATTGCAGTACATGTTTTCACTGGGGTCTCACAAATCATCTGATCTGTTCTGGGGTCCTGATTAGGATCTTTCACAGGAGTGGACTAAAACACAGGGAAGAAAGAAAATGGCACGTGTTTTTCTGCCAACATATTTAAAAGTACTTTCTTCCCTTTTCTTTCATTTTTATTTCTGAAACTACATTTAAAGCCTACGATTCTCACTGGAGAAAAACAAATATGAAAACCCTATCTTCAGATTTAGTGCATATGAAACTAAAAGTTTACTGTATTTGAACTAAAACCAGGAAATCCATTAGTATTAGTGGTACCAGCTGTTCTTTGTATTAGGCCAAACTCTGCAAGGGGACACTGGAAGTCCTGCACTACAAGGTCAACACAGCTTTTATTTAAAGTGAAAGAAACAAAAAATACAAAGAGGTCTCAGAGAATAAAAGTGCTGGGCTTATGACTCTTCCTGTAAGAGCAGCCATTTTTAATGGATTTGAAGGACTCATGGAGCAGGACTGCAGAACTGCTTTTGGGAATTATACTGGCTCCATGTCTCAGTTGAGTTCTTCTTCCCTGTAAGGATGTCTGAGTAAAGCAGGGAGAACTTACAATTTTCCAAATGTTAGCATTCTTTTACACACAGTGGTCTCTTTGTCCTACATGTTCTTTCAGTCAATTTATTTTTTTTTCCTGGGGAAAAGAAAAATATCCTGTTATAGGGTGATTACCCAACATGAAGAAGCATCAACTTGAGAAGGAATCCCGCCTTCCTTCTTAGGAAGCTGACACACAGAAAAAGCTGGTAGCAAAAACCTGTGCCTGTTCCAGTGACAATTTCAGTGATTTGAAAATCCAGTCTCAAATGCGAAACTCATCTTTTCAGAGTTTATATTCGATGTCCTATTTCATCAGGTATAAGGTAGTACCTTCATATTTTGAGTCCTGCACAATTGGGGATTGGATTCAGTGTACTAAATGCAACCTTGGCTCTTCTAATTTGTTTTCATCTCTATTGATGTTGAAGAAACTCAACTGATACATTATAAGAATTAAAGACACTTCACTTCCCATTTAATTTAAATGTCTGCTACTAAATAGTGCTGATAAGTAGAGATACAGCCAAAACCAGCGTTCAGGTGACTGAAAGGTTGTGTTATCTCCAGAAGCTCCCACTGTGGTGTCTTAATTTACACTTTGCAGCAAGTTTCCAACTCTACACAGTAATAAATGTGTGGGAGTAAAAGTCACAGAAGGGAAGGAAATACTGGCATCCAACTTTACAACTTGGACATCACAGTGGGAAATAATATCTTCTATTTTCTGCAAATTGAATGTTACATAGATTCTGCTGAAGTCCTTCCTTATGAGTAAATAGTTGAAATAAACACTCCTGGAGTTATTTCATATCTAAAATTCATGAAGATTCAGGGCATGTCTACATATGCTTGACATATTTCACACATGTAATTTATGGAGCTCCCATAGTCTTGGGGCAGAACACGTGTTTCACACATGGACTGCGCAGTCCATATTAGCTACGGTCCACCCAGACATATGAGGTGGGTAGGCTGCAGATGAACAGTTATTTACTGAGCCTTTAAACATGGTAACAGTGAGAAATGCTACAGGAAACTTCATTTCTTGGGACTGTGGACAAAATTCTGCAGAGGCTTGTAAAGAGAGTACCTGGATGTAGCTCTGCCTTGCACCTGTGCCTCTCTGTGTGTCAGAGTGTGTATTTCAGATACTCAATTAATGTCACTTCTCGGGAGTCCTTTTCTGGCAATATGCTCACTCTTCAGACTATAATTGATTAATTGGCGGGCAAATGTCAGGGGTCATCTGAACATAAAGAGGAGGGAGAGCCTGCTCTATGTGTCTCAGTGTGTTAGCAGGTTTTGCTTTGGGAAGGCAGAACGCTGTTTTATCATAGGACAGAAAGGACCACTGAGAGGTTTTCTGAACCTTACCCCACCCCAAGGTGAGATCAGTGACCCTTTTGCAATTCTTAGCGATGGTTGTCTAACCTGCTTTGAGAGATGTACTGTTGAAGCTTGGAGACTGTACTGTTCACTTGTTCAGTCCTCCTTTCTGATTAAATCACCTCAGACCCTTCTAGACTGTGCTTTTTTGAGTCTCATTAGGAGTTATGTGAATACCACTTTTATTTTGCTTTCTTATGAGAATACCACAGAAACCACGTAAAAATTGTCTCTGGAATTAAAATATATGACAATAGCAATCTCTTCCCTATCCACAAAGCCTGTTGCCCTGTCACAGAAAGGAGCTGGCTTGAATTGGCACACTTGTGATATAAGACACATGCTATATGCTACATAGGATCCTATTCAGTCCTATTCAGACTTTGCTATAGCCCAAGTTCTTCTCTGGAATATATGCTTGAAACAGGATTTTGTTTACTCTGTTCCAGCATTATTCCAGGAAGTCATGTTTATTTGGCTGGACTATAGTGCCCCAGATTCCTTTTTTTGGGGGGAGGGGTTATCAGCAGGTGAGAAGCAGTTTTGTTACATATATATTTTACTTACAATAAGACATTGCTCTGTGTTTTCCATGACATTCTCACAGAGAAGGCAAGGAACTGTACTGACAAGAACAGCACATTTTATCCAGCATCACTACCGGCAGCCACCTTGTGCAGACCTAAGCTGGTACACACCTTCTCCCTGTGGGAATCTGCTGAAACACGACATGATTTCTTTTTCTAGAAAAATATTCTTTTGCCAAAGCTGAAATCCCTGTTTTCATTTCCTACTCTACATATTTATACTAATGTGCATTTTCACCTCTGAATCTGCTAGACCACTGCCAAAATCCCATTATGCCACCAGCATTAGAAGCACAAGTATTTATCTAATGTTGCCATGAATAAGCCAGTACAAATTCAAAGATATAAAAGTGATCACTGGATTTTTGAACTAGATAAACAAAACTACAGTTATAGAATGCTCCTCTTCTACTTAGTGTATGTATCTTAATGACTACTCCTGATTTAAGATTTGCTAAGGTGTAATTGTCACCTCTGTAAGGTAAATGTGTTCTGTACTTGGGGTACAGCTAATAAAATATTGCTTTTGAAATCTAAAAAAAAAATCAATTCAGTCTTCTTTTCAGCATCTGAAACCATGTCTTCTAAGATTTTTGTATAAGAGACATTTCTATATGATATAGGGGGGAACCACCACAACACATCTCTCCACAGTGAAGACAAGAAACATGAAAGTACCTGAAGAGCAAAAATCCTCTCAATTAACAGGTGCTAAATGAGGAACAAATTTTAAAGAAGCATAATAAAGTATATTTCTTTAGTAATATTCAGAATCCAAGCACCATTGCGATGTTTCATCCTCTATTTGTGACTTTTCTATTATAAAGCACTTGAAAAATATTTCCAACCTGTGTTCCAAGATGAGGTCTTTGTAGTGACTTAGCATGATAATCCACCTACGGATGTAAATTACTGGGGAGAACAGGAGAGAATTCTAACAGATTTCAGACTCAAGTATGTTTGGCAGACTTATTTATAAGTTCTGTCATTTCTATGCACTTCTCCAACTTTCTTCTAAGCTTCCTTAATAATAGTATAATCTGTGATTTAAATGTCATGGCATCCTTCTCCAGAGCTAGTATGTCCTTTAATAAGGTAGGTAAGCAGATTAAGTCCTACACCTGACGGAAAATAAAGATACAAACTTGTGAACAGACTCAAGGACTATAAGCTCTGTAATGAAAATATATGCACTAGGCAACACTATCTAACAGCTTTGGTAAGATATAGTCTATGCCAATTGGAATGTTTCTTCAGGTAAAATTTGCATTTTCTTTCCATAATCCCCTGTCAGTAACTTTGGTTAGTCCTGGGCTACTTTTCGTACTTGTGTTTTTGTCTTATAAATTGCAATGGTTGCTCTGGAAGTTGACTTATGTGATTTACTTGACACGATTGGCCTACACTGTAATAACAGTTTGATAAACTTCACAAACATCTATGGAGATCTTTGATTTCTTAATAATCTTGACTTTGGAGGACAAATATGAAGATGGAACAAGTTATAAGTATGGGGCTTTGCTTTAAGGACTTATAAGCAACATTAAAAAGCCCATATTACCAATTATTCAAGACTAAATATGGGGAGAAACTATCTTCAGATACTTTATATCACAGCTGCCACTACTCTGAGGTTAGGTATATTCAGAAAAAAAAGTCCAGCTGCTAACTTTCTATATTTTTTTTTTTAATTAAAACTGAAAATGAAAACAAGCCAACTGAAAAACCTATGTAATCAATAAAATATATTTTCTATATAAGTTAATTTACCTAGATCATTTAGAAAATCCTATCTTGCAGGTATTGCAGCACTCCCCAAAACACTAAGACTCGTTATCTTGGCCCAGAAACTTTAGGGCTGGAAAAGATTTTACTTATGATTTCTTCTGGTTTTAAGAGAAATACCAAATAAGGACTTCTGTTTTCTCATTTAACTTCATAACTTCTTTGTATTGATGGTGTATTTTTTTTTAGAAAGATACTCAGTTTGGATCTAAAGAGGGATAAATTGGGAAATGGTCTTAATTGTATATTGCCTTTCTAACCTCACAAACTAGACCTTGAAGTGTGGGGTTTTTTCACAGTGCAGTTTCACAACAAAGAAGAACTGTCCATAATGAAAAAAACCTAGTCTTTTGAAGTAAATTCCCTGAAAACTATCTAACTTTTTCAGATGCATTCCCATCTTTCCAGTAAATTATATAGAGAGACCTTCCAGCTATATGGCAAATAGTAAATGGACCTTCCCAGTTTCAATATTTGTTACCATAAGGAATAAACCTATCTGAAGGTGAAAGATGGGGTACAGCCAGTTGGGGTAATCAGTAGAAAAAATACTCCCTAGACTTTTTATTTTGTGGAAGGGTCTATGAAAGTTATTGAGGATCCTTTTTCATCATTAACCTTGTAGCACAAATTTGGGCACATTAGGCATCACCTATCAAAAGCATTGCTTAAAAACTTATCCTGGAGTAAAGGGAAAAGTTTTAGTATTATAGAAAATTTAGTCTAATTCCACTGGGGAAAAAACCCCCTAAATTCTAGTATATTAACAGTGCTATACTGAAAGATATTTATAGCTGTTATTGAATGGAACTTTGACCTATAAACAATTACAGGTTTATGAAAAAATCATGGGGAAGTCTCTTCTTTCAAATCCAGCTCAAGAAGCAGCTACATGCTCTCTTGTGCACTGATAGTTCAAACAAAACTTAAGGGTGTTGGGTTGCATGATAAAGACACATACCTAATCCCCTGAAAGAAATTCTCAAAGACTGATGAGGAGACTGGTGAACTCGTTCTTTGTAACTGCAATTATCTGAGCATGTGGGGGAAAGAGAGTGAGAAACAGCAACTGAAGTACATGCAAGGACTGTGTGGGGAAGGAGCAGGGAGACAGGGCTCCTTGGCCATTGTATTAAGAAGAAAGGTAGGTTTACAGGTTTCTGATCAAGAAAATTGCCTTCTGCTGATGGTTCTTTTGCATTTAAGAAGAGAAGATTTCAATACTACCTGTGTAAATAAAGGAAACTTAGCCAAAGAAAGGTTGTTTTGCTTCACTGTTTGCAAAGGAAGAATCCTGCTTACTCTTCAGTAGTGATCTACTGGGATAATGTAACAGAGAGCTTGCCATCCACTTTCTCTCAAGCTGTCATTTTGTGACTTAGACCATAAAGAGGCAAGGAATCCTACTATCTGGTTGCATTAATGGCAGGTCACAGAAAGCTAATCTGAGAACTGCATAGATAGCATGTGCCATTCCAAGAGGACATGAGATTATGGTGGGTACAATACACTAGATAAGAATGCTACTATAATACTTTAGGTGCCAAACCGTCCTGCTGTCTCCCCTTCAAGGAGGCATTGACTGTGTTTGCCCAGGTGGAGTTTTACTAGGAGTCTTTTGACAACTTCACTTTTAGCATGATTCAGATGATGTCAAGAGTCATCTCAAGATCTGGGTTTTTTGCTTGGTTGGCATTTGGAGTATGAACTTCCAATACAGACTTTGCAATAGACAGTTCAAATAAACTGAGGTGTCAGCAACTTACTAACAGGCCTTTCCTCTGAGTTTTACACAAATTTGCAAACTTTATACCTGCACCTGGCTTGTGCTGTCAACTCTTCTCTCTTTCTCCTCAGTAATGTCTCTTGCTGGTCCGTGTAACCCTGGGCAAGCAACAGATGACTTACTACTTGTTAACAAGAGTTAGCAAACGACATATTTTCCAAGTGAAGTCGGTGGAAATCCCCTGTCAGCTGCGAATTGTACTATTTAAATTATACTGCTGTGCTGACAGATTCAGATTTGCTACTAACCATGTTTGCAAGAAAAACCCAGGTATGGCAGAAAATTATTTCTTACAAGCAAAGCTTTACCTTGGAACAACTATAGAGAAAGGGTTTTGGCTCTGTAATTTACAGATTTCAGTGGCATTTCACTTAATCTTTATGATTATCCATTTGCAGAAACTGTGAGTGAGTTTAAACTTTCTACACTGCCCATGAACTAACCAAATGAACTTTTCATGGCTTATGTTTTGGCCTCTGGTTTTCCTTTATGGGTTTTCATGTAATGATTAGGCATCAGGTTCTTCTAACATGTCCGCATATTTCTCCCCAGTTTGAGGGGCTGCCCTGTGCAGGGTGGTGGTTGCTGCTCATTGATGGTGGCAGGGCCTAGGAAAGCAGGTTCTGGAAAACCATCCATATCCTAGGGTGTCAAAACAGAAGTCTTTAGTTTGAGTGGTTACCAGGCGACTGTTCCAACCCACTGGTTTGGGACAGGAGACACAATACCCTGTGCCTCTATAAAAAAAACCTGGTAGGTTGGGAGATATGTCTATCCATCCTTTCTCCACCAACTCATGGGTAGATAGCATCTTCAAGTCCTCCCTACCCATGACAGAGGAGGTGGAGGCTTGATAGCAGGGTCAGAAGCTTGGGGTGAATCTAGGACTTACTAGGGGTTGGTGGGTGATATTAAATTAAGTTTGGTCCTGTAAGAACTGGAGTTAAAGACAGAATGAAACTGGAAATCTTTTCCGGGTGTAATAACCTGACCCTCACACCAGCATACCTAATCACAATTTGCCTGTTGACTTCAGTGTTCTTTGGAGTGGGGTCTGAGGCACTTCAGGCTATGTCAGCTATCATGGCTGTGCGGGGAGAAAGGTACAACTAAGCCAGACCCAGTAGTACCTGGTGCACAGGCTGCCAAATTTTGTTTCTAAATACAGTGAGAGTGGAGTGGGAAGAAATAATCTTGGTGCTCAAGCTATGCATGCACAGCTGCAGTGGCATGACTCCTGCTAACTGTTGAGAGTGTGGAGCCAGGATCTGGCAGCTGCAGACACTTAGGTGGTCTGAATTGCTCATTACCCTCTTGAACTTAGGCGCGATATCAGGCTCCTAATCTTGGACGCCCTAGCTGGCAGTCAGTATAGGGCCCTTGTATCCTGCAGCTTAAGCAAAGACTGTAAGAATGAAAAGTGGTATAATGTAATCCACAAAGGGGGAATAGGAACAAATATTTAGGAATCAATCTTCTTTATTTCATAAACGGTATCCAGTAACCAAGAAGAGCTCAGCAGAAACTGACCATGGAAGCACTGGAGAAATGCTTAGTACTTGACTATAATTTAATTAAGTCTCAATAGCTTCCAGAAAAAAAATCTTTAAACCTGCATATATTTAAGATAAGCCTTTTGTTCCATTTTTAACCCACAAACTGACAAGGAATTTAGGTCCCTTCCCCCTTCTCAGACTCCATCCACTTTTTATTTTTTCCCCAAGTTACAGAACTTGATTTTTTTTTCCCCTGCAGTACTTTTCTTTGACCTCATTCCCCCCTCCAAGTAACTTTATCCTGTGATGCTGTGTTCATGCCCAGCCAGAGCTTTACAGATGGCTTAATTATTTTCTTTTCTCAAAGAAAATTCAATCTGATCCCCAATACGCATAGGATAGAATAAAATGAATCAGCTGGGAAGCTGCATTGTAAAGGGGGAGGGGTAAAGAAGTTATGTAAAATTTCATGTCACTGTCAGACTGTTTTCATAGAATTTGTGTTCGAGATTAAATTAAATCTCTAAAACTGCTTTGATAGCTTCATACTTAGGGTGAAATGAAGCAGATGCATTTACCCCTATACTGTACTTCTCATCTCCCCTTGCAGAGAGAGAATGAGCTGCTTTGTGGAACAGTTCTATATACTTACAGTATTAAGCAATTCTTCTTTTCCCCTGGCATTGGTATTCTTTTATTCAATTTATCTGTACTATAGCTTGGATAATATTTACCAGATGTTAAATAAATAATTTAAGATAACAGAGTCTTGCATGACAGTTGTAGTATTTTGGGTCACCTTTTTATTTAGTTTTTTTAAAAAATCACTTCAGTTCAAGATTTCAATATAGTTCAACTCAGTGGTGACACTTAATACTTTTTCCTCTCCTTTAATTTGAAAGTAGTGTTCCCCAAATAGTTCATTTGCCATATTGTTTTTATCTTTAACAAGATAAAATAGACGTAGTGGGTTTACTATTTCAGCCTGATGCCGACAAATATGAAACCAAAGAATATGAAGAGCCAATGTTTTGTAAAAGCCAATGTTATATAATGAAACCAAATGCATGGTTTGGAATTTAGAAAGAAATCCTAGTGTGAAGATAAAAGGACATGAAAGATAGTAAATGCTGAAATGATACACCACATAATGGTATACTGTCAAGAAAGAAAGATAACATGATAACTTACAGAGCCATCTCAAAGCCTACATAGGTACTTGACCTATAGTTTGCAAGGAAACAATCTTTTAGTTTCATCTGGCTCGTATTAAAAATAGGAAAAACAAAACCTTTATTTTTTTCCACTCTCACACATATGGTTCAAAATCCATGCAATTTTTAACTGTCTAAAATTCTTTTAGGCAATTTAAGACAGAAAGAATTATTAAATCACTTTTCCATTTCATTTGATGAAAAACTGCACCGCCGCCGTTGTTCTATGTACTATCAATTTTAAAGCTCATAGGGCTCCAATTGGTCCCATGTGCAATCCATCACGAGTGGCATCGGATTTGTATTGCCAAAGTTGGGTGCTGCTGCTGGTAGAACTGAATAAAATCTAACCCAATGTGTAAGTTAACTTTGAGAAAAGCTTAAAATTCTTCCCTGCTCCATCTCTTTCCTGGTTTTGAAACGTGACTGTTTCCCAATCCTGTCTCAAAACATTTCCAAAGCCTAACAAGCCTCACTGTCCTGAGTCCACAAGTGTACAGGGGACTACCCTCCTCCTCTCTCCTCTGCAGGACTGAGGGGCTAAAAAGCTATCTAAGAAATTCACTTTGTATAAGCAGCAACCTTCCAAATAATCTGGTTTCCAGAAACTACAGGTTAAAATACCATTAGATTGAAGTCAACCTTTCATCTATCCTACCTACACAGTTTTAAACAGCTGTGGTCTGCAGAAAAATGCTCACAGGTCTGCATTGCAGCTGAGAGTGCTTGAAAATCTTTGGTTATAGTTTTTTTTGATAGCAAATTGGGGTTTGGATTAATTCAAGTTCTTCTGGATGTTCTTCTCCTCAATATTTTAGGAAATATCCACACAGTTTAAGAAAGAATCACCTCAACCTATTCTACCAGTTATGCTGAACTTACTCATGCCTGACACCAAGGTTTTGGTTTTCAGCTGGAAAAAAATAATTCATTGTTTTAAAGCCAGAACATCTTTATCTGGGATTATCAATTAATGATCTTCAATATTCAAGTAAAATCTCCATGACTACAGTTTTTTAAGAAAACAAAGCCTTATCCATCCTGCAATTAAAGTCTATTGAATAAACACTCTTGCAAGATGAACCTGTCCCAGTTTCCTCGGTTCTTTTTCACTGTAACTATTCAGGAGAATATTTCTCAGGGGCACTGCATTTTTTTACCCTGTTCTAGGGCCTAGAACTGCCAAATGTTATACTTTTATCTCCTAGTCTTCACAACAGCAAAAAGCAATCATATATATAACTTTGTAGAAGACACTCTTAAATGAGTAGGTATCTAGAAGAAAAGGAAACCTACGATTTCTGGAAACATAGCCTTTCTACAGTAGGAGCTGAAGGTGCTCAAAGCCTCCCGAAATCTTTGGAGTTCACCTGTGAATCCTATTTCAAAGTGTTATTAGTGACCCTACTACCAGAGAATATAAATCTGTACCTTAAAGAGATGACTTGCTTTTCCACTGGGATTGTTGCCAGGGAATAGATTCGACACAATGCATTTCAAGGACTAAATAACAATGGGTAATTGCTCACCTAATTGAGAATTATATGTTTATCTGGCAAACACAATATCTGAAGGCCCACTCACGGTTGTTCACAGGTGTGCTTTGGTATTTATGTGCAGATATTTCTTGCTGTTGGGGCTGGCTGTGAGCTTCTGGCTGCTGCCTAGGTGTGCAGCTCAGGGTACTTGAGAGGGAGGGAGTGGAGGAAGAGTTGCTCAGTGCTCATCGTTAAAGCAATTCAGGAAATAAAAGTGAGTGTCTCTCAGCACAATATATTCCTGGGAGCCTAATCTGAATGAGCAATTCATCGGCATGTTTCTATTTCCAGCAGGGGCTGTGCCAATTAAGAGGGCTGCATATAAACCCTTCTAGTGATGTACACTGGGAGGTAAAAATAATGATAAAATATGGATTTATTTTTTTAGCTATTCCTTTAGTAATAGTGGGAATGGAGCAAAGCAAGCCTACTGCCTTGTCCTTTCACAGGCTGTTTCCATAAGTGTCTGGCCATCTAAGAGGAAAATTCTCCTTTGGAAGTGCTAAGAAACTTGTCTCTTACTTCTTGTGCATCCAGATGGGAAAATTAATATATTGCAGCCAAGATTTGCTATTACATTTGGAGAATTAAAGGAAATTCTTGCATCTTTATAGTTAGAGTGTCTTTTTAGCACCTATTGTTGACTGTGAAGAGGTTAGGGGATGCTGAATTAATTTTATCTACAGTGTTCAGTCCTTTTATTCTTTTAGTATGAAGATGGGGTGGGAGAGGAGAGAACACCTGCGACATTCAAGCCTGTGGGATTCTGCTCTGTTGAACTAAGCAGGAAATAAAAAAAAAGAGCTGAAAGGACCCCAGTGACTTTCAGAGATGAGCAACTTTGAGATTCTCTTTGCATCACTTCAGTCAGAGCTGTGAATCTCTGTTTTATGCATCCAATTGTGGTTTTATGCTTTTTCCTTTGCTACCTCATGGCTGCAATGCTGCCTTCTCAGTAGCCCTGCTGTGAATCCATGAGCCTTCGAGGGAGGATTTAATCCACATAGTGGGGAGAAACTCCTCCTGCTCTGGGAGGAGAAGAAATTTGTCCCCCACTGGGCAAGACATAGGAGTTTAAAAAACAACAACATTCCCATAAGAAAGAATAGGGAATTAAAGTACTTGGAGCTTTCCAATGAGCTCATTCTGGGAGGCACCAATTGCTCCCAAGCCCCAGTTTCCTGCTGTACCATTGTCAGAGTGGGATCGGTGGGGTCTGCACAAATCCAGTATGATTCCTCAAGTTAAAGGCTGCCCAGGAAAAATGAATGCATTTCCAGTTTGCTGAAATATTTGAAGTTCCAGCTCTTGTTTTCACTGTAATGTCAAATGAACTTGAGGCTTTTAGAAATTTTCAGTGTAAGAAAAAGCAAACAGATGGTTTTCACATCACTTTAGTACAGTAAGTGACCCTCATTTAAAACCTTGTCCTAAAGACTTAATTTGAAGTTTCTTCTGCAAAAAGGCAGGTGCCAAACCACAAAACTGTTGGGTGTCTACAGTAACAGGAGGGCAGTGGAAAGGAGCAGAAAACATCTCTTTCTCTGCTCTCCTGACAGGAGTTGTGTTAAAAAAATACAGCCCTAGCCAGCTAGGGTGTCACAAAAGCTTCTTTAGATGCAAACCTGAAAACTAGGAGAGATCTTTGGTGCCAGTGTGTATCACAGATTAACTGGCAAGTGTGTTCCTTATAGCACTGAACAAGCCTGCCTCAAAAGAATTTAAAGAAATATTTTTTAAAAGTACCAAGAGAGCAAACAAAGTAGTCTTTGGATGACCTCTTTTTTCTCTTGACTAGCAGTAGCATTCATTAACCTACAGCATATGATAAAGTCAACTGTTCACCTGGCTCCCAGTAAACTAGACTCCTTTAACTGACAAAGCCCCTGCCATCTAAGAATTTGGTTCATTTTTTCATATCATGCTAAAAGACTAAATAAAATCCAATCTTCTGGAGCAATATTGAGATATTACATCCAGATGAAGGGTGGGTGTCATAAGAGAACAGGCTGCTAGCAATATTCTCTAGGCTTCTTGCCATCAGCTTGAGTTAAAGTAGTGAAGCTGAGGGAAAAAGCAAAGCAGTTTTGTATTCCTGCTGACACTTAAAAAAAAGGTATAGAAGGCACTTCATCAAATTTTTTTTATATGATTATTGACCTGGGAGCAAAATGTTTATTGTATTCTTTGCTTCCTGATACAACACTTGTTTCATCTTAGGAAGTACTGTGTTTTATATAGTAAATATATATGCTCTAAGATGAGAGGAAAAAAGTAATACAGATTCATACTCAGATCGGATTCCAAATGTCCGTGAATGTGTGTAATGGAAGGTGGAGATTTCATATTTCTCCCCTGCTAATTTCTTCAGGATGAGACTGCACTATCTGTTCTGCTTTTCAGAGTGTGTCAGTCCTACCTGGAAAAGCTTTCATTGTGTAATGGCAGAATGTTGCCCCTACTGTGCTAGGTTATTGCAATAAGAAGCAGAGTTACTACAGTCAAACAAACACAAACTCTTGTACCAAACTGACAATAGCATTTACAGTTCTTTTCAACTGATGCAAAAACATTTACACCATATGAAAGCTATAAGGCACTAAATGAGGAGCACATTTAAATGATGAGCTGCACAAAGCCCACTGAACAGCAACCTGATCAGCTTTAAGGGCAGAGGCTGCAAGGGTTTGGCAGAGATGGAACAGCTTACACTGCCCAGCAAAAGACCCACTCTAAAATTAATTTTTCCAGGTCAGTCCTGCAACTTCATGAATCTGTGGCTTAGATGGGTGCTGGACAACCTCTGACTATATGTGTTACATGATCACTAAAGCACATACACTATAGGGTGCAGCATGGCTCAGGGAACCATTTTCCAGATTTATGAGCACCGTTTCATGAGTAACTGTCTAGTTTTTGTTCCTCTCCTCCCACTGTTATTCTGTTTTCTATTCAGCTCTTCCCCTCTCCACAGCAGAGAGGGGACTTTCATAACACAAGAGATACCCAGGGAATACTGAAGCAATGGTAACTAAGGCACACCAGGGAAGCTGAGGGCAAACACCGTACTGATGGCTGTGTGTAGCAGATATATTCTGTATATTGTTAGTTCCATCTCATCCTGACCTTAATATTCCCTCCAGGGCTTTCTTCCCTAGCATACAGTGCAGCAAATACCTAGGGAATATTGCAAAAAAAAAAAAAAAAAAAAAAAGAGAGAAAATTATCTAGTTACCTAAGGCAACTGAAAAGTTTTAAAACTGCCCAGTTTAGTTGTGTTTCACAACTACCATTTAACAGACAATGCCTGTCTCTCAAAATATCTGCAAGGAAATGTGGAGCCAAGAGTTGGACTGCTTTGTCTGTGAGTTCTGCCTGCATCCAATTAACAGCCAAACTATTTGAAAGGAAAGTGATCAAATGGAATGAATTAATTCACAAAATATAAATGGGTATAATGTTTTTACAATAGAGATTTATGTATTTGCTGAAATGGGGAGGTTTCTAACCTTCTGAAAGCAAAGTCCATTCTGTTGGGAAAAGAGTGTCTTACTTGTATTTATTGTTTATATTACATTTGGGCCTTCTAGGAGCAGTAACTGATACTTTGCCATGTGCTGTACAACAAGAAGTCCTTTTGAGAAAGAACTTAGAGCCCAAGTAGAAGACATAAAGCAGGAAGTTATGGCAGGCTACAAACTAATGATGAGCTGCTCAACATATTAAATTTAATGTCTCCGGCTTCACCTCCTGTCTTGAGTTCTACTTTTCCTCCATTGCTTTCCAGCAGATGCCCCATCTAGTCTTTGAAAATGCTGAGATCTTCAAAATACAATTGCATTTCTTAATGCTGTAATGAATGACAAATTAGATAGCAATGTCTCTGTTTGAAACAGCATAATTCTTGTTAGCTTCAGGATACACTTGGCAGAGAAATTCATGTGTCATGAATGTCATTTCAGGATCTGAAACCAACCTTGCTGGTTACATTTGGGCCACATCTCCAAAAGCGTTTTTTGTTTTTTTTCCCCTGGAACTGGAATAGCTGTATTTTAAATGAAAGGCTAAGCCTCAGGAAAATTAATTAAGAAGTTGAGTCTTTACAGCCAACTGCATTGTATGCGTGTTCCTCATGCCAACTACAGATACTGTATCTGGCAATAATTTGCACTCTTAACAATTCTATTTAATTTTAATTTAGCAAAATGACTCTGTTTAGCTACTAAAGTCATAAAACCAGATTAAAACATCAATCCAGTTAAATACATTTAAGTGTGATTTAATTTTATGCATACAATTGCTTATATTGACTTCCACTTCTATGTTTCAAACTAAGGAAAAGCTTAAGTGTTATGATTTTGATTTGATTATAACACTGATTTATGATTTTCGTACTGACAACAGGGCCAATGGAATGTTGTCAGCAATGAATTTGACCCACTGTGCTGAAAAAAGGTGAGAAAAGCTTTTAAGAATTCAAAGACTCAAGAATTTCCATCTAAGTCAAAAGATTGCCCAACATATGCCCCAAGCAAACTTCTCTTGAATACCACTCTTCTTTTGCTTTGCCATGTTTCCTCCTGGCTGAAAGGATGACCCATCCTTCTGCTTGTAACAGAAATAAATAATAATGGAAACCATAAGGAAATAAGGGATATTTAAACATTTACAGTCATGGGCATGTCACAATGGAGACAAGCCACACTTTGCTATGGAGAAATGGCAACTCAGATGAAGCTATTAAGACAAAAATAAAAACTCAACACTCTTCCAGATTTTCAGAACTTATTTTTCTTGAGGTAGTCAGCAAAACTCTAGCATCTGTGATGTGTCTTTCCATAGTCTATAAAGCTATTGGAGAATAAGTCATAATTAAATATGTATAATAGGAAAACATCATGTTACATACATATTCAAGAGCAAATGTTAATTGATGGGCATAAGGGAATTTCTAGTGCAGAATCTGACCCTCAGAGATGCTGTCTTTGAGAACTAGCTATCTAGATACTTATATTACTCCCAGCACTATGATATCTGGGGGCCTTGCAAACGTTAATGAACTTATCCTCACAACCACCTTGTGAGGCTGGGAAGTTTTAGCATCGACTTTAAGGGAGTACAACCAGGCCCTAGGCATGCAGTAGCAGCCACAGAGGAGCTCAGAAGGAATCATGCTTGCTTCAAACAACATTAACTACTTGTTGGATAATAGCTGGGGATAATGGCACATACAGTGTCAAGTGGGTTGCCCCTCTCCCATAAATAATTTGGAGGAGAGAGCCTATGAAACTCCAGTGAGAGAGGTTTTGTAAGGAAGTAGGGGAAATAATACTGCTGAGCTATGGATTCCCTTCTCTCTTCCCTTTCCATCATGAAAGCCTGATGGCTCTAAGTCATTTGCAGTTGTAGAAATGTGTGTGTGTGTGTGCGCATGTCTGTGTGCGTGCGCATGCGCTTAGGGATGAGGAATGACGTCAAGGAGGGAAAAAAGGGTATCACTTTTCCTATGGGTGCAGACAGACAGGTAGCGAAAATACTATATTAATATTTTTTACTTACTTTGTGTCCAGTTTCAGTCATATTGCCCACCGCAATAGCCATCAAAATGAGACCTTCTGTCAGCTCTGGTGTGCTAAAGGGCTTGGCCCATACATGTGCAATAAGTAGCCATCTTCAATTCCTGAGTGTGGGAACTCAGATGGGAATTGCATGAGCAATTCTGGTCATTTTTCTCCATCAGAAAGTCACATATCCTGTACAGGTGTGGCATATTGTTTGAAGGCAAAATGACTTTTGCACATATCCAGTTCACCTTTGGGGTTGTAATTTAAGAAGGGACTTTTTGTAGGACACGGCACATATTTGGGCACAAAGGAGGAAGCAGCCTGACAAACTGAACAAAGCAGAAATTTTCTCTCTCTCCTGAATGTAAAAACAAAGAATGTGCAAAGTACAAGCATGCTTCATAAATTCCAGCTGCTGTCACTCAGCGGTGGAGAGGAATACAGGGGAATATCTGTCACTAACAGGCACCGCAACAGCAGGGCTTTTTTCCCCCTTCCTGGCAGTTCAAGACAGATTTGTTTTTAACCCTTCTTGCTGTAAAAAGCCAGTGACCAAACTAATTTTGACTGCTCTGGGAACAAAATGTGAATATGCAGTTAACAGCCTCAAAGCGTGTCAGTAGGAGGAAATGCTCCAGTGCTCTGCTTCTGCAAGATGGAGGAACCACCCCAACCTCCATGGACATCTGATATTGTCCTCACACTACAGAGGACTTCCCATTGCCTGTTCTGCTAAAATGAAAGTGTTTGCCCCCAGAAATTTCGTTGCAGGACTGTGGCACTGAGTGTTATAACCACAGCCTAATCAACAATTTTGTTTCTACTCTGCAAAACCATCATCCAAATGAATTGTTTATCTATTTTTGCAGTCAGACCCTCTGAACACCTTTTTCCCTTGTCTTTTGAGAATGGGAGATTTCAAGCTGTTTTAAGTGTTCTACTAATATGCCCTAAATATCTTGTACATATGACACAGAAATGGGGTAAAAGGAAGCTACTACACCCCCTAAGCAGCTAGAAAATATGCCAAGGTTCAGCAGAAGGCAAAACATGGAAGTGAGTTTTTCTTACCAAGGAGGAGAAAGCTGCAGATTACACATAGGGCAGATGTAATTTTTCTGTGAGCTGTGTTGTTCAAATCCTTAAGGCTCTTTATTTTGGTTTTTCTTAGTTAATACAACTCCCCCTCCACTAACTGCAGTCAGAGTTGCCTGTGTGGAAAAATGACAGGATGACCTAACAGCAGAAAATTTGAAAAACTGGCTTGATTAAGCTTTCGTTGAACTTTGCAGCACCTGCCTTTCTATCTGTCTCATGAAGCTGTTTCTTAAGTGAGGAGGAATTTTTCCTCACTCTTCCCTATGTGCTTTCCTAGGCATGGAGAAAGGGGTGAGGACAACAGCCTGCATAATGGGATCTGGGAAAGAGTTAGTTAGAAAATGTGCTAGTTATATGATTTTTTGAATAAAATAATAAACTCTGTTTTTCTGGGAATATTTCTATAAAGCAGCTCTCAGATTTGTCCCCACAATTCTGAGACTGCTGGTTAGAGATTACTAATCCAATTTTTAATCTTTCTGGGGCAGGAATTTCTCTTGCCTTTAATGAGTGCACAGCAGCTAGCACAAGAGAGTGCCTGGTTTCAGGTGAAGAAAAAAATGCTTTGCTAATGAATAGGAAAAAATAAGACAACATTGATGGTTCTCAAGCCAGAGAAAGAAACACACAAAATAAGATCCTAGATCTTCATATGAAAAAAAAAAAAGAGAACCTTACTTAAAGCATGATTAAAAATTTGGCTCAATATTTATAAAGGTATTCTGAGGTATTTCTAAAGGGAAATGGTATGCAACCACAATGTGCCACAGAGAGATTGTATGTATGTTTAAAGATAAACCAGAAACTAATATGGTTTTTAATTCTTTGATGAAAACAAAAATTGTGTCCATTGTTATTGCATAGTTCCATTTCCCTAATATAAACATTTTTGCCACTGTTTAGTACATCCCAAATAGCAGCCCCTGTTAGATTGGGATGCTCAGTTTGGAAGTTTATTTATCAGAGGCACATTGTTGAAAGAAAATCTAAGTGCAGGTCTAATGATTTCAGCATTGGATTAAATCAACCATTAGCTCCTAGAAAGTGGAAAGGCAAACTCTATCTCAGTTAAATACATGAAAGTATAATGCCACATTGTTCTGCAATGCATTTGTGATTTATCATACTCTTTCTTTTTGGCTCACAGTGGCTTAAAGCCCAAAAGTTGAAAATGTTAATGAACAGGCAAACAAGTCTGCTTACAAAATTGTATTGTGTTAGGTGGTTTGAAATCAAACTAAATCTCTATTCAGATTAATATGGTAAAAATGAGCTTGCTCAAAACATAACACAGATTCATTTAATTCATAACAAAGGGTTCACATTAACTCTGACTGGTTTTTGTTTTCTTTGAAAAAAAGGCAGTTTTAGCAATACTGAAGTGTTTTCTAAATTCACTGAAGTGTTGCCAAATTGTCTGGAACAAAACCATAATGTTGAAAATGCTGTAATGTTTTATTTCATAATTTTAAAACCAGAATACTTGAAATCTAAATGATTTTTTGTTTTGAAATTTCCTTTAATACACTTAAAAAGTAAAGCTGCTTTAAAAAACTTCTTAAATTTGGAAGAATTTTTTCAAAGTGAAAAACTTTTTGATTCTGCAAAACTGTTGGCAAACACAAAACATTTTTTTTCAGAGAGATTTAATTCCTCTGGCTTTAATGAGAAATGAATTCTCCATTCAGAGGAGAAAAGGTGTGTTTCTTGATAGCATTAATATAAAAAGCCCTAATAAAGATAAGCCATTTCCTAAGAACAACTGTCAGCAAGTCCAAATAATGACAATGTGAGAACCTAGGATTCATCTTGACCTGCAAATCTATAAGAAAACTATCCTCAATGGGATTTTAATTTACATCTTTTATAGTTGTCTTTCCCTTCACAACTACTAGCCTACATGAAATGAATTTTATTTATTTTTTTCATTTTCAAAAATTTAAATTTAAAAATTAAATTTAAAAATTCAGCTTTAAATCAAGATTTTGAATCTTTAAAGTCTCAGGCCACAGATATTATTTCATTACTAAAACCTTCCCTGCTTATTCAAGCCCCATTTGTCTCTCCCCCTGTGTCAGTATAACATCACCAGCAGTTTTATAAGCCCCGGTCTCCTCCTCTTTTTTATCATGCTGTGCTTTTCCTTTTCACTTACTGCATGGCAGCATTTCTTTTTCTAGGTGGGGCATGTCTTCGTCTACCTCTCCATCCTTATTCTCCATTCGGGTTGTTATTGAAACTAATAATGCTTGTCTAAAACCATGGTAAGATACATAACTTAGTACAGCACTTTCACTTTAAGGTAATGGTACCTCTTAATTATTCTTCCATCACTGTCTTCACAGAAATGAAAACTTATTGATGAGGAATTCTAGTGGTCAGCTCATCTTTTGCATATACCAACATTATATCTGCTTAACCACAGAGGAATTGACAATTATAAATCTGTTATCTGTTCTATAAAGGGAGGGAATGGGACTAAAAGCTTGGGAAAAGAGAACAAGGCCAGGCAAAGTTTTGAAGACTCCAGTTGTGACAATATCTGAAGAATATACAGATCAGGGCTATATTTACAATCTCAGCAAAAATAAGAGGCATTCAGCCAGATCTTTGGCTGATGTAAATCTGCACGATGTACAAAAATCATTAACACAGGGAAGGACCTGGCCAAGTGCCTTCTGCTTAAGGCATAATATTCATGATTTAGCAACCTCTGCTCTGAGTGATGGATCTGGGCTGATATTCACCAGGTGAAAATCCAAGCCCTCATCTTAAAATCAAGATGTCTATTGCATAGCTCAGGTAAATTCTATGCAGTAATTGCTTGGGAAAAAAACAACAAAACAACCAAAAAACCAGCTATTGCTTGTTATTTCTTCACTTTTGCCTCAAATTGATGTGTATAAATCTACCTGCTTATCCTGGGCTCAGCTTACAGAAAGCTCACTGTACTTGCTTATGTGTTGTTATCTGTTGCCTTCTTGAATTGCTCTTTGATATTTTATTGGCCACCCAGAAGGGTAATAGAGTTGAAATGCAACTTAGGAAGAACATTGTGGTGTGTGTATGTGTCTGGGGGTGCACATGTGTGTTTGTTTACAGGAAAACCTTTCCAATGAGTGTATTAAGCACAACCTGACCTAAAAGGATTCACTATTTTCTTCTGCAGTTCGGATTCATGCTGAATTATACCAGAGCAAAAATCCCCTGCTTGGACTTTTTTTCTGTTGGCGACCAGGGCATGGACTCTGAGTTGAATTCTGCCTTGGTTAGGAAATATTTTCTTCGGACCTAACAGACACTGTGAACTTCACCATTTCATCCAAATGTCACCATTTCTGCTGAAACTGTGTGTCATCAGAAGGTTTCTGACCAGCCTTTCTTGCAGCCAAACTCCACATCTGACAAGCTCTGGCTCTTCTTCACAGCACACTTTAAGTTTCTTTGCCCCTACAAAGAGATATGCCATCATCTTCAAATATACTTTACTTAGAAATATTTACAACAAAACATCATGGTCTATGATGAATAAATCAATGGACTAATTCTCACTCAAATTTGTATAAAACATCTCATATAGAAAAAAAGCACAAATTTTAGCATATGCAGTCGGGTGCTAACTGTGCGTTAGAGGTATGTGCAAGCATTCTGGTTTAATTTGAAATTTGCTCTGTTCAGGATCAGCTGGACTTTAAAATCTGGGATCACTTTGGGTGTTCCTCAGCTGAACCAGAGCCATGGGGAGTGCAAAATGGTAGAGGATGCTAATATAGAGCTTGTGAATATTCAGTGCACTTCAGCGTATGTCACTGGATTTAAAGGCAGTTTGTAAATCAACTTCCCATTCTCTGACTTCCATTGCTGAGTCCAGAAGTTTAGTCCAGGTAAAAATTCCAAAAACAACAGATACCAATGACTTACTCTGGATATTTCGATGTTAAATAAGAGATGAAAATTAAATCTAAATGGTTTAAAAAAAACTTTGCAGTGTATCTCAATGTACAGGCTGTGAACGAATGAGAACAAGGGAGGCAAAATCAGACATTCAATGCATCAAATGTAATAAATCCTCTGAGGCTAATCAGCCTGCCTTCCCCCACTAACTTCAGCCCCACACTATGCCAAATAGTGAAAGCAGATGTCTTAGGAACAGGTAAAAAAGAAACTGAATTCCCATTCCCCACAACTAAAACAAAATGTAGGGTTTGGGGTTTTGATTTGGGAAGCTTCCAAACTGAACTGCATGAGACATTTCATCCAAAGCCCTTCAAAGAAACGGCCCAAAAAAAGGAATTCAATTTAGCTGGCACAAGGAGAGAAGATCTATTGTAATATGGAAGAAATTCAAACGCTATAGGAGAGCAAAATGACATCTCAAATTGCTGTGATTTATCTTGCCTTGCTTACCTATATTTCTTCAAAATAGCAGGCTAACAAACCCAGTTATAGTGCTTAATACACAGAAATCCTCCCATTTCCTTGTCCCTTTTACCCTCTAATTTTCTTTAAGGAATTGCAACCAAAAATGCTCCATCTTTGGCCTTAGAAAACAAAATCTTTCCTCCAGAGTATTCTATGATCTTCAGATTATTACTCTTGGCATCTATCTGTGTATGAAGAACATATTTCTAAGGTGCTTCACTCTGTGCGAGAATGTAAATGAAACAAGAAAAATATTATACTGGAATAGCTGAGGTAAGAATTCTTCAGGTCTATATGTGTGTATTACAGGTTCATTTTCCTGACTAAATACTTCAGGAGCCTACCAATATGATTCACATCCATCACAGAGAATGGTTGGGGTAACACACTATCATTCCTTGTGCTCTGACTCTCAGCCTGGTTAGCTGGTTTGAGAGCAGCAGGCAGAGGCTGACACTTTTAGTAGCATTGTACCTATTTATACACACAATGAAATGTGATGGAAAGAGTTGTAATTTTTGTACAGCCCTGAGCAGCCTCTACTCTCCAAACCAGAACTCAGTGCTGTGCTTGGCACCCTTCCTGGCAATAAAGGTGTGGGTAACTTGTTTCCCCCCATGTAGAAGGCCAAGGGCAATGTGTGTGTAAAATGGTGCTTGTGTCTCTCCTCTGGGAGCATCTGGAAGAGCAAAATCACTAGGTGAGGTTACTTTTCTCTGCCTGAATTGTACATCTGTTAAACACACTTGGATAACAAATTGGGGGAAGTTTAGGTAAGATATCAGGAGAAAGTGTTTCACCCAGAGGGTGTTTATGCACTAGAATAGGCTCCAGAGGGAAGTGGTCACCACAGCAAACCTGCCTGAGTTCAAGAAGTTTTTGGACAATGCTCTCAGGCACATGATGTGATTCTTGGGATGTCATGCACAGGGCCAGGAGCTGGACTCGATGATCCTGATGGGTCCCTTCCAACTCGTCATATTCTGTGATTCTATAATAATGCTCCCAGGTAAATAATGTATTAAATATGAGAGAAACATGGCTGGACAAATCTTAAGGTGATGACTGTATCATCTCCAGCCTTTTGCAGGATTGTGAAGCCTCAACACCTTATTAATGGAGTTTCGCAAAGGCATGTTGGAGGTATTTTCAGAAAATGGTTGAGGAGAATGTCTTTTCTTCCTTCTTTTTTCTTCTAATACTTGTACCCCTGAAGCAGCCCTCATCTCTGGAGCTGGTCTCATACCTGCATCTGTACAATTGTCTCTACAATGCCTTCTGTTGTTTGGGGATCTGTGGGGGAGATAACTAGCAGAAAAGGAATCTGGTCTCAGTGGGTCTTTGTGAGAGTTTTGATGCAACCTTTAGCTAATTAGTTTCATTTAATATAAATTCTCATGGCTGAAGTTCTCAAGAGACAGGATCACTGTTCTATGAAAGGAAAAAGCTCTTATCCTTAGCAATACTTTTGTATGCACTATCTTCTTGGGGGAAAAGGGGTAAGAGGTAGGCTTTGAAAAGCCACTATTGCCAGAACAGAATTGGAAGGTTGGGTTTTGTACAGTCATTCTTGCGTGATATAAGAAACTATTTTGCAAAACATGTACCCATAAAATTCCCATTGATTCAAAGAACAAAATGAAAGTACCCAAATAGCTGTAGAGACCCCACCTAGCTGAATAGATGTTGCATTGTAGTAAACTTTGAAAGTCCTATTGACCATAACTGTGAAATGTTTATCTGTCTGTCATGGTTTCCCTTGATCACAGCCCTTGCAGTCAAGAAATGGGTCCAGGAACGGAGGCGAGACTTGAATTGAAGCCCTGAGTAGTCTGCAATGGTCACAGGGAGCTCAGGAGTGTTTCTGTAGGCAGCTGCGTTGCTCAGCCTGAGATCCTCTGTTGGCTGATTCGGGAGAGCCCTGCGAGCAGCAACCCGGACATGTTTATGTAGTATAGGTAAAGGGAAAACAGAGAACCACATTCCTGTCTGATGCTCAGAATATAAATCTGTCAGAGGAGCCTTCGGAAGAGATTTTGGCCGGGGAGTAATGAAGTGAAGGAACTGTAGGTGAGTACAGATGACTTAGTAAACTAACGTAATGGCTGATTGGGGAATTAGCAGCACCGGGGAAATTTGGAGTGAAACATACCCCGAATCTTCTCTGTGACTGTGCCACTCAAGTTCACTGAACACGAGTATTTCCTGAGAATTAATGGAGATACTGTAGAGAAAATAATCTCTTGCATTTTGACATTTTTTTGCATCACTTAAAAAGCTCTTTCCCTCTTGCTTCCCCCTGGCTTTGGGTGAACTGACAGTTGTGCTGGCTGAGCATTTGCACAGTGCCCCAAATGGAACTGTGAAGGGGTGGGAAAGTGCCAAAATAAGACCCAGGTTCTTTCTATTGAAATTCATTCTCAGGGTAAGCAACTCCCAACAAAAGCTGTGGCAGTTTGGAAAGCCAGAGCTTGAAACACAGGACCAGGTTCTTTTTCTACTGCAAGTCCTCCAGTCCAGAGGAGAACTGAGATTTAATTGATTTAAAGTAGAACTGGATTTTCTTAGTTAAAAAGGAAGTTGATTTGTTGCTTGTTGAGATGCTAATCTTTATGATCTTAAGATAACTGAAAAAGAGATGGCAAAGACCTCATTCTACTTCATAAAGCCTGAGCATCCTAGGCTGCAACACAGAGCAGTGCATAGGAAAATATTTCACCTTTTGTACTGCATTGCTCAAAGATTTTTAAATAATCAAACACAACCAAAAAATGGACAATGTCTTTCTGCAATCTAACACTGTGCTGTACTTTTCTTTTGGAGTGTCTGTTTATTCCTCTTCTTTCCCACCACTTTTTTAATCTCCATATCTTTTCTTTCCTTTTACTGTCTTTCCACTCATTTCCTTAATCCTATGCCCACTGAGTCCCTCTGTTCATTTTCCTTCTCCTTTACTGTTAATAATTCTCCCCACCCAACTGTTGCCTGGGTTAACTATTCTGGTTAAGCAATAGGATTGGAAAAGCCAGCACTTATTTTGAGAAGACCTTGTGGGGAAAGAGGATTCATACTGTAATCTCAGGTGAGGGTCTAAACATTTCCCAAATTCTCTGACCCCTAAATATGAATATCATTTGACTTTGAATAATGAGCTATTCGTTCATCTCTATATAAAACTTCATATATCCTGACAGTTCCCTATTGCCTTCCTGTCTGAAGTGGCTCAGGAGTATAAATTATTCCAGCGAAGGTTGGCAGTAATTTATGCTCAATAAATTGACTATAGATCTGCTTGTTTCAGTAGGTAGCATGGGAAGGACTTATACATTTTACTAAATTCCCTCATTTGTTCTCGGACGGACTGTTCACCGTCCTGGGGCTGATCGTGAGCCCCAAACCTCTGTGATAGGCAGGTACTTGTGTGCCTTCAGTAAAACTGCTGCTTTGAGTAGCAAGTCACTGGTGTAAGGAAGAGGTAGCTGGGCTGGCCACTGGAAAGTCACTGGCACAACAATGTGGAAACTGGAGGTCATATTTTGCAATATATGTAAAGGGGAACTGATGAAACAGCAAAGGCTGTTCTTAAAAAAATTCCTCTTTGCTTTAACTGGCAGAAATACCCTGTTTCTCTCTAGACTGATTTTTCCCAAAAAAGCATGAAACAGCTCATGTAGCCTTTTGTTTTCTTTTTTTTTTTTTTTTAATGTAATATGGGCTAGTTCCCTAGTAGAGCTTCTGTACAAAAGGCTGTCTTTTGTCCAAGATGCAAAAAGCAGAAAGTAATTCATCACCTTTCAAGTACAATTTATTATGGGTCAGGGAGAAAGGTTTCACTCATGATCATTAGGTTTTAGTGGTGCAGATGCTGGACATGATGAACCAATGAGGCTTATCAGGTGTGATAATCAAAACAGATTTTCTTTTGTATCTGCTGTCTCTCTCTCTTAGAGAAATCTAGGCTTCAGACACTGACTACCATTTCATAAATACAGACATATTCCTTTATTGTTCTGTGTGGAAATTATCACGAAATATTTTAAATAAGAATGATGGAAATTATTACCAAGCCTGAAGTTTGATGCAAGTTTTGAAACCTGCCTTCCTGGGCCCCGTGGAAGCAGCAAGGGCAGCTTCTCCTGCACTGCACTCTTTTCCTTCCACTAGTGCCTACAGCTGCAGCAGCTGCACCAGCACAAAGCAGGGAGCAGGGGAGGCAGACACATCCCATGGCCCATGTGTGATCCATGGGTCCAGGCTGGTTACCTGGCATTAAGCATATGCACAGCACCTTAGGGTCAGATCCTGCTGTGAACACTGCACAGGCAGATCGCTATGCAGTCTCACTGTAGACAAAAGCCTTTGTGTGGCTGCAGAGATCTGTGTGCAAGTAAAAATCTGCTTTAGGGTAATCAACATAATTAAAGGGCTAACCTTGCATTGTGGTGTAATTCTGGCTCCATGGAGTTACTGAAAATGCGTCTGCTGAATTCGATGAATCTATGAGGCCATCAGTCCAGCTCCCCATGTAATTCAGCTTTGCTTTGCAGTTTCATAAACTTTGCTATTAGCATTGCATCTGAATGCTTCACCCATTCCTGCTTTGCAGCACGGTGAGATGATCACAGTGAGCCTCACTGAGAGAAATGGAAAAAGCAAAGTGCAGCACTGAGGGGGTTTGCTGACAACATTTTTTCAATACTTGTCAGTCATACAAATGGAGGCACCGTCAACTCCAGGTACCTCAACCAGCCAGATCACTGTGGGGCAGAGGCAGAAACAGATTCTCTGACACCTAAGAGCGAAACTTTACGGATTGGTATTGAAACCTCTGAGTTTCCCCAAAGGCAAAAAGAAGTACAAACTTTGCTGTACTAGGTACTTCTCTGCATCTGCATCACTAACCCTGCTGAAAAGTTTTCCAGTGATGATTTGGTTTATATGTCTATTCACACATATGTATATATACTATAAATACACATATATAGACACATATGCACCCATATCCATATATTCATATACAAAATCATCCATATTTCACAAAGCTGCCTGTGGTTGCAATGACACCTGAGGATTCAGGAGTAGTGTTGCAAATGCCGGCATAACCCTGGTCTTATGGGAAATCAAAGAATTTGTGACTGTGAAGCCATATAATACAACAACAATATTGGTCTCTAATAAAAACACTTAAAATAAAATGAATCAAGTCAGCTATGTGAAAATCAGTTGCTGCAGGTTTTTGGCAGTGAACAATTGTCCCCTCTCCCTCTCCCCTCCTCTCCTCCCCTTCCCATTCTAGTATCCCTCCCTCTTTAATTCTCTTTTTCTCTCTCTTTTTCTTGCTATTCTTACGGTCTGAATCCAAATGACAATTCTTTTTCTCTCTTTTAAGGGACATACCAGCTACATCTACAGAGTATGTTTTCTGTCTAGAATTGCATGTGGGCAGTAATTAGGGTGGTCACCTGTAAGTTTGATAATCTTAGATTCTAGTAGAGAGATGTAAGTATTTCAAGAAACAAAAAAAATCCCACATTTTTCCAGTCACTTTAGAGTGATTGTTGCTTTTTTTTACAAGTAAAATAATTAAATGAGTTATTTTCCTCCACTCCTTCCTCCTTTACTTCAGTAGCTCAGATATCAGTGAAGATGTGCTCTCTGGTACCAGGATCATGGTCAGCTTTTACTGCCTCAATGTCAGAACTTTCATTTTCTGCCCTATGACCAAAAAAATTTAACTTTGGTATAAGGACAATATCTCTCCTTCCACTGTCCCCTCCCCCCCCATCTCTCCATCAAATAAAAGAAAAATTCTGTTGGACTAGTCATACTAAAACCACACAAACAGTCCAGGATTAGGTGTTCTGCTTTGTTTCTCACACAAATAAATGAATATAAATAAATGTCTGACCACCATTTCAAGTAGGAATGAAATTAAACTGGACATCTAATATGACTGCAGCTAAGCTTTGGGCTTTGCTGCCAGATTCCCAAGCAGATATGGCATTCTTTTTAGGAAGCAGGGATCTGTGCAAAGAGGTTCAGTTTCCACCCAAAAAGCTCATGGGCTCTACATATATTATAACTCTTGGGGGGTTTCTAAGTGCATAAGACCTACCAGATCTGGAGTTTGTAGGGCCTAAATACAATCTGATCTGTAAGAACTATCCTATATGAACTGAGACACCCTTGTGCAGATAATGCTGGTTCATACAATGTCACTTGTCCACTGAGCCAAGCCAGAAGGGCTCACCTTACTCCCCAGACCATCTTTACTCATATTTTTTACTTAATAGTTCAAAGACAGTGATTCTTTGACATTTCCTCTTGATCATTATCTTTTTTTGTGCCATTAATTGTAAAACAAGCACCAACATGTTTTGGCTTTTTTCCCCCCAAGATATTTGGCCATTGACTGGTATAAAGTATTATCAAAATTCCTTCAATGAATGGACAGTGAGACTGAGGAAATGTTTTTCAGGGAAAGGGGGAAGGGAAGAAAAAAGATAAGTTGCTGTCCTTCAAACTCTATATCAGATAAGGATGTTTCCTAAGGAAAAAAAAAAGCCTAAAACTGTAACAGGAGCAGAAGTATTATATATTTAATTGCAGCAGCTACTGGCCTTTCATGAAGAGAGCCTCTAATCAAGGGCTTTGATTATAAGGGACACAGCTGAGATGAATATCTTAGAAAAGAAAAATTCCTCAACCTAGTATTTTAAGAACACATTAGGTACTACAAACTACAACTGTGTTGTGAATCAAGCCTAGTTTTCAATGAGGATATCTTTTGCTTTGTTTACTTAAAGTGGGATAGAGTGTCCAGTCTATAGAAAAACTACTTCAGCCAAACACTGGCACAGGAAAATACTTAAGCAAACAGCAAGAAACGCCATTAGGATGAGCCTTTACACTTAAATGAGAGATGCATTAAATGTGTTGCAAGACACACCAAGCTGGGGCCCTATTCCTTCAGTGGAAAAATTCCCTAGAGCCACAACACAAGGACATTTCCCAACTCTCACTGGTAAGTAAGAAGTGAATAGCCTTATTCCAGCTCACTTTCTTTTTTCATCTGTTTTACCTCTTTTTAAACTGAAGATTTTATTCTGTAACTGCACATGTATACATTGTGTCCTTCTAGCAGCACGCGGGTCTATTCAAGTTGTGGAAGTTATTAAAAATTGATGGGATTCTCACAGAAATTTAGAATGTCAATAAGACCACAGGAGATTTATGATGCTTCTAGTATAAGGGTTCTCCATCTGTGGCTACTACCCATATGTGGTATTATAAAATGTTGCAAAGTAAAGTTGTCTTTCACTGATTTAATGGCTTATTGTTTTTATTTGGGTTTGTTGGTTTGGGGTTTTTTTTGTGATGCTTGGGAATATTTAGAAAGAGGCAACACAAAATACATATTTGAGAACAAATCAAAACAAAGTTGGAGTCCATAACTACTCCACAGGGTCTCTTTAAAAAGTAACTTATGAAACAAACTCTAAACTGAGATCAGTCTAACCATCTGAACTGGTTATCCATCTGTCATCTGCCTATGCTCGAAGTCCTTGATCATGCCCACTTCCTCTGCCAACCAGCTGCAACTTGGAAGAGTTGTCCTGTTGTCAGAGCTCTTTTCAGCAGTTTCAGCTTCATTTTCTTTAACCCAGATCTGCATGGGCAGTTTTGGGATCACCAATCCAGGCACTGAGCAGGTTATTCTGCCTCCTAACGACCAGGCTTCCACTGCTGCACGATTTGTGCCCAAGTGCTGAAAGGGGCTTGTGCCTAAGTGATGAAGGAAATGTGCTGGAGCCTGAATGAAACTCAGCCCCTTGCTACCAGCTCGGCACAAGGTAAACACTGGAAATTCCATGTGGTAGAGCTCAAGAGAAGTATTGCATAGCTGTAAAGCTGACCCACAGTCAGAAGATTAATTGCCTCCACTCGGGATCTGATCCAGGTTGAGTGAGTTCAGTGGGACTCTTTCCAGTGGAAATTAATTCTGGGCTTCCCTGATTTCAAGAGGTGACTGGAGGTTATGAATGAGAATGTTGGATGGTTCCTGCTGATATTACTGACTTTTTCTGTTCATCTGTCAGGGATAGAAGGGAGTTGCTGCCCAGACTCTATAAGTTCACTGAGTTAAGCCCAGGGCTGGTGTTACCCTTTGCCTTTGCAAGAACCGCAGCTGCAGTTAGTAACATAATGACTCAACTGATCCATTCAGTGTGGGGGCTCATTTAAATTGGGACATATCTACTGAATTTTCTGATAAAAATATGTTTTTACTACTGTACTTAGCATAGCATAGCCCAGCCCAGATAATGGAGAGGGAGTAAGACTCTTCCATCAACAACAAATGCCTGCTCCAGATGCCCAGTCCTTACTATAGGTGATGAAGTGTGAATCAGACAGAGCACAGCTCAGCTTTCACATGCAGGATTAGCTGGTAGCATTGCTGGATAGAAAAATAATCTTTTCACCATTAAAATGAGCAAATTTGATCTGCAGTGAAAGGTGCATCCTACAATGCCATTCTTCACCGGGTGGCCTTTTAGCACAGAAGCAAATTCAAGTCCATTTCCTACTTGTCAATGGAAGAGCAATTCTTCTACTGGTCTTTTAATACTTTTTTTCCCCAGGTTGTTGATAATTTGTTGATATCAATTTTTTTTTTTTTTTTTTTTTTTTTGCATCCAAGGTCTTTTAGCCAAGGATTTCAAATAATCTTTAGAATCAGAATTAAACCTCAAATCATGGGCCCTGAGCTGATTTTGTTTCTCACCACTTTAAGTAATTAAAGATAGAAAATATCAGTCTCAGACTCTTTTATGTTGTTCACATAACAAAGAAAAAAGGTCTTCTTGGGAACAAAACCCAACTAAAACTATCTTAATCCTGACTCAGCTATTTTATTATTTTCTGAGGAAAAAATTTCAGGCCTAATTATGATTTTGAATATGAAGCTGCACATCACAACTTGATGTGGATGGCAGCTGATTTTTACCAGAGAAATGTCACATCTCTGAAAACTGTCAGCATTAAACTGGAAAAGTGCTAATATATGAGCAAAGTAGGCACAACTATTGCATAATCTTAAACTTCAAATAGGAAAAAGCCTAAAGCCCTCTTTATAGCACTTTATGTGGCTAAACATTGCACAGAGAAAACAGGGCATCTCTTATGATAGTTTATGAACTATATCCCCATTTTAAGTTCATTTGCCCAAGCTTCTCATTTCCTTAGGTTATTTTTTGTTGTTGTTGTTGCTTTTTTTGTTGTTTTTGTGGGGGTTTTTTTTTGGTTATTAATAATCTGTAGCTACTGAAACAGAGAACAAACAGTTTTTAATTTTTTTTTCCTCAGGTTGATTTGTACCTCTTCCCAGAAGACATCTTTACATCTCTATGTAAACATTACTTGTCGCTACCCACTTATATTTTATGTCTGTGACTCACCACACTTTACATATTTATTTGGCACAAGTGTTTCACATGATACTATTCTACAGCCAGCTAAAAATCAGCTGTTTTGATAAAATACTTGGGAATCTTTTAGGGAAAAGAACAACAACCGATGTCTGCCAACTCAAGCAGTAGTGAGCCTTTCTCCTCATATCTCCAGTACTTGAGAGAAAACTTTTTCATTGAGATCCTTTTACCAGCTCCATCAGTCTGGATGATTGATTTCTGTTTGAAGATAGCCTCACAATTTCAGCATTCTGGGTTTCTCTAGGTCACAATTCAAGACTTCTGTTTCTTCCTCCAACTAACAGCCCACAAAAGACTTGAAGGAAATGAGCCAATAAATACCCCCAAAGAATAAATTCCCAAACCAGCATGGTAATAATAATCATAATCATAATCAAATAAAGTCTTACAGTAAGTAGATTTCTAAATTAATAAGAATTCATGAAGACTACCAGAGACTCTTGCTGCTATGGATTTTAAACAGACATTGGGCAGACGCTGCACCGATAGGAGATATCATAAATCCCTTGTGATATATAAATAATTGACCCCTGCTGTAAGATTGACATTAGAGAGAGATCTGGACCAAACATCTGGGCCTTTAGCATCTCAGTATTTGTGAAATATCCCCCAGGATATATGTAAGAAAGTTTATTACACCAAGTCTGAATTTTAAAAACAAAATTCCTCCTACAGCTCTAAAATTTGCTCCGCCCCCCAACACCAGAGCTTAATGTACTCATTCAGTCCAGAAGAAATGTATGACTCACACGAGGAAATACCTTCTGGCATTATGTATAACCATTCAAGTGAACCCACTGAAACTAGGGATTACTGAGTTGGCCTGGAATTGCAGAATAAACATTTAATAGGCAACAAGAGTATGTTGTGTGTTCTTATTCTAGGTTGTCTTAAACTACTGATATGGATATCTTAGTGGTATCAGCTGGAACTACTGGAGGTTGAGTATGGTAGATCACGAGTTTTCTCTGACATAATAGTGAACATACTTAAAGCTAAATAAAAAATAATACTTAGCCGCCACTGAATAAGAATATTTTATAGGATTTTCACGGCAATAATTTCTACCAATAATTATATATCCTTTTCATAAAAGTTGTGAGAATAAATAAAAAAAAATTTGCTGATAAAATGCACAGATTATGCAAAGGTTGGTGGAATAGTTAATTTAGTAAGGAGGAGATGGTCACTGAGAGGAATCAGATAAACTAGGCAAAACCAAACAAAGCTCGCATCAACAGATCCAGATGCAAGGACAGACATGCAGGGACCAGAAATGGAGGCCATGCTTTTGGAAATAAGGACGAGTATCCTGGATAGCGAGGATTCTGAGAAGAATAAGCAATTCCACCTGAGCTGCCAGTAAAATCCTGCATCAGAGAGGGCTTGTGCAATTCTGGGGTAAATAAGCTAACAACAGTGGGGAGAAGACTGTGCTTCTTTGAAGTGATTAGACTTTCTAAATGAACTTGGTATTAACCCAAACAGACAAAACTTGGAAGCGAGAGCCATGAGAACTGAGGGATTCTTCATTTCTTGATGTCTACAAAGTAAAATGACATTCCATTCTCAAAATGATGCTTTGTCAAAACAAAATAAAAATGCTTTCATCAGACTCAAGTGATTGGTCTCAATGGAAGAGTAACTGGATGAAATTCAGTTGAATGTGATACTCAGGAGAATAAACCAGATCATTTAAAGGCACTTCTGCCCATAGCTCCATGAATATTCATATAAATCAGGATCATGAAAATGCAGTCAAACTCCTCTTTTGCTTTGTCTTCGAGCTATGTTCACATATTTCTTGGGCACTAATTTAAAAAGTCTGAGCTCAAATGAATCACCAAGTTTCCTCCAGTTTCCCAATGCCATCCAAAACCTGTAGAAGCAGATCTGAAACAGCTCATTTTCATTTAAAATATTTTTTTTTTGTTTCAGTCAATTTCAACAAGCTCTATGTAAGTTTGCAAACAAATTTGATCCTGTCAAATTTTAGTATGTGCAATTTTCAAAGTGCTGCTTTTAATTGTATCTGCTGTCATCATGTCTTAGGGCTGAAAACTGGACTTCTGGATGCTATAATAATACACACTATTATAAAAATAAAGAGCAAAATAGGAAGCTTTGGGTCACAGCTGCAGAACTGTTGCCAAATCACTAACCTCCTCCTCCTCCCAAAGAGCAATAAAAAATCATCTCCAGAGATTCCAGAACTGAAGGCAACAAAGTACAGTAGTTACATTTTGAGATGGAATCCAGAAACTGCCAAAATGAAGATATGCAGTCTCCACTTGGGAAGAGGTGCTGAAAACCCAAGTACATAGCCTGACAAGTGAATCATGTCAACAAAAGGAAAGCAACAAAAATCAACTTGTTAAAAGCATCTCTGTGTGTCAAATTGCTCAAAGCAGTGGACACATTGCTGAAATGAGTTCAGTAAAGATGAACATCTCATCGCAGCTTTCAGGAGTTGAAGCTGCATACCAGAAATAGAATGAAATTCCATATTGCTTTGCAGCTGGTAACGTAGGGGGGGATAACAACGTGGAAACACTGCCTGCACTGGATCCACAGCCTCTGCACTCAGGAAAGCAGTTGTGTTTGATGTTCGAGGCACCCATAATAAATATGAATATGTTTATTCTTAGAGGTCCACTAAACAGTCCATACCTTACTCCAGGATATGGGAAGGATGCAGACTGGGAAGGATGCAGATTGGTTGCTCTTGAGAATGGGCAGTGGGAATGGCAGGGAGGTTTCCTAAAATCTCTTTGCAGACTAGGATGACTTCTGCAAACCAGTTTAGTTTGGTGGCTTGATTGCAAGTCTGTATTGCTGATTCCTTCAAATTCCACATCCAGCCTGCTGCAAAAATCCTGCTCTACAGTCATGCAGCTTGTTGGAGTTTTAGGTAGCAGGACCTTCCACCGGAAAATAAAAATGCCTGTATGCTTTCTGGGAATGATTCTTTAACATTGGGGCTACTGGATGCTGAAAAAATCTTTAAGACAACTACTTTTTGGTTTAAATGACAGTTTTCATGAACCAAAAAGCAGAGGAATTAGCTCTTAGTAATCTTGCACATTACCTAGTGGATGGGAAGTGCATAATAAATTGGATGGATTTTCAACAATTTTTAAAGAATCCACTATAAATTAATTAGTGGTGATTGCTTTGAAAGGATGTGGTAAATAGATTGAATTAATCCATCAGGTTGCCTTCATTGGAATAACACAGAATTGGGTTTATTTTCTTGCTTCACAAAATAACTAGTTGCAAGAAGTCTGTAAAAGCGGAATACATTTGAAAAACACAACCAAAGCAAGATGTAGTAGCTATACAGAGATAAGAACAAAGATGAAGCTAAACAGTGATTTAGAACAGTATTATTACTCACATGAATATTTTCACGTTTCAAATGTAACTTGAGCATTCAGCAGTACTTGGATTACTGACTTAAGTGCTGCTAGTGATAATATGCGTGTTCCAGTGATATTTGCTGTCAAATGATTTACTCTGATTCTGAATATTTCTGAGCTTTTATACCAGAATATGAGAATGCAGATTATCAGATGTTATGTAAAAGGGGCTGATCAAATTACAGATAATGTGGAAAAACACATTAAAATATAAATTAATGATATGAAAGTCAAAGATTAAATAATTTCACATGAAAAATCAAACCAAACCACGAGCAAAGAGAGATACATTTTCAGCTGACATGTATTAAGAAAAATAGTGCACATAGTTAAGCCCTCTTCTTAATAATGCTTTTGCAAGTAAAAGGACCATTTTCTGAAATAATTTATGCAAGAAATTTTGTGTGGTGCATTCAACAAACAGGCCTAGAAACCACAGGAAGAGCACTTCTGAGAATGGTGTTAAGAACCTGGTTCTGCCAAGCCACACAGAGGCACATCAAAATGGCACCAAGCCCAGCAAAGACTTTTCTGTGTATAGGCAACTTGAATACGATGGGAACGTGGCCAATTCAAACACGCTGTGTTTCTGCTGAAGGAATAAAAGCAAATGTGAATTTGTTGCTCCTATTATCCTTTCTCATTGCTCCACATGATGCAGTGGACAAAGTATTCTGTTTTACTGCTGTTGCATTTTAAATGTATATAAATACTATTAGTCTCTGTGGCTCTGAATTGTTGAGCTCCTTCAGCACATGCTTGATGGCATTAAATAGTTCTGACTGAATCAACAGCATTATTTATCCTTTTAGAAGCAGGTACAGGTTTAGTATATTTACCAAAATGAGATACTGATTCCCATTATTTGTGGTTCAGTTATATTCTCTGTCATTCTTTTCTTTCACTTTGTTTTATTCAAATAAACTACTTCTATGTAAAATGGGAATTACACTAATAAAAACTCTGCGTCCCAAAATGTTTAGATTTTCTCACTCAGGAGTCACTTTAACTCACATGAATAGTCCCATTTGACTCCAGCATTTTAAATAAAAGTAAGTAGGAACACTAAATGTAAGGCAGGGAAGCACACTCAGACCCTGTCATTTAGGCCCTGACACTGATAACTGACAGGCTCATGGAGCAAGGAAACAAAACTTGTAAACAAAAAAAAATAAACACAGCCCCATTTCCATAATGAGCTAAGAGGCTGGGTGCAAAAGGTCAAAATCTAGACAGGAAGAAGATTAATATTTTCTCTGTGTTCTTCTGTTGTCTGTATCACCTGGAGCAGGCAGACCTGGACTTTGTTACAGGTAAATAATTACAGTTGTATCTGCCATAAATATCCACTTGAAGGGGCTACTGCAAAAAAATTGAGATTGTATCTCCAAGCAACTGTCAAATGGCTAGAATAAATTTAGAGGGTTTGAAATACTGATGTACACTTTCTATCATAGATATCTCTTGGTCTAGACTTTCAGGCTGCGTTTTGACAGAACACATTGGATGACTGAGAAATTAGGGACTCAGGACCAAAAAAATTACATAGTGTTGGCACTTGTGGTTTGTGTCTTCCTTACCTGTGGTACTAGAAAACAGGAAGTCATTGCTTCACAGCAAACCCAGAAATATTAACAGGACATATCCTTTTGCATTTTAAACACAGAAGACAATAAATCCTGGACTATGATGGCAAACCTAAAGAGGTCATGGAGTAATGGTAAGCATAATATCTGTACTTTTCAGTGCTATAATAAATCTGACAGTGCTCTTTTTTAAAGTTGGGATGCTTCTGTATAGACTGAAGATCAAAAGTTTCTTTGCCCCCCAAAAGGAAAAAAAAAGGCACACACATGCACTGCAATCACCTGTTTTTCATTTTACATATTTGGTGGAATAGAGAGTGAAAATAATATGCCTGTCTTTTTTAGTGTGGGTGATATTCTCATAAGCCCTGACTGAATGAGAAAAATCTGTCCCTCATTTAGAAGAATAGATAGGAAAGTCATTCAAACTTTGAACTTCCTTGTGTGTTTACCCCCCTTTCCTACTTTCCCAAGCACACATTAAAATATCATTATGGGGGTTCCTTCCCAGGCTGACCCAAAAGCTCTGATTTCAGTTTAGATCATCACTCCAGTACAGGTAGCACTGATCTCCCCATAGCCATATCTGACCACACCTGTTTTCAGGGGTCATGCTTTGCCTGCTCCACAAAACTGCCCTCAACATTTCTTAGGTCAGGTTAAATGCTCTTTGGGCTACAATCTAAGATATTCATACTTCAGAGCCTCAAGCTTTTCCTTAATATGTAACATATGTAGAAACACAGTGTTTCTTGGAATAAATATCCTGCAGGCACATATAGCAGTTCTACTAAACAGACCTATTTCCACCTGCACTTGCAATGCTGCTGCTGCCCCCACTGAGGTTGAACTTGTAATAGCCAGTGAAAAACGAAGTAGCAAAGAGCACACATTGATTTTTTTCTTTCTTTGTTTGTGTAATTGTGGATCTAGCCAAACTCCAGAGACTCTTTCTTTATGGAAATCTCAAATATTAAGTATGTTACTGAAATGAAGGAGAAGTGAAAGGATGGGAACTCTTTTAGAAAAGGCAGACACATACCATTTTTCTGAGATACTCCTTTTCTCTTCTCATTTGCCACTTGCCATGGCTCTTCCCTAAGCCATGACTTACCTAGCTTACAAGACAGGCCACATGTTATTGCTTAGCAGACAGAGATAATCAAAGGAAGAAGAGTAATCCAGGAGTATTCAGTCAGACAAGCTGAGAAATGCAGCATCACTGAGCTGCCAACTGCAGCGGGCAAGGAGTAAGTGGACAAGAAATCCAGCAGTGGAAATTAGTTTCCTGTGGGATGTGTGTATAGGCACCCTTCACTGTAACTGGACCTTAGGACCAGCTTTGGGCCCCAGTGATGAATGTTTGTCAGCATGTCTGAAGTAGAACCGCAGGCTGAGTATTATCTATCAAGCCTCTCTCTGCCTCACCATCTGTGAGACTGAGGATGCATAAAGGTGTGATAGAGAGCTCTGTCTGCAGCCTTTATTCAGAGTTTGGGAACTATTTTTACTGCTTGCTTATATTAATCTTTTTCTACTTTCTATGTTATGGCAAACAGAAATCGCTTCTTGTAGGGAGCCATCGGAGTAAGAGGATCTCACCAGAGGAAGCTCCAGCCCACTGCCATGGCTCATTTTTCACACCAATGTCTAGCAAAGCAAACGTACTCTCCTGGGCTCTGCAGACTGCTGAACAACGTGCCCTCTTCAATGTCCAAGTTCCCCACAGCCTAGTCATCACCTTTCCTACTCTGAAACATCTGCTTCTCCCACCTCTCTGATAGTGATACAAATGATAATTTTTCAATCTTCCAGCAATTAGCCCTTTTTCTCATGTTACCATTTCAGTGCAGCAGGAGCTCCCTGGGAACAACCACTGTGCCACTAAATCTGTCCTCATGATACTTTACTGTCTGCAGATGGTGTGTGATTGACTTTGCTTTCCAAAACGAGAATTTCATCCTTGGTAAATTGTTTTGATTGCATCTGTGAAGTACATCCATTATCCTATAACCAAGGACAGAGTATAGATTTATATATTACCTGACTTTAGGGACTAAATTTGCAACTGGCGATTAACTCTAAATATTATAATAATACTTGCTTTGACACTGGTCAAAAATCTGCTTTAAAGTGCACTGGTGTCAAGGGAAAGATTCCCATGAGCGTAACAGGAGGTGAATAGATTCTCGATCTGAGTCATGATCTAAATTAGCACAAATTTTTATGCATATGAATTTAGGTTGACCGAGTTTGTACATGACTCATTTGCCACTGTGTAACAAAGGGACAGCTCTTTTTTTCACAAAGCAGCGACTATGTCTTCGAAATCTTGTGGACTGTGAAACCTGCAAGGAGATACTTAGGGGTTTCCAAGTCAGTTAGAAAGTTTTACAGCCTCTGTTTGCATTGCATATTTGAAAAGGGCATGATTAATTCAGTCCAGGACTACAATAAAGGTTAGTAGCATCGTAGTTGGAAACACATGAATTATTCTAAATCTCCTGAATTCTATTATTCAGGAATATTTCCAACTAGTAAATGTAAACAAGCTAACAGGCTTGCTTTCCCCTCTCTCTTACCATGAGTGATATGCCAGTATAATGCATGAATACCAGCGTAGCAGAAGATACAAACAGGCCCAGCTGCAACTCTGTATTTAGATTTGCCAGGCAGCAAGGTGGCAGATTTAATTCTATCACCAACAGTGAGGCTTATAGAATGACTGCAAGGGAAAAAACCCCAAAGATATGTAAGACCAAGACACTGTTTAAATGGTATTTCTGTGTTATTTTCCAATTCAGAAAGTTAGAAATTCCTTAAATAGATTTAGGTCTTTATATATGAAATGGGGAGAGCAGAGAGGGAGAGCCTCTGTCAAAACAAGCAGCTGATGTAGGTCATTAGCACCTATGGACATGTAAATGTCAACGGGTTATCAAATCACATATCTAAATTCTGCCTGAGGGTAGTATGTTAGCAACAGAATTATACTAGTCCAAAGTAAATATTTATATATATATATAATTTTTTTTTGACACTGTGCATGCTTTTCTAAAACAAATACTTTACAAAGACAATTTTGCCTTGTAGACAGAAGTCTCCCAGAGTAGGACAAAGACAGCACGGAGACTGAGACTCCCCTTCAGACATCGCTGTCCTTATATAGGATTTGAAGAAGTGTTTGTAATAATACTTCACGAAAAAGTTCTTATGATAAGAGCTTTTTCAAGTCACAAAAGGCTGTTCATCCAGGAACTCCAAAACATTGTCATCATGACTTTTACTATTTTACAAGGCAGAAACTAATGGAAAGAATATTCGAGATTAATGGAAACAATATTTGAGACTTATGCCTATGTACAGTGAGTCAATAACAGAATTTGGAAAAAGCCCCTTCTCCCAGTTTAGGGCTGTCCCACAAGGTCACAGATAATCCTGTGAAGGGAGTAAAAAAGAACTCCTGAATTTCTGCACTGTCTAAACTTTTTGTCGTTGAATAGCTACAAAACCCACTTAGAGGAAAGCTGGCAGAAATACAAACACTGAAGTGTCACTACCTAGTGCACTCAGATAAGTAATATTCCTGTTCAGTAAATTAGCAGATTCGTGAGTTATATACTTTGTCAGCACTTTTTCTTAGCCTGTGTAGACCAGATTTCCACTACATCATTCAGAGGTTAGCAGGGAACAAAATTAAACCCTCAGTGTTTTCACCACTGTACAACCTGCAAAGTCATTTTTCAGTGCACTTAACAGGTTATCTTAGCTTGGAAAAGTCTAATAAATGGTGAGTGTTGCCTTTGACTTTCACTTAGCAGAGCTCATTGTTCATCTAATTTTTGCAACAGATTTCCTACCTCGTTTAAAACTTCAGCTAGAAGTTCTTTCCTGTTACATATTGCAAACAGACGTATAAGTGACTCAGAAGCTTGGATCGGGCTGTGTAGTCAATATAGTTTTTGGCAAAAGATTGGGAAGCCTTTTTCTGGCTGAAAGCTAAGAATGATAAAAATAGATCCTGATTTTACAGTCACTGTGACAAACTGGCTTCCAAAAGCTTCACAACAGCACAAAGGGAACAAACTGGCAAAAGGGAAGTGAGCTGGAAAGATATATATTTTTCCCCAACAAGAATCAAATTCACCATCTTTTGAGGTTTACAATGATCTTATATCATCACATATGGCATGTGCTGCACAATGGCAACCCAGAAGTCAGCTTAGCTTGCAAGCAGCCATTCTCTTCCAAAGCTTTTCTGTGAGCTCAACACATTTAATTCACAATCACTTACAGAGCTTATACAACCCTATAAAATAACCTAGTCTCCTGAATCATCTCTTACCTACAAGATATAATTTTATTCTATTTCATATGATTTCATTATCTTATTTTTGTCACTTGATCTCATTTTTCTTGGGGTTCTAAAGGATTTAACAACAAATGATAAGAATGAGATTATCAGCACAAAAATAGACAATAATTAAATGTCAGTCATGTCTGTGACAAAACAAATGCAATTCTGTATCTCACTACTTTTGGTGCTGGCTAGTGCAATACTCATTAAATATTTTTACCATTATTGCTGATAGTTTTGCAGTTATTTCAAACAGATGAAATACATTTCGCTTACCTACCCTTCATTCTTCCTCCTCTGCAAATAAATTTTTTCCAGTGAAAGATTAGCATGGTTGATACCAGGAATTTCAAATGGGATTGTTTATGCATCAAAGAGTAAGAATTAATAACAAAAATGCATTCACAGTATGATTGCTTTGTGATGATTAGAATATAAATTGTTAGTTCTATATATACAGACACACACACACTGAATTATGTGCCTCGCAATGTCTTTTGCATTCCTCTAACATCTGATAGTCAGATGCCACGTCACACACGTACTTGTCAATTGCTTTTATCACTAAAAAGTTTGTCTGTGATGTTGCATGGAGCTGACAACTCAGCACACTCAGAATCCACCTGAAAACACGTTACCCAGAGAGATGCCTTGCACTCAGAAGGATGAGGGGGAAGGAGGTACCCTCTGCCCCAGATGGAGCATGCAAAGGCATTAACTTCACACAGAAAGCTAGTTTTCTCATTGTTGATGATGAGAGGTACATGCTAAGCAATAAATTGAGTAGAGTCAGTGGTGGACAGAAATTCCTTTCTGCAGGCTCTGCTCCACCACGTATGAGTTATGGGGTCATCTCTAACTTGTGAAAATAACTCACATATCACACTCTCCCCATCACAATGCTTCTTGCTACTTCTGCCTGTGAAGCTGGTGCAAAAATGTTGGAGCTGGACAAAGATCGAGGAGATTGAGAGTAACCATTTAGCAAAGAGTCCTACGGCAACTCTATCAGGTTTGTGGAGCTTGTGGAAACACCAGCCAGGGAAAGGCTGGTTTCTGCCTCTCCAACTGCACTTTGTCATTCCTGACCTACATCTAAGGAGAAGACGCTCTTAAGCACGATAGCACATGGTTTTACAGGACTGGAGAGGGGCTGAAACTGCACCTGTGTTGTGGCCGTTGTCCAGACCCCCACCCACCTTCAGAGGAAAAGAAATTTTCCCAGGAATACAGTGAGCAAAACAACCAGATAAACAAGCAGCTGACCGTGAAAGCTATGGGAATAAATAACACAGTGTTAAGCACAGGCTAGGCTAAGTATGTGAACCTTCAGTCAAAGTTCTGACCTCAGCTTTTGCAGACATACCCAGGCTCACTTTAATTGCCTGGTTTGTAGACTGGAGGAAAAGCAGCTGCTGCAGCACAGAGCCCAGGGCAGGTTACAAACTCCCCCTGACTGTGCAAGGAGCTCTCTGCTGCTGTGCCTGGGTCAGCCCCACTCTTCGGGCAAAATAAATCTACCCATCGCATCCACTGGAGTGACAGAGCTGATAACTGGGCACTAAGAAATTGGGCTGAAAGAAAAACTGCCCCTCTGGTTTTGGTAACATGGGCAACTGCCCCGTGTGTCCCTGTGATGGACTGAGCTGGCTTTGATCAGTTACACTGCTATTCAGCAGCTGAAGCAGCCAGTGTATAATGTCCTTCTCACTCCTTTAATAGGAAAGGGCTGCCTTTATGCATGAGGCAGGATCATGCTTATTATCATGTTAATTAATACATTTCTAATGAGAAGCCATTTCTCCATTTTATATAGAGCCAAAGTGAAAATTGAAATGATTTTGCTAATTTAAAAAGAAATTATTTAAAAAAATAAGCAAGGAAGAAACTTCGAAGGGCCAAACAAAAGGAAAAATATTGGCACTAATGAAATGTTGGTTAATTATCCTTTTGTTCACTCCTTTATATCCTTTCCCCATTCTTAATTGTCTCATCTAATTAGATTATAACTATTTATTCTACTCTGTATTGCATATGGGGCCTTCATAATACAATGCAAACAAATGCTACTACTAATAATTAACAAAGCCTTCCAAGTCAGGGAGTGCAGTATCCAAGTGTAACTGGTTTCTGGACTTGGCTTTATGCATGACAGAGGAACAGAACTCAAGATTTTGCAGACGATTATTTCTTCTCCTCCTGTGCCTGGCCAGCTTCCTAATGCTCTGGATCACTGTTCTCAGACCTAAGACCACCACCTTAAGGCAATTTCACTTTGTAGGTTAATGCTCTTTGGTATTTGCTGAAGGGAACGTGTGTCATTAGGCAACAATAGCTGTTATCTTTAGGAGGACCATTCCTCTGCTTTCTGAGGCTGTCCTAGAAGAGTTTGGTCTATCTGGTCTCAACAACAGCAGTACTTGTTCAGAGTCCAACAGAACAGTGAAGCCGCTGCGTTTCTGGTGCTGAAGTGCAATGCATGGGATTCTCTGTACAGTTACAGCTCCTTCTAGGAAGCTCAACAGTCTCTCCCCATTCCTCAGAATTCTTCATTTGCACTTCTCCATGTTGGATAATATCCTTGTTGAGTAACTGCACAAATTATTCTTTTTCATTGTAGTGTGACATGGATGCTTCAGGAGAGGCTGAGGGCTCACTGAGATTGTGGCTCCACGCATCCAGGCTTTCAAGAGCTAACAGAAGACAGATAACAACATTTCCTTTCTGCCACCTGTTAGTTCTTTTTAACAGATGGAGAACTGGAGAATGGAGAGATTAAAAGGCCTAATACAGGAAACCATATTTTTTCAAGACAGTGCTTAAACACATGCTTCTGCAAGCACAGGCTTCTGTCCCAGCGAAGTTGAGCACGCGCTTAAATACTTTTTTGACTGGGGATCTAAATGACTCTTTCAGAGTTATAAAAGCAGTAGGACAAGCTGGCTGTGAAACCTCCAGTTCACATTGTAGCCTTGGTCATATCTTCAGAGAGTCCATTTCCAAAAGTGTTCTGGAGAACTCTGACAACCCCTTAGGCTCTCCAGCTGGAGGCTGCAGCCGAATCTGTGTCAGTTATTTAGACAGAAAGTTTACTTCAGGTTTGTGTACAGGTTGCAGATGTGAAATTGGTTAAAGGTGAAAAAAATAGAAAGAACAATTAAAGGCATTAAATGTCGAGTCTCCTACAGTTTAACCTGTTCTAAATAAGACAAAATGGGATTTACCTGTGTTTATATTGTAAGTCAGAAGAGATTCAGATCCACTAACAGTTACAATACTGTCCAAACCTTTGTGGTACTCCTACTCATTTTAGCATTTCACACCTTTGCTAATTTATAGTGAAAATTATAAAACTTTCAGAGTTGAATACTAATTCTCTAGCAGTTCTCAATGTACCATTGGCTTAGGAGGCAAAAAGTTGCTTGTGAAGCTGAAAAAGGCATTCTTGTGGGAGCAACAGTGAACTGAATGTAGGGAGATGTCTCCCTCAAACTTTTTCTTTGACCTTATGCAACACCCTTAATTGCCACGTGTCTCAGTATTCCTGAGAATTCCCCATCCCATTCATGTATTCAGGAAAACAATCCTCTCTTCTTCCCAGGTTTTGCCTACTTCAACTTACTTTTAAAAACGTGAAGGTAATGCTGTTTTAACTACCGCAGTCCCCTTACGCCCTTTCTCAAATTAACCCCTTTCAGAACGGTCCCTGGTCCAGCTCTCCCAGAGAGCTGTAACAACACAACAGCTGCATGGCAAATTGGCCAGTAAATTCTGGACAGTTTTCATAAAACATGCCATATAGTCTCTTGCAGTATGATAAACAACTAATGCACACATTGCAGGTACTATAAAAATAATCCAGAAAGCCTTCCCATGCAGCTACAAAGAGATTTTAAACTGACATAGGCAGTGGTACAGCTTGTACCTGGGCCTTTCCAGATGTGCTGCCTTGCTCTTCGTTACTCACACATGCAGAGGTGAGACCTCCACACCTCTACTGTGTTTTTTTTCTCTGGTGCATAATCTACCTGTAGAAAGGGGTGTTTACCACAGTGCCACACAAAAAAGGGATGTCATCTTTGTGAGGGACTGTCATTACCCCTGCTCTAAGTTTAGCAGAAAATGGCTTTCAGCTTTATTTCTATAAGTCTCTGTAATCATGGTATTTACACTTAAAAAATTAAAAGCACTAAAGGATTTTTAAAATAAACTTTCATCTAAGCATTGGAAAAATAAACCAGTTGATATGAAATGTAAAGTATCAAACAGAATAATAAGGGGAAAACAGTTACCAAACGGATGCTCTTTAGGTCCTTATTTCATTAAAATCTGTATCTGCTTCCACAGAGGGTGTTTTGCTATCACATGCAAATTCCTCATTTTTCAAGGAAAGCTTTATATAACCTGACTATTTGGCCTTTGTTAGTCATGCTACAAAGACTTAGAAGCTTTGCAGATTGTCTTAACTAAACAGAGCCACAAAAACAACAATGCACTTTTTTCCAGTCACTGATCAGGCTTCTAAAGAGTAACTAATAATGTGAATTTTAAGGAGCAAAAGGCAACAAGAAAATATTTAATAGTAGAACTAACAGTGCAGCATACCTTCTGCTGAAACCTGTCTGATTTACTTTCCTTTTATCAATATTGCCAAGAAAGTAAATTTGTCACTGTACAGTTCAGAATCTCTCAAAGATCTACTTTAATGTTTCACGCTACGTTTGTAAAACAAGAGTAATAAAAATAATGACACCATTATTACTCTTCCCTCTTTGTTTTCAGTTCATCACTTGCATATTTGAATAATGAATTATATTCACATTATCTCTACACTTTTGCTCTTGACTTCCTCTGCTGGTTGAAAGTAAAGCTATTATCCACTTGTCAGCTCTGAAGAGCCATTCAACACAGCAGCCAATGGTCCTGACATGTAGATATACTACTATGCAAAATTATCTAGAGTACAATTTCAAGCTATATATGAGAAAATTACCAGCCAGCGTAAAAATGAATCTTCAGCTAAGGTGAAATATTAAAAATTTCGTCAGAGTCACTTTAGAACATAAATAAGTAGACAACAGAATTAGTTGTGAATTAGGCACAAAAGGCTAATTAGCACTATTGTATCATCTTGATTGACTTAAAGTCTATTAAATCACTATTTTATTGTCTGAATCTCTGAACCTTACAGGAAAAATAGAACCTTCTTCTATTAAGAGGCCCCTGTTCATTCTCAGATCGGCAGCTTTTGACTGAATCTCATTAAGACTCATTCCACTAACCAATACTTTGCACATGTAATTTCCTGATAAAGGAATGATTGTTTGTATCAGTTGATTTATAAAGCCTTTTTTATTAAGTACCATGTTAAGTTATAAACAAATCACATGAAACAAAACCCACGCAATTTTCCTTTAGTGTCACATCCCTTCATGTAATTATAAATATAACTGGAGTTTCAGAAGAAGTCAAATTTTCATGATGCAATGGAGGGGCAAATGCAGTTTAGCAGCAACCATTCTCAAGGGCAAAGACTTTCTTCTCTTCATGCTCAAGTGTTTTTGTCAGGAAAGACTAACTGGAGGTTAGGAAGGTGACGAGGTGCCCTCTACCAGACAGAAGGCAATGTCCCTGAGATGACATTAAACAAAGAGATATAAGAACAAACGGAAAATCAGAGCAAGCAACTGTGATGCTTTGAAGAATTGTCTAAGAGAAGAGCAGCTGCTGCCTCTGTGGTCAATTTTTGTTCTTCTGAATAAGCTGCCTCAATCCCTTTTCTACCCATTAGACCCGTTCCTGTTTGCAACACTGTATTGGGAATTATCTTCAGACTTTTGAAAAGAAAGAGACAAAAACCCAACAAGTATTTAATGCAATACAAGATGACAATAACTGGTTCTATGTAAAGAGCAAAAAATATATCTTGTGGATCTCCTTCGGGGATGTCTCCAAGCGCATCAACTTATATTGAAATATAGACAGGGTTGCAATGATTTGAAATACATTTTCATGGATTACAACTCCTGAAAATTTACATCTAGAAAAATTTTTTCCTAGCACTGTTTCAACCCACAGTACCACTTAGTATAACTTACCACTGTAATTGCCTCACTTTAAGCATGGATGTGTAAACAATCAGAAGACATGATTTATCTAAGAATATGGACTGAGGATAATCACTTGTCCAGAGAACTCAAATATGTCCTCTTTCTCTTCCTGGAAATCCTGTTTTTATGGCATTCAAGGACATTAGCCATTCTTGGATATCTGGAAGCTTGGCAATAGTAACACTATCTTGTTTAGGTCTGCGGACATTGGCAAGTCCTGGACAGAGGAAAATCTGTTACATTTCAACTGCATGATGCAGGCAAAATGAGTTGGATACGTTCATGAATGTGCCAAAAAATGTCGACACATGCACAATAAACCCGATATGCCTGGCTTACTGCACACTGGGAATCCATCTCCATAATGCATGCATGCATATTTCTGCCTGGGAAATCATGGATAGCAGCATGGCAACCCTACACAGAAAGTCCTCTTTGAAAGCCATGCTCTTGAGCCAATGTTTAATTCATTAGGTTAGCCTTCCTTAATCAGTGATCGGTAGAACTATTTAGATCATGATGCATTAGAAGAAAGTCTAAGGCACTTCTTCCTAAAAATGCAAATGTATTAATTCACACATGTTACAAACAAGGAAAGAAAATGGAGGGGAACTAAAGTATCACATTCAAAGTTTAGGGCAATTGTTATTGTTTGTAAATAAAAAATCACTGTGGTAATAAAATTTTGGGATGTGGACTTTTTCTAGCAGTAATATGGGACCAAGTGAACTACAGGAGCTGAATAAAAATTAGGTTATCCTGATTCCTGCCCTGTTGATCTGCTATGAATCATAGCAGTGTCCATCCAGTAGAAAGTGCAGTCTGTTTTTGGCTAAAGCCTGCCCCCTCTTCCTCAGTGATCTGTTTAATGTGCTTTCCCATCCACTTACCATGTACTAAAATCTTTGCTGTGCTTAGACTATAAGCAGTCTGTCCCATGCTTCATGATCACTCATGGCTTGCTTGTCCAACCAGCAGCATCTTTGTCCTGTTAAAGAGTCTGAGTGGGCACACAGATGGGTAAGAAATGTTAGAGCAAGCCTTTCTGTTAACTTGGAAACAATAATCAAAGCTAGTTAGGATTCTCCCTACCTAACTTCTGCGCAGAACAATCAGAAGATAACAGCTAGATGGCACCTACAGGGTGAAACCTTGCCCCCCCTTAAACAAAAAGCACCCTCAAAACACCTTTTTTTGGACTGAAGAGGCAGTAAGACAGTTAACTCAGCTGCCTTAACTAACAGCACAGACTTTTTGAGCTAGATGAGAAAATTCTGTACCTAGAACCTACTAGTTACTACTTATGTTTAGATATATGCTTAGATGTTCTTGGCACTGAGATAGAGGAGCCCTAGTATTGATTCCCTGCCTTGAAGGTTGTAAAAAAAGAGAGCTAAGAGCAGTCAGGTGATGTAGCACTACAAGAAGAGGCAATGGAATCCTGCTACCTGATATTTGGGCTTATTTCCAAGTCTGCCTCACCACAGTCTTTCTTCAAGTGTCCTTGGACATGTCACTTAGTTCTTTCTCTTTGGTTCCCAGTCTATAAAGTGAAAGCACCAGCACTTAACTACTTCACACAGATGTTACCAGAACAAACACAGGGCAATTTGAGGAGTCCTGACAATATAATAATGAGAATCAAATAAATGCCACTGATGTGGGAAAGAAAGAGAATCAAAGAAAGAACAGCAGAAGTATGCAGTCACAATCTGAAATTATGGACATTTTAAGTTTCAAAGGAAGTCCTTTGGGTCATGGAGTATACCATTCTACATTGTAAACATGTTTTCCTTATATTAATATTAAAATGTATTCCCATCACAATATAGTGTTTCTTATATTGACGAGTATTACTTTGTTCTCCTCATGGCTAAGAAGTTTTCTGTAATATTTAATTAAATAATACATAAGATCTCATGATTAAAAAAGAAACAAGATGTAATTAATAAAAAAGTTCAGACATTCAGTGGCAAAGAAGGGACTTATTTTCATTTAGACAGACGTGACAAAACTTAAATTGTTGAGCTTGGTTGACAGAAATAGATGCAGTACGCCTGTAAATTTTAAAAGGAGAAAAAGTTTTGGTCACAGCTGTCTTCGGAAGTCCAGAAATTATGAATGCTATCTTGGTATAACTATCAAGGAAAAGTAATAAAAAAATGATCTTTTTGTCCCAACATTCTCCCTTTCTAGCTAATTTCACCACTGATGTGATCAGATCCATCCGAGTCAGTTATTCTTCATCCAGAACCCAGTTCTATCCAGAACGTATCCAGCTGGAATATGAAATCAGAAAATATGAAAATCAGAACACAGTTAACACAGATCTTATGGCTCAAAAGAATCTCTTTCAAAAGAATCTCTTCACTCAAATCAACAGTACTAACTCATTAGTCTGGATTTTTCTCTGGATATTGGCAGGCAGCAAAGTGCTTTATTAAACTTCTTCAGCAACCAGTGAATATACCTCTGAAGATTTATTGGTTTTAATTCAGTGCTACAAGATAAATCATTTGCTTTATATTGAGCAATCAAATATTTTCATATTATTTTTCTTGTTTGACTGTTTTTTCAGTCAGTAAATCCAACCTCAAAGCAAACAAACAAAATCTCTAGATTTTCCAGAAACTGGAAACAGTGATACTCAAACTACCTGGGATAAAGTTGGTAATTGTTGCTACATGCAATTTCCTAAATAATCCTCTTTCTTGCGTTTTGTGGCAAAGTAAAACCAAGAGGCATGGAAAGGGGTAAATGATGAAATTTGAAAAAAACATGCTGAACCAGCGCAAAAACCAGGTATTTTATCATTACTGCTATTTCTTTCATCAGTGGTGGTTTCAAGGAAAGTCCAGGGCCCTGTGGAGTTAAATTCTAGATGGACTAAGAGACCTCCCAAGGAAGCATCTGACAAAGCTAAGAACTGACCTCTATTCCCACCACTCTCCCCAGTAACTATCTTTTCCCTTCATCGTGTATAATTTATACAGGAGTCACTCAGAACTGACCTCAGGCTCCATTTAAAAGGAGAACTGTATTTGCTAATGGTAGTTTGTTATTCATGCTCAGCTTTCATCTGGACTCTGTCCTTCTCTGAGTTTTGTTTTCTTGCTTATTTCTGTATCTAAATCTAGGACCTAATTAGTCCTGGGGACAGTTTCATGCCTGCTTGTCCTTAAAGACAATTTGCATGAGAACTGCGGCTGGCTAGAAACACTTTCTTCTTGTAGGGTGTGCACCCACAGAGTCTCATCCACCTGGTCTGTCTATGAATTGGTTTCTCAGAGCTTTCTTTCCTCTTCAGAGACTCCTTTTTAAATGCCCGATTTCTCATGAACCTTTTAAGCATTCGGTTCTGCCAAAAAGAAAAGTTGTGCAATCTTGTCCTGGCCCCTAAAAGTGGACTTTGGTCTTGCATTTATTTATATAATCATTGTGCTGCTCTCCTGCTGGTTTCTCCAATAACTAGACATATAAAAATGTAAATGGATATTGATATGCTGGAACGGTGCATCACCAGTAATCACATGCACTGTTGGCTAAATTATAGCACATATTCCTAGATTATGAAATACTTGCTCCATATCCACCACATGGTCTACTTATCTAACACCCCATTTACCAAAAAATATCCAACATTTAAAAGTAAGGCTTTTTATAGTTAAGGACTTCATAAATCTTACATCACCTATAAAACAATATGCATGCACATGGCCACACATTTTACCAAGTGTAAACTCTGGTCCCTTGTTCCAGACCTGGAGGGTTTACCTCTTGCTTTTTGTTAACAATCCTCTACAGAAATATCTTCTTCATCTTCCTAATCTAAAAGAGCTATATATCTTCACAGACACGTGGTACCTAGTCAAGATCACACCAAGGCTTGTGACAAAAATTCCCATTTCTATGCAAGTATGACCCATACCTGACATGAGTAAAAGCAGACTCCAATACAGAACCCTCAACATAAAAAATTTTTAAATAACTTTTCTTTACCCTGATTCAGGTTCTTCCAGTATGGCTGGCATTTGGAGTTTCAGGAATATTTAATTATATAGAAAGCCTTAAGGGGCAATAACAAGCTGGTTTCTGAGCTAATGTGAGAGAAAAGAATATGAGATTAAAATCTAAAAATTAAATAGAGGGTCATTCCTTTTAATGACTAATAACTCTCAAAGAATTTAAGTTTCAATTAAATTCTGACTCCAAAGGTATTTATGTAGTCATGAAACTATTTTTAAATATTTCACACTCAGAGTGCTCCAGTTTCCTCAGTGGTTTTGGATAATATCAGACACCATTGTGATATCTGAGCAACCTTGCAGAAGCTCTGTTTTTGCTTTTAACTTCTTGTTCAAAGTAGTACTTTTTTTCTATTGATGACTTTGGAGTTTTTCATAATTTCTTAGAAAATCCTGCTGCCTGTAGGACAAATACTGCAAAATTTTGGCCAAATTGGTTGCTTACACTTTTAAGTATGGAATGAAACTGGAAGTTTGGTGACTAGAGCATTCAGGTGTGAAAATATCATCAGATAGGTAGTTAGCAGGGCATCGGGGAATTATTGCCCATCCTGGAACAAGAGAGAAAAAGGGGATCTTCTCCTTTGCACATTAAAAATGTTATTTTCATATGATTAAAGAAAAAGGAAATATGAAAATCATCCCTTTTCATAATACGACACACAGCACAGAAATGCATAAAGAAAATACAACACTACGAAAATATAGATGGTCTCATCTGGCAACATACAACCACATGACTCAGATGTCAGACCCAAACCCCTTCTCACAGATTAAGAGAGAAGCTTTATCAGGTAACATCTTGCATTAATTTATGTAAGCAGCTCAGGGATTCCCAGGTTACAATTTTTGAGAAAAAAAAGCCCAAACACTTTCAATTAGAGCCCAGCTGATGCTGTCTCACCCCACTTGTACCCACAGCTCTGGGGTTACCCATGTCAGCAGAGGTCTCCTCTCACTGGTCTGAGGTGAGAACTGGCTTTCTAGGAGAACACTATGAGTCCTTCATAAGTCTTTGTTTTACGAGATATATTATTGTGTCTCCAGAGTCTCCAGCCTCAAATGGGTTTCCATGGTATGAGAGAGGCACCTACACTTTCCTGCAGGCCCAGCAAGGAATTTCCTCTCCTCTCTCCCAGCTTGAGGTATGAATTTCTGCTACCACCAACTGCCCCAAAAGGACCCTACTTCCCACTGTACTGATGCAGCTCATTTCTCATTTCTCACAGCCCAACACCCTGATGTGCTGTGTTCTTTCATGACAATCTTGTGCTGAAGGTGTGCCAGCTCCAGCCATTAGAATAATCTTGACTTGGAAATATGTCTTGAGAAGAGGTCAGAAAGAATTCCTTCTCCTCATTTTGTTTTGCTGCTTTGTTTTCAGATTGAATTGTTGTAGTTTTTAGTTGTAAGAGATTGAATTTTCATGTCACCTTTTTGGGGAGGATGAAAACCAAAGAAATTAATGTGAATTCCTATTTTCATGAAAGCATAATTTCTCATGCAATCTCAAGAAAATAATAATAAGAATAAACCCCGCAATTATAGAAAAATCCATTTGAATCAAGAAAATAACTTTATCACTAGTCCCAAGCATAATGACATTTTTGAATGCCTTTGCTGTGTAGTCAATATTTCAGACCTTCCCCACTGTTTTAAAGACAGAAGGCAGCATATATTCACTGCTACGAAAATTCTTAAAGGAATCTTTGTAACTACTTTAGGAATCTGTAGTTCAGAACTTCTGTCTCTAACAAAATTATAAAGGGAAAAGAAGCACAGAAAATTAAGAACTTACTCTTGTGTCACTGAAAGTATATTGGGCTAGATACTATAAATTTTTATAGTAAGGGACTCCTAGTTCCAATGAGTAAGAAAGAAGGAATTACATTTTTATTAATTGCTTTTTACGTGTATATGTTTATAACATTTTATATAATTTGTCCATTTTACCAAATGGGAATTGGGGATTAGACTAAGGCTCTGCTTAATAAAGGATGAAGTTAGGTTAAAATTTCAGATGAAGGGAAAAGCAACTTGACTCCCTGTGAAATATTTGGAGAAAGATGTAGCTCTTTAGAAGTAAGTGCTTCTGTGCATTGATCACTTGGCCCTTTGGAGAGCCAAGGAACATACAACACACTGAATGGCTCTCTTAAATGTAAAAATTCACTCCAGCCCACTGCAAAGAGCTTTGTCTCCTTGGCCTCAAGCTGGGATTTCTTCTGAACATAGACACATGCGTATTGTGCCAGCAATTGAGAGGAGATTAAAACCCCCAGACATTTGAAGCCCCTCACCTCCCCATCCTTTAGGGTGTTGTCTTGACTTCTTCCTCAAGAAAAGAGAGCCTCAGATTTGAGTTGTTGCTGTTAAATAATGCTGTCAAATGGAGTACTGTCACGAACCCCACCCTACAGCCTGTCTGTGGCTGCAGGCACCCGGATTGGGATAAAGCACCCATAGAAGCTGGGTGCCCACAGAGCCAGGCGGCGCTCGGGAAAGGGTGTTCAGGTTTACAACTGTGTTTATCCTCCACATTACTGACTGCCACAACAAGGATCTAGACCTCTCAATCCCCCCAAAGAAACCCAAAGTAATCCTCTGTGATAATCTCAAAGGCACTCCAAGAGTCCATGGCAAAGTTTGTAGTTAAATGCAATTACCTCAGCATTGTGCTCATGGTCCTGTACTGCCTCCTTCTTCTCTTACTGGGGACACACTGCACATGGAACATCACAATTTGGCCTTGGGTCTTGAAATTCAAGATAGGACATCTAGAATCTGTGAACTTAAAAATACATGTAAAGGTATGAGGGGAGCAGAAAGACTATAACACTGTTCAATAATTAAGCAACACCATCCTCAGCTGGCATACACTGGCATAACCATTTACACCTGTGAAGGGCTAGTAGGATTTGTTTTTTCTGAGAAAGAAAGTGCAGTTGAACTAAAAATCTAGTTAGTTTAAAAATAGCACACTTGATAGTGTTTACGCTTTTAAAGTGGCTTGTGACTTTGGTTGTGAATTTGATGCAACACAGCAGGAGATGTAACAATTATGTCTAACACATACATGCACAAGTTATACACACACAGTATACACATATATTAACATATCTCTGTTTTCTTCATTCCCCACAAATTAAAGTGACAAGCTAGAAGTTAGTCCTCTCTGAATTAATCCTGTCTGAATTGCATTAGTGTCATCTCACCATACATCAGTAACCTCTAGGCTATAAAATTTATGATATAACGTTCAGAATTAATCTGCAAATATATACTAATTCACACTGACCTTTTTTCAAGCTGAGGCCTTTTTAGCACTCACAGTAGGTTTAACATTGCCCTACTGAGTGTTATTACGAAGCAGTCAATGGTTGTCCATAATTACATCATGCAAATGACATTTGCTGTTTTGTTTGAGCTTATTCCCTCCGATGTTTCCTTCTTTTATCACACTCTTCACACATCTGTGTCCCTGAAATGGCACTGTAAACTCCTCCTCTTTTGGTCCCCAAGTTCCTTTTTCTGTCTTCCCTGACTGTCACGCAGACACCGCCAGCAGTTTGGGCTGGTGCGGCAGTGACATATCCCTCTGACATAGGTTATGTCGCCAGCTGGTTGGAACAGGTGTACACTGATTTTACCATCAAATGGCAACACGCTCTTGGCTTCCTACCAGCGCACAGGCATGAAAAACCTGTTCCCTTAAAATTTCTTCCAAGATTGATGGGCTGTTCTTTGACACAGCATCCAGCAACAATTTCAATTCCCAGATTGTTTCTTGCCGTTTGGGCTCGCTCAACAATAGCAGCAATAGAAAGTCATGGAGAACTTCTTGCTAGTGGAGACAAATTACTCGGTCTTTTCCTCTCTTTCTTCAGCAAAATAAAATACAGCTTTGGATGTAGCAGCATGAGTACCCGACTGCTTGTGAAATAACACCCGACGCCAAATACCCGTCTTTTAGAAAATAATTGATGCAAAATATGAAGTAATATGAAGTAATATTTTGTAAAATTCCCGTGAAAAAGACAAAGAAGGTAACAATATTTCTGAATATCTAACTGGTTAATCCAATTAAGATAAATCAGTGCTAGGATATGCATCAATGGCCGTGTCTGGTCACGGCTGTGTCCTGTGAGCCATATTAGTGAAAACACAGCTCAGCTGAGGATACAAGGCAGAGATCAAATATACCAGCTGATGATCATCTTTCCAGTACTGCCACAGTGACGATGCACTTAGGAAAGTTCAGGACTCAACTCAGCTCTAAAGTACATTTTGAGGCTGAGATCATCTTCTTATTCTGTTCCCAGAGTAATAAGTAATGCTCTGATTAATTCTGCGATAGAAAATAATCTAATACTAAAAATATCTCAACTTCCATTAAGCCAGTTCTGCAGCCTTTAAAAATCCAAGGCAATTATACTGGTTTATATTTGACAGTATGTCTTGATTTGTGGATACTTTGGGAAACCCTTATTCTTCACAGCTGAGGAATTACACTTTCTATTAAAAGCCATTGCTTATATTATCTTGTTAGGGCATCCCACAGTAAACATTGGATGGCAAAGCAGACTTTTTAATGACAAATAATCAGAAGGTCAATGGCTGGAAGACACAGTTAAAGTAATCAAGTTAGTAAGACAATGTTATTTTAGTCTAAAGCCAGCTGAAAAACAGAGGTGCAGGAGTGAAACAGTGCACAGTTCAGCTGTTCCTGTTCTTATTATTTCTTTTCCTATCAGCTTGATTTTCAAATTCTTTTTCCACAGCTCCTTTATTTAAGTGAAATTTTTCCCGGGGAAATTCCACACATCACATTCCTTACAAGCTGCTTATCAAATAAAATTACCTGACTGTATTCATTAGAACTATAAAGAGACTTCCTTAAAAGGCTTTTATATTAAAAAAAAAAAAAGGTATGTGTTTGTCTGAAGTATTTAAGCTTCTGTACTGATACACAGCATAATAGGGCTGGTGCCATGGTAACTACCGTGTGGCTTTTAATTGAACAGCTGACTTTCAGTAGTGAGAACAGCTACCTACTTCCTTGCTTCCTGCAATATACCAAGGCTCTGTCCCAAAGAAAAACAATGAATTAGGGGCTGTTAGCTCCTGTGCACTTGACAGCTATGTTTTCTCCATCCAGTAGGTGTAGTTCATATAGAAAGGTCTGGAAAAACTGCCATAGCGCAGACACATCCTTCGTCAATAATTTGATTTGAAACCAGGTTACAATTGCCTTCTTTTTTTTATCCTTGGTCTGATGTTAAGGACAGGAGGGGTCTGAAAGAACTCATTAAGTCCATATACAGCCTAGTATAGGAAAAGGCCTACATATTATTACATGTTATGTATAATTGCACCACAAAGAAGACTTTTTTCTCCAAATAGTTAATTGGGATGCAATACTGGTTATTTAAAGCTTTACAAAAGAGTCCTTTGCATAATAGAGTGGCTGCTTCATGCAGCTCCTATGATAAAATTCTCACCAGTCTTAAAATGACAGATGTAATATTACCTTTAATAAGTGTCTACCGATGCATGCAAATTGAATTAAATAGTGGGAGTACAAATTTGTCCGATAATTAAGATAAAAATTCATGTCAGCTTAAGCCCTGATGTATATTAGTAACCCTGTATACTTCTTTTTCTGCGTTCTCTACCAATTACTTTTAGTGTCGAACTCTTGATTACTGTAATATGTAGTCCTTTAAAAATTTATAAATGATCTGTAGAAAGTATTAAACAAACAAAAGACTTCTTTTTAAAGCACCTTCAATAAGAAATATTATATCTGCACCTTCAAAATCAGAGCCTTACAAACTGCTCGAAGTTCAAAATACCTCACAATTGAATAATTTCTCTCAGAGTGTAAAAGAAAAGAGAAATAATAGGTATAAATGTACAATAATAAATAGAGTGAGCTGCAAACAATTTCTCCAACCTGTGAAAATAATCACTGTTTTGGAAAAGGTCTCTGTTTCATGTCAGGGCAAAATTCTACCATCAGTTTTCCATAAGCCAGTTATGAAATTTAGCTATCTGACTTTCTTGTTAGTCTCTCTTTGAAGATATTCTAGGAACTGGAAATTCCACATTTTTATAGCGAAGAAACTCACCTAGGACTTGAACCTAGGTTTAAACATTTCTTGTAAATGTTCTAAGTCATGAGTTCCTCTTACGTGCTTTCATTTTTGACGTGAGATGCTTTCTTGGATGCGATGCACCTTATAAAAATGTTATTTAAATGGCTACAACTCACATAAGTTGCAATTACAATAAAATGTTTTTCACCCAAACCCTATAAAATCTGTAGTAAAAAAAAAATAATCCCTATCGGCTCTTGTCATAAATGGATGCACTAAATTTGCCTGGAATGTGAATTTACATTTTTTACACTTTAAAGTTAGGAGTTTCTTAACTAAAATATTTCTGGTTTAGTATGATACATGCTTAAAGAAAACCAGAGTCTGGGGTCATTTGAGGCTAATCATTGCATTGCAGAAGGGAATTTGTGCTTGACATGCACAGTGATCTTCAAGGTAAAGAATTCAAATTCAGAACACTAAAAGCCTGATACATATTTTGGAAATGAGATAAAATTGGAACTTTGTTCTGAAATATCTCAATTTTATTTTTGTGAGGATCTACAGCCAAGGTTGCCATATCGCAGTGTGGCTGATATTCAGGGCTAAACTCTGGAGAAAAAGTCCATAATTGCTTTGCTGATGCAGTGAGATGTCTCACAAGGACAATCCACCCACTGGTCCCAGACTGATGGAAGTCTCCTGAAATTAGCTGGTCTTCCAAGTATTGTAATATTTGAGGACAAGATATAATAACAAGACTATTTGTATCTCAGATTCATAATCTGTTTACAACTTACGTTTGTGCTCCTTGAGCATCAAGTAACAGAAAATGTGGCTTCTGATATGCTTGGCATGGGTTTAGTCCCTTTATATATAAGATACAACCTGCATGTATTCTCCAATGATGGTTAAACACCTCTAACAAGCTTTGCAGACACATAGTGAAGTTAAACATCTGTCAAAAAGAAATATCAGCTGCTCCGAAAACCCAGTCTCTTTATTTAATTGCTTTGTTATCACTTATAAAAAAGCAACCAGTCATCATACAGGCTTACAGGCTACATAGGTAGAACAGGCACCTTTAAAGTAGAAAACCATACCAGACCAGAAACACTGGATAGACAGTTCAGAATTACTTAGACCCACCCTCACATGGGGAGCTGAAGCCCACTCTTCTGTTGCAGGCTTACAACAGAGCTCAAAATAATTTTGGATAGGGCTGCACAGATCAGCAACAAGCTCCAGACACTTTTTTTCTTACAGGAGCCTGACCTGCTGAAATCCCTAACTATGCTCCTAGACATATTCTTGTTATTGCTCTGCCCATCTGTAAAATGGAAATAATAGCACTAAGGATGTCGTGAGGATAAATACATTAAAGATAATGAGGTGCTCAGATGCTACAGTAATACGAGCCGTATGAGTAAGCTTTAAGTTCATGTGTGTTAATAACAGTGTTCAGTCCATCTCTGCTATAACACTGTACTTGGCAACAATTTAAGTATTGTAAGTACTATATAATGAGTGAGATTAGAGAGCTGAATGGATTTGGAAGCCAAGACTGGCCTAATGGAGCAAATAACACAGACCCTGTCATTAACCCTCATCTTCCTCTCCTGCTGCACCCAGCAGGGCGGGCGCTGCATCCCAGACAGGCAGCACGAGCCCAGCCAGCCTCTGCTCCCTCTTCTCAAGCCTCCATCCTAAACAACTGCAAGGAGAGAGGCAGGATACATGCCCAGCAGAAATGGCTGTAAATCCAGCTAAAATATTTGTTTGACCTTACTTAAACCAAGAAAAAGTGTTGTCCATGATATTTCAATGTATTGGAGGGGGTAGAATCATATCCCATGCTAACAGATCTCTTCTGGAAGAAATGTCACAGGAAGGGGCTCTCAAAGCCATTCTTGAAAATTTACAAATACTGTGGTTTTAGGTCCTTTGATGCTAAAGAATATTTTCCATTTCTTCACCCTCAGCATACAGATGAAATGAGAGAAGCAACATAGGATTTATCACTGTTGAAGGTTCAGGAGTGAGCCTGAGTTTTATTTTACTCTTTGCAACCTTGTGAGGACTTCCAGACTCAGTCACTAGAATCCACCCAGGGTTATCATGGCTTTGCAACATGGCAATCAGAACTTCAGGTGTTGCAGTAAGAAGACATGGAATCAGTTCCCCTGTAACTGTACCAACAGCAGTGAGGTGAATGTCTAATTGAATGCAACCTCCCAATGCCTCTTGCCACCAGTGCATATACAATCAAATGGGGAATTTGGCTCATCCACTGACTGTTCCAGTGGTCTGCATAAAATGCTGTGGGTGGAGATGTCTGTATCACAAAGCAACATTGGCACAATGCAATGCAAGAAACCAACATGCCATAGACACAAGTGTAACTAATGATCACAAAACGTGTCATAAATAGTTTCTTCAGCCAGAAAAACTGACAGCCATCATCTTCTCCAAGGGCTGAAGCAATATTTTTGGCTCTTGGGAATATGGGGTTTTGGGAATATGGAGTTCTCACTACCCTTTCCTGAAAAAGGACAGTAAAATACCTCTCCTGGATCAACACCCTTCTATTCAGTATTTCTATAAGGGGCTACACGGGACGTTATAAAAAAGAAGTGTTGCTTTCCCTGCAAAGCACCAACATGTGAGAGGAAGGATGCTTTTAAATGAGTTGAGTACAGAGGGGCTGGTTCCCCCTCCCTCACCTATGTGAGGAATAAAGTCACTGAAAGGAGCAGCCCGAGGTTGCTCTGTTGTTACTCCCTATTGCCTTTCATCAAGTGTAGCAGAAACTCTACCTAATTACACCTGTGATGAATTTATCCTATCTATTGCAGACATTATTAAGGAGTGTTTATTACAGATTGGTGTGTGATGGTGTCTTCTCTGTAATCCCCACAAGTAGGTCCTATCAAATGGGAATTGATGGCAAGGATCAGCCTAAGATTTAATGTCCTTTTCTTTGCTGGGCTTCTTGGCATTTTTTTTTAAGTAGTTTTTTTGTTGAGTTAATATACATAGCTATTCAGAACTATAAATTACTATTTATCCTGTAGCCAGCTAAAAAGGTTCAAACTATATCACAAATGAGGGTACACTGGTAAAATGGCTACCTGTGATCTTTAATTTGTAAATAATGATTTTAGACCATGACCCTTAATAGGACACTGTCACTTGTGCTGTGATTTATGTCTAGTGTGATGACATCAGTACCAATACTGCTGATAAAAGAACACTTATATTGAAGCAAACAGGATGATGAATGGAGTACAAGTCTTACTTACTCATTTCATTACTGACTCTTCTGTTCACCACAGAGCTAATGTAGCGAGTCATTGTCTGCCTTGGGAGTATTTTGCAGGTTGAATTTAATGGCACAAGTGTGTGATATGTACTTCAGTCCTAGTGTTTGAAATGGGACAGTCATAGATTAAAAAAATAAACGTGTGTTGGATAGTTTGTGTATGAAACAGAAAATAACTTTACGTCGTTTTTTTTTTTTTAAACAGAAACCAGCTAGAAAGTACTTCTCTTGTTTTTACTGCAAAAATCTCCAAGGTTTATGAGAGCACTTAATTCCTCAACAAGTTAAATTTCTGCATATGTTTTACAGAGTGGACAAAAATAGTAATATTACTAGCACAGTTAAGTATGACACACATGCCTTTTAAAGATGCACAGTGGTTTTTTTTAAAAAATAAAAGTTTTCCACTGCAAATACAGAAGCATTAACATATAGCCATCTTTAAAATGCTTTCATTAGCAAACATTTGATACTGAAGCCTTTGTTGAAGTAAACAATATAAATGTTAACATTAACCTTAATCAGACCTATTTCCTAAGATATAAATACTATACTAATGAAAGAGTCTGCCAGCATAATCAGGAGAGCAAAGAATTCCCCTGGGACTCTTCAAGTATGTGTATGTCACCAATAATTCTGCTAACCCTTGAGTGCTAGTGACTTTGAATGTAGAGAAGGGGAGGTAAATGCAGTTTTATTAGTGCAGTTTTATTGCTATGGCCAGCTGCACTCTTTTCTCTATAAAAGGTAATTACTTCCAATAGTAACAAGCTAATTGATTGCTAATTAAATCAATTGGCACACTAACCGCTGTCAGAAAGTGACAGATTAGCTGGTCACATGACAGTGTGTTAGTAATGAAAAGTGGACATGGTCTGAGTGTGATTGACACAGCAGATGAAAAGTGATTTGGGATCTCCTAGGTGGTCATGAAGAGGGCAAGGAAAACATGATTGATTCAATGGTGACTGTCAGGGAGGAAATGAGAATTGAATGGGATTCAGTGTTGCCCTGGAACCTCACCACATGATGCTCCAAGTTTTTTCACATGTAAATAAGGTAGACAGGGCTTTCTGGCAAATGAAAGGCAGGATGGGGGAGGAAAATAGGAGGAACAGAAAGTGAAAGTCAAATCAACAGAACTCACTTAGAAACTTCAGTTTGCTTTGCAAAGTGGAAACAAACCCAGAATTTTTTTAGTGACTAAGTATATGTCCCCATGTCTTATTTTCATTAATTGTCAAGGTTTATGAATCAGTTTAGGAAGGCCTTCTTAAAAATAGAACTAACATTTTATTTTTTAGCATATTGCTTTAGTTTGCAAGAACTCTATATGCTTTATAAAACAAAGGAGAGAAAAAGGGAAATAGTTTTATGCTATTAATATTGCACAGACAAGGACATATACAATTACATATCTCTCTCTCTCTTTGTGCCTCTCTGTTTATTTTAGGTATATATATTTATATAAAAATATAGAAAGTTCAATATCACAAAACTGATTTCCTAAAGATTAAACATCCATATCTAATATTTAAGATGAATTTATTTCCAAAAATTAATATTATATACTTGTTAATATTAATATCTCAAAGCCCAATCTTTTAAAGTAAAATGAGAAAATGTTGCTATTTTTTTTATGAAAGGTACTCTATTCTTGTTATATAGTTCTTGCCATCAAACTTGAGTGTTTCTGAAACACCAAAATTTTTATATAGTCTTTGAATAAGAAATACTCAGTTAATACTGAGCACGATAATATGTTAATAAATTTGTTAATACTCAGTAGATCCTTAAAAAAGCTGACATTTAACTGTAACTGTGAAGGTATTATCCAGATACATCTAAAAAGGAGACAATTATTACTGTTTTATTGACATCTAGATGGTATGAGTCAGGGCTTGTGTGCTTTATTCATCCTTTCAGAGGAGAACTGGCACCGCTAAGGACAAATGCTGTTTGGCAGTGCACCCAAACCAGCTATCCCTGCGGCTGTTTCCTTTTAGTAGAACCCAGACCGGTGGCATTGCACAAGATGTGTGGACGCAGTCATTAAAACCCACCATTTTTTTAAAAGGAAGTGGGAGTCTGGCCTCTTCTCCTTTCTCATACTGACCTACTCAACTGCTTTCAGGATGGTGTGGGAAAAAGGTGCCACTAGTTATGAACAATTTTACTATCTGTAAGAAAGAAGTCAAAATAAAAATGCACCTCTGTCTTTTGAATGCCATAGCAGCTTATAAAGTCATTGAATGAGTCCATCACTGGGTAGGAAGAGACATATACATCATCTAGAGGCTTCTGTTTTGGCTAACAGATGGCAAGTGGGATTGGAAAGATGTAGGTGATGTTTTGTGCCTTAGTTTTTTTGACCAAACTGTTCAACATTGTCTCATTGCACAGAGTGGTGGGATCCAGATCATCAGGAGAGTAAAAGGCAAAGTGCATGTTCTGCCTCACTTAACCCCTACCAGATCTCCTTTAGATGCCACATTGTCATCTTATGTCTTTAATTCTTTAATTTTTCTTCTTTACTTCCTTCTTTTTCTGTTTTTGAATGGATGTGACCTGGCATCTCTTCTGTCATATGGGTGCTACCAAAGAGGAAGGGAAGAAGGACTTTCATTCACAAGAATTACAATACATTTAATCTAAATAACCCTAGACCTCTCACTTCATTTCTTCCTCAGACAAGAAAATTAAAGCAAAGAAAAAATACTGGAAAGAATCCTATTCACACAAACTATCCTAACACTTTAATGCTATGCCTCAATCCATGAGTTTTTAGATAAAATTATGCCTCAGATTATGCTATAGCATTACAGGACCAGTAAGTATCACCCCTGGCTAAGTAAAGGACCTGTTGTATGAATATAACAGTATGTGACCAGAACACATTATGGGATCATTGCTTCCTCTTACATTTCTTTTCTAATTCCAGTTTACAGATGATGAAGGATCTTCTATATCAAACAACTTTCTACTAGGATGAGTATAACTGGTGAATTATTTCTTGATATTAGCTTTTTCAAGGATATCAGTTCTTGCTCTTACAAATTATCCTTGCACTTTCTTGTTTCTATTCTTTAACCACTTACACAAAGGAAGGCAAAGGTCATGCACACAAGTTATTAAATACTAATTTTTCAAATATTCATGCAGCATTTTATCTTTTATTTTCAGCCAAGTCTTTTAGACCCATAAACAAGAATGGGCATTACATATAGTTATAGGTTTTGTCATTTATCTCATCTCATGAACCAAAACCCAGAAGTTATGAAATATTGCCAGAAAAAAAATCACGTAAGAGTTTCGACACTGAGTTTCAAGCCATCCTAACTTCTAAACATGGTAGCAGTCAGTAATGAGTCACAAAAATCTTCCCCTGTTGAATAGCAAAGTATTACAAAATGCTCTGGAAGTTCCATAGAGAGCATTAGAATATATATCTAAGCTTTATAATGTGTATTTTTGTCTTTTAAGGTGAACTATTAAAGTTTCTTTTTTTATAATGATTTCTTCCCACCTAATCACAGCACAGTTAGTGGTGATAAAATTACCACTCACACTCTGGATTTGACCTGCCAGAACAGCTCAAATCCAAAATAAAAAAACTTCTCACATTCCTACCTCAAAGAACACAGAGAAAAAGTCCTTTTCATGTGTTTTATATTCAATCAGCTTCCTTACTCTGGACTGTGTGTATCAAATCCCAGAGGTAACTGTGGATCACGTGGCACATACCATGTGCTCAGGGTAGCTGGAGGCTTTGGTGGTGTTGGAGGTCTGGAAGCACATTGATGAGGGAAATTTCCTCCACTGCAGGTAGAGCCTGGCTGGGTACCAGCCTGGTGCAAGATCTGCAGAGGTCCCTCTCTATTCCCATCTTCCCACAAGTGCCAAGTGGGATTATCCAGCAATGCTTGTGGCTCCACTGCTTATCACGTAATATGTGAGTCCAACTTGGAAAACATATCTGAGCCTGTATCAGAACGTGTGGTCAGCTCTCCACTGCAAAATTTTCCTCCAAAACAAAGGAAGCTGCAAAATTAAAGTAACTAAATGAATTATTTTTTTCTGTTTCCCTTTTTTTTTTTTTAAGTGAAACTCTTGTAAACTGAATTGATTTTAGAATGTATGTTGGGTGTCTGCAGTCAAGATGCAGATTTGGCATGCTGGCCACTGTCCTAGATTTTATTCCACCAGCTCTCTTGGAACAACCAGTGCACTGATTAAGACACCCGAATATGAAATCAGGCTAGACAGGTAGGCGCAAGAGCATGAGAATCTTGACCCTTTCTTTTTACGCAAAATCCCAAATGGAAAATTTGTCCTGTGACTTGGGAAAAAAGTCAGGTTTCTTAACACTTGCTCCAATATTTAGGGTCATCTCTCCTCATGATTAATTCAATCGCTGTATAGGAAGAATCTGTGGAAGCTGTGAAAGGATCCTGCTCTTCAGTGTGTTGTAAATATGTCCTTTCAGGGAACTAACAAGGAGTGGGAGGGAAAAATATTATCACAGCTTGACATGCTACCTCACTGATAGAAATAAAGTTGAATTAAACTTGTACAGATTCAACAAGGGTGACATTTACAAAATAAAGCTAACCCCACTTATGGTTGGGTTATTTTAGGTCACAGAGATAATTCTCTATAGCACTGAAAAAACCTGCAAATATAAAAGATATTTAAATAAATCTAGTAGTGTCTGTGCATTCAAGGGATTCATATTATTTGGATAAACATGGTACCTGCTTGCCTATTTCCATGCTCCTAACTATCCCATTCTGTCATTTATAACCAATGGCTTGTCTAGTTGAGTACTTGGGAAATATAAAGCAAATCCATTAATGGTGAGAAGTCAATAAAACGTAAATTAAAGCATGTCAAAACCCCATGTAAACACTCTCAGCTTAAAGGGCTTTAGATCAGATGAAACCTTCATACCTAGATTAAGCACCTTAAGCTGAACACAGTGACATCATATGTTTTCTTTATTTGACATATTTCTTTTAAGCATCCACAAATAGAACAAGTTGTCTTTTGCTCACATGCTGTAGAAAAAAAAAATCCTATGATAAAAGACTTTATTGAAGCCCCACAGTGATATCCTTGAAACATAGAGTGACAAAATTCCCATTGATTTCAGTAGAGTCATGTCTTTTACCTCAACCTGTTTGAGTTTATTTTAGCAGACAATAGTTTAAGGCGCTGCCTGGCTTTATTTACTATATATTGTTCAGTATGAAAAGAAGGGCAATACTCTGACCCTGTTTATCCCAGTGCCATGATTGCCCTCCATCAACAACTCAGAAATATATTCTGAAAAGATGCCCAGCCATAGTCTCTGGTCTAATCTGCCCCTTTTTTTTAGTATGAGTTCTCAAAAACACAAGAGTTAGTGCTGCCTGGGCATCATTTAACATACCAAAATCATAAGAAATGTCTGTGTCTGCTGGGTACAATGAATCCCAGAAGGATAGTGTTAGGTATAAGTGGAGCTTCAATGTCTCTCTTTCCCACTCTCGACCTGCTTTGAATTCTGCCATTTGCTCCCTGTTGTGAAATTCAGGTTTTTTCTTCTCTGGACCTGATCCAAAACTCATTAAAGCCAGCGTGAATTTAAATGAATGGATTTTGCATCATGACTTTAATTAAAGCTTTTACAAGCCCAGCCCTCTGAATGTTTCACCCTTGCTGAAACACTCTTATCTTTGCGTCTTCTGCTATTAATGACACCAATCCTGTCCATCCCAGCACAGTCTGTTCAAAGATGACTTTTTCAATTACCATCAACTGCCATCTCTATGCTAATAATTCACTGATCTACATCTCTCTAGACCTGTCTCTGTGTGCAAACTAAGGTCTGGGTCTCTCTCTTTAACATCCTCTGGTATTTAGCTGTCACCTAAAACTAAGCAGGCACATAATTCTCAACCTTTCCTTCCAAGCTTTCTCTCTGTCTTTGTTATGAGCAATATCACCACCCTATGTGATTCAAACCTGGTGTTAACTTTGACTCATGTCAACCCCCAGATCTCTGGATGCCTGATTTTCCCAAACCTGGCTGTTCTATTATCTCCGAAATATGGAATTCCTCCAAATGACTTGAGTTCTCATCGTCTTACCTCTCAATTAATATTATTTTCTTAGGCCTGAAAGGGTGCAAACTTATTCCACTTATATCCAGTCAGAATGCTACCAAAAAGAATGTTTTTCTAGCCTGTTGCTTTGACTGAGCCTTTTTCCTCTTGGATAACATATGAACTGCACTTCTTCACTTTCCAAGTCCTTCACAGACTCCTGTCAGTGCATCTGCTGTCACTTCCTCTGTGTTGAAACATAAGCCCACATCTCAATCCCTTTATAAACCTTTCGTCAAGGCTTTTTTGTTCTTTTGCTTTTGCACAATTAGAAAGTGCTCACCACACTTTCATGTGCACAGAGTTAGCTCATTGTCCTTTTAAGATTTTTGCTAGGAAAAAAAAAAAAAATTGACAGTGGTCAGACTGCTTGATCATTCATACAAGAAGTGTTTAATTGCTTCTTCCTACACCCTGTTTAAGTGTATCCATTCGTTGTCTCTCCTTGCATAGCTGTATCATAGATTTTTGGACAGTGTCTGCTTTTTACTTTCACACTCATGCAGCCTCAAGGTAAAAAGGTGTTTAGACACTGTGATGATATTAATATGTAGGAGCATTTGTTAAGATTTTGAAAAGGTCAGAAAGCACATGATACAAAAGAACATATTTTTAGTACTTTAAATCATTGGCCCGATGGGTGAATGTGACTAATATTTAACAGTAAAATAAATAAATGAATGTTTGTATAGCACCCAAGTGATGAGTCCCTGGTCCTTCAGGTACCCAGGTACAGTTAAATAACAGAATCATCTCACCACTGAAAAGCACAAGTTTTTAATGCCAGTGCTTTGCCAGTGCTTTATGGCAAATGATATGAGAATGAATGAAATGTTTACTTTATGTAACTTCGTAGAGAAATGGTTTATAACAATGCACTGTAAGGTTTTGTTCAGTGCCTCACAGACCAGGCTTTAGGCTTCAACAGTTTGTGGCACAAAATCACCACTTTTATATGTTCCAATATACAGTCTGGTCCACACCGAAGTGGGACCAAATGCTGATTTTAGGGATATCACTCCCATCACCTTCTCCTGCCCTACATTATTGTCTTCTGTTCCTCCCCCTACATTGCTCTGGTCCTGCCTTGTCTGCAGATATGGTCAGCCCAGGCTCTCTGCTGTATTTCTGATCTTGGTGTGCTCTCCTAGCAGCGAGGGTAGACCAGCACATTGATCTGGCTTTTCTCTGTGTTTGTCACCGTGACTGCACATCCACATAATCTTGTACCTTATAGTGACTAACACAGAAGAGATCAGTGCAATCGCTGTCATAGGGCTTCCCTTCCCACTCAGAGTTTTGGAGTCAACACAGGAGAAGTCACTTTTGCGAGCTGCAGAGTCACTTTTGTGAGCTGCTCTTGTCTCTAAAGGAAATAACTTGGTGAGGAGAAGTGGAATTGGCATTTCTAATGATTGGAAGTGAAACTGTCACCTCTGCTCAATCCTTATAAATATCTGATTTCCTTATAGTAAACACTTGGGGTGATTTTTCTATTAGGTGCATAGTAGGGAAATGTGCTGTGGTGATGTTTTGATGTTTACATATTGGCTTGTAAACAAATTTCACTGTTAAGTCATAAGTTCTTGTACCAAAACTGCTTCGACAACTTACTTAGCAGGTGGTAAATGGAGACAACCAGAGAATCCACTTAAAAATAACTCCACTCTGAAATGAATTGGAAAGTGCAGATACAGCCTGCAAAATTGCCTATGCTCAATCTATGTCCTCTCCAACATCCCAGGCAGAAGTTCCCTGGTCTATGTAACTTTCTCTGTTCCTCATCTTCCTTTACTGACCTTTTCAGTTTCTTCTTTATGGTCTCTCAAATACAGCATTCAGCATTCAAGACATGGGAGCACTGATCTACACAAGAGTATGAAGATGTTTTTTCTTTTGTTCTCTCTTCCCCCTCTAATAACTTTTCACATTCTACTTGCTCTTTTAATGTGGAAAGACTCTATTAGTGGTTCCTTTTTATGTCCTGCAGCTAATACTGAGAGAAAGGTAAGAAATATTATGGCATTACTGCAAGTCAGTCCAGCCTTGGGATTGTTTGGATATATGGCTAGGGAATGAGAGCTCAGGTATCATAATGACTGGCACAGGGTGAAATCCAGATTGGAACAGCACAGATATAAAAGTAAGATGTAATTAAGGAAGTATTAAGGGGTGGAAAGGGACAGTTAAATTTTTTGTACTTTTCAGTGAAGGTAGAGAAAGTAGCATGGATTGGTCCAAGGCATAGAAGTGATGCCTGGAGGCCATGCAATAGCTCTGATAGCCCTGCCTTGCTGTATTCCTCCTGCTCTGCCACTGCTGGGCATCCCCCGGGCATCCCCTGCTGTTTGTGCCAGGGGGGGTTTTACGCCCAGAGGGGTGGGTTTGTGCCCAGAGGGGTGGGTTTTACGACACAGACGAGAAATCTGACAAGAATCTAATTCCAGCAGAGTCCCAGGACAGTTTTAAAACTTAGATTTCCAGCAATAAAAGGATGAGTGTGTAAATCTACAGGAACTATTTGCTGGAGACTTTTAATGAAAGCACAACACATCGAGTTCACTAAAGATAACTAGATTCAATGCTTGGGCTAGAAAGTCCATCATTCATTCAAGGAAGCATGCTGAAGACCAATCTATTCATTCTCACAATGAAAACATGCAGAAGACAGTTTGATGAAAGCTGTTTTGGAAAGGGTTTTGGACTGCTTTGGGCTGGAGGGAATTGTAGGAATTCTGTTATTTAGAAAACTCATGGCAAGTTTTATTTGGGAGAGGTCATCTGGTTTTGTTTTGAACCTGGAATTCCTTGACCTAATAGCTGCAATACATCCTATCTACTGTAGAGCGAATTGAACAGATTGAAATCATCTAGAAGTCAGGATGACTGCATCTTGACTGTGAACATTTGACTTCCAAATACATGCCCTAAAATCTTATTCTGCAGAGATGTGAACTCATAGATCATTGGCTGACTCCTTTTATATTTTGTCTTGATTTAAGCTAAACACCTTAATTTTGTATTCCTGTTGTAGCTGGGTAAGTGCTAGACTCCTGAAAAACACCAGACATTTTTAAAGATGTTAGTGCAAACAGATTAACTTCTGAAAATCTGTTTTTTGGCATCTACCTCCATCAGCGTATTGAGTTTACACAGTAAGGTTCTGGTAACAGGGACAACTACAGGGGTGGCTTCTGTGAAAAGCTGTGAGAAATTTCTCTGTGGCTGATGGAGCCGATGCCAGCCAGCTCCAACATAGACCCACTACTGTTCAAGGCCAAGAAGGGTAAAGAACCCTGCACAACAGCAACTGCAGCTGGAGAGATGAGTGAGAATATGTGAGCCCTGCAGACCCCAAGGTCAGTGAAGAAGGAGGGGAAGCAGGACTGTCTCCCGTGGGAGGTTCCCCATGCTGAAGCAGGGGGAGAGTGTGATGAGTCCTCACCTGGAGGAGGAAGAAGTAGCAGAGGCAACATGTGGTAAACTGACCATGGCCCCAATTCCCTGTCCCCCTGTGTTGCTGCGAGGAGGAGGGTGGAAAATTTGCGAGTGAAGCTAAGCCCAGGATGAAGGAGAGGCTGGGGAAGAAAGGTGTTTTTAAGATTTGGGTTTCTTTCTTATTATCCTACACTATTTGATTGGTAATAAATTAAATTGATTTCACTGCTTAGCCAGTGAAGGCAATTGCTGAGTGATCTCTACCTCTCTTTATCTAGACCCATGAACCTTTCATGAGAAGGTCAAACTCCTTTATTTGGAGTGAACCATCAAGAAGTTTGTTCAGTAATAGAAAAAATTCTCTCTTGTAAATCTTACAGAAACTTTTCTTATACCTCTTTGCCATTTTTCCACTCTTTATTCTTGCTGTTTCTTTAATTTCCACTAAATTTTTCCTTTAAAGAGATTTGTCTTCTTTAAATAAGTGGCTTTAGTACAGTTCATTCAACACTGTTAAGATTTTTACAGTCAGCCTGTATTAATGTAGATAACCCATGGCAGAGTCATTTTGTGAGGTTGTAATGATTAAGAAGAGACCACAGCTGGCATTAGCAAGGGGGTCAAAGATTAGAAACTCATTAATGGATGGTTATGAAGCTTCTCTTGAATGTGACATTCAAGCCCCAAATTGTGATATTTATTATCCTTATTTGATGTCGGAGATCAATCAATAACATTTGCTTATTGGTTATCTACCAAGATTGAGAAGTTTCCATTCATAAGGGATAATGAATCACACACTGAAGAAGTCCCTCTCCCTTGCAAGTATAATTAAATATTGCATTAGCTGATCAATAATAACTAGATTTAGAGGGGGTATGGGACACTATGCCATTAACCTGATGACAAGAGCAGTTTAGGTTTTAAAAATTTGTCTTTGAGAAAAGACAGAAAGATGGTCAAGATTTTTCAAAACATAATTCTGCATACTTTTTCTAAAAAAGACCTTTTTTAAGCAGGGAATTGAGTCATTCCTCAGCAACAAACTAGCTGAAACAACTGCTTTTTAACAAGACCTAAATACCAACTCTTATTTTGAAATACTTGCTGTACTCGAACATAAATAAAATGAAAGTAAAAACTGACATTGCCAGTAAAAACAAAAGTTAAATTTCCCTTTGTGCCCCCAGGAGGGTCCCCTTCAGCACAGAGGGGACTTGCACGTGCTATGAGCACTGCCAGCAGTACCAATGCTCTGTACACCCCAGTAAGGACACCTCAGTCCAGGGCATCTTTGTACCCACGGAGATGGAAACAGGGACTTACTTAGCCTGGTGGAAACGGCCCACATGGACCTGATACATTTCACTACTACATACCACGGTCTTCTGAATTATGAATGGCTTTGCTTTCCAATGTAGACTGGGTCATTAGCCTCTTTGATGACCAAATCAATTAGCAAATCACCACCACATTATACCAGGAAAAACCAGTCACTGCTGAAGGGGTATTAACAGTAAGCTTGGAAGTTTATTGATTTAACTTCCCATGTTAAAGTCTTTTTTTTTTTAGTCACCGGTGTCCACTTTCACTCTCTTTGTGCCTGTGGTACAGTGCTTTATAACTTTCTCTCCCACATAGACCCATAAGTCACTTCCTGCAAGTTACCTCGGGTTATTGCTGACCATATAGCCTAGTAAGATAACCAAAAATTTTCTTAACTGAAGAATATACCTTCTTCAATAAAGTAAACAGGAGATTAATTTGGCTAGCAGGGAATAGTAAATTGCCAGAGGCAGTTATAAATCTTTTTAAGTTTTTTTTTTTTAAACTTCGTATTTGATTTAGAGCCTTGTAAAAGTCTTTTGCTTTTAGAAATACAAGTATGCTCCAATACTGAAAATAGAAAAGCCATTTAGTGCACTGTCTTGTTCAGCTACAAATATTCATCAAAAGTATCATCTTCCTCTCTTCACTTTCTCTTGTTTCTCATAGTCTACTGATAGACAAATGGTTTGTCCCTCCCCTTGTCTTATCTGCCTCTTCTGTGCACTACAGACAAAAGATGAGATTTACTATCACTGTTGCATAGTAATTTAATAAGCAGACCTCGGAGAACAAGGAAAAAAAAAAAGAAAAAAGAAAAATGCTAAAATATTGCTCAGAAAGAGAAACTGATGGAGCTGTTCATAAAGAAACAAAAAAAAAAATCAGCCTGGGAGCCCTGAGGAGTGATATGGACTGAAGACAGTGAAGCTTTTGAATACCAAATGAGCAGACTCCCCAAACAGCTTATGATCCCCCATAAGAGGTATCCTTAAATTTTTCCAGTTAAGGGAAGTATTTTTGCAACATGAACGACTCAGCCTATATCACTTTCCTCAAAGTGGGCATTACCATTGGCGGTTTAGCCAGTGGTGTGGATGAAAGCAAATCCTTGGGTGATGCATCCCTAGGGTGATTTGATGTCACACCAAAGGTAGCCAGCATTGAAGCTGGAATTCACGTGTCTTGGAAATTCTTGTTCAAATATATAGAAAGAAAAGCTTTCTGCACTCATCTACATTGGCTTTTTTAATCAAGAACATGACCACTAAGGCGTTGGTCTTCAGACAGGTCTAAGCCAGTGTGCACTCTATGATCCCAGAACCAGGTCTGTTTGTTGGACCTGACTCCACAGCAAAGCATTTGCAATGTATTTTTGCCTCTATAGTATCCTGAAAAAGTGCAACTTTGGCCTTGTTGAGGATAATTAGTGTAATTTGCAGCAGGCAGGATTAACCAGACTGTTGCATCTTCTCCAAGCCTACAAACCATACTAAAATAAGGCTTTCCAATCACCAGATACTCTGCCCGTCTTGCTCTTTTCGCCTGAAATATGCTTCTCCATTACTTTCTTTCTTCATACAGCCTCCCTTCTTCCTCACAGACATCCTTGGGCCTACATTGTACCAGGTTAGAGAGGCATCACATGAAAACAAACCATATGACGGTGTTAATGGACATTTCAGATTTGAATTACCAATACACCTCAAGAGCTGCTGTCCCTATGCAGGATCTTATCTGGCTGCTGGAGGACAAGGCAGCGCTGCTCAATTTTTTTGCCTCTGTTTCACTTCAGCCATGACCTCAAGCACTGTTGCCTGTCCCAGAAAGTAAAACAGCTTCTGCTGTTTTGTAACTTCTTGTTGATTAAACAGTAGAAACCCAAACACTCACGTTTAACCCCTGAAGTTTCACTTAGGATTTATACTTCACACTCTCAGGGCTCATTCTGCCTCTCTCTACCTGTGGTCTCCAAGAACTGCAGAAGAAAATAATCTGTTTTGAAATACAAAGTTTTACTTAATACAGTATAATCAACACGAGCAACACTCAGTGAAACAGATCAGTATTAGCTAACGATAAGCCTAAACTGTGGACTACGAAACCCAGCTAAGCTGAGGTCCAAGGGCTTTTAGGTGTCTGATTAAAGTTCAGGCTTTATTAGAAAATTTTAAAAAAATTAATAAAAATCACACTTTGGTCTTCAAAAGCACAGGGCATGCCTGCTCAGAGTTCCAGGGTTTCAGAAATGACACTCGTGTAGATGACTGTCTTCTACACAGTATGATAAAATTAATCTTTTTTTTTCCCACAAGTAAAAAAAAACCCCAAAAACTTAAAAACAAACATTATTTATTGTTATTTAAAAGTAATATATATAAAACCACTCTTCATAAAATGAGGTTTATGAGCAGTTAAAAACTCTAAGAATATCCTTCCAATACATAAAGTGTTGGATTATAAGTAATTAAAATCTACATGTACATTATCTTTCAGGCATAAATTTTCTCTCTCATTCAGATCAGAGATTATTTTGACACAATAACTGATTCCTTGTAAATTGTAACTGGTATTTTATTTGGAAAGGATTAAAGTCACAATTTATTAGTAACAAATTTAGCAGAAATGAAATTAAAATACAATGTGCATTAATTTAATGCAATAAATTAAGAGTCCTCTTTGTAAATAACCTACATTTTTTTAATTTACTGGGACTAGAAGATCAGGTCATAAGTTTTATATTTTTATTATGGTTTTCTTTCAAGACTATTATAGTTCCTTTTGCTAGTTCCTTGCTTTCAGGGCATCTTCAGTACAATTGGGAGGAGAAAACAAAGGAATAAGCCTTATCAGTTATTTAAGCTGATATCTTCCACTACCACTGAAGAGATATTTTGATGATACAGTTTTCATTACTAAAATGCTATAGCATAATAAATTAATTCTATGTTGTGCACTTATCTATTAGACACATTACTACAGAAAAATAAAAATGTTAATTATTCATTATCATCTCTCTGATTATTTGTTGTGGCTGATAATTACATTGAATGTATTTTATATCAGTAATAACCTTCTGTCTACATTTACAACATATCATATCTGGGGGGCTTGTCAAGCTTTTTCCCAAAGCCTTTTCTTTATTAAGACACAGACCTCATGAGTACATAACCTTTATGTTGAAGGCTGATTTTCCTCTTTCATATAAAGTACAAATATTATAGATTAATTAATCCAATGTGATTATAATTTAATCACCCTTCTTCTGCAGTCACAAGGGACTTGGTTCTTATTCAGTGGCTCATTCATATTGTTATGGAGAATAAATGCAGTCATAAAAATATTTGTGTGTCAATTCATACAGCTAAAAAGAACTGAATATCAGTAAACAAAACCCACTATTTTTTTTTCAACAGAGAAGCTTTGTGGTCTTGCAGGCTCTTACTTTCCACCCCTTAAGCATTTTCATCTGTTCAATGTCTTGGTGCAGAGCCTCCATTTCGAACAGAGCAGTACATGCTGCTCCCTTTCCAAACAATAATTAACTTGATTTTTAAGAGGGTGACTCAAAATTGAAGTGTGGATTCTGTGCACACCTGACCAAATGCTGCTTGCCCCAGCCCATTTTTAAAGCAATGACTTACACATTCCACTCATGTCTAGCCTATTCCATTTGATTTTATTGTCAGAGAAAATGATTACTTATTAATCTAACTTTTCTAACATTTGCTTTTATGCCATTTCCTTAAAGTGTACCCTGGACCATATTCCTATCACCATGGAAATCCTCTTGGATTATTTTTATCTCAAATTCTATGAGCTCTTTGAATGCTGAATCCTCTCAACATTTATTTTAGAAGGACAGAGGGAAAAAAAAAAAAAATTCCTTTCATGAGACCTTTGAACAAAATGTAATTTGAAGTGTGAATGAAACTAATGTTTAATAAAAAAATTAATATTTGAGCTACTTGACTTTGGGACAGTGTTGTTTCATTAAAATAATCAATTTTAATTTTTAATAAACTTCAAGAAACTAAGGTAATAATTCACAAATGTATTAGATGGAAGCAAAAGTTATGAGTGATACAAATACGATGCTTCTTCTGTCACATCTAGGAAGTCTTAGTAAGTTCTACTGTTTAGAAAGCAAGTATTAAGTGCTGAAATAAATATTACCAGTCCAAATGATCAATAAAAATGCAGACAAATCAGAGTGGAGGTTAAATGAATAAGAAACACAGAAACTGAATTATTTGTATGGATATGACATGGAAAAAGTCTCAGATCTGTGTAAGCTGCATAGTGATCAGAATCAAGTGTTTTTCAAGGAAACAGTAAATTTTCATTGTGCCAAATGAATTTGTACACTGGACATTTCCAGTCTACCCTTATTTCAAAATTATACTTGCATTAACATGATTTTATCTTACACTAGCATGAAAATCCAGGCAGCTCTGTCAATGTGAGAAATGTATATTTTTTTCAAATATAGTTCTACTACTTTCTTCAGAAAAAGCTCACGTAGGGAAGCCTAGGTATGGCTGGGGTTGTTGAATTCTGCAGCCCAACGGGGGCAAGGCTGCTTCAGATACATGCTCAGGCTTGTTCCTCCCCAAACTATCTTTATCCTGGATGCTGCCTCATAATTTCTTCTTTTTTCCAAGGCACTGAAGTTTTTCAAGGTAGCGAAAGAACCTTACAGGTACAGAAACAACAGACAGTAAGTTCCATACGGTGGAGTTCCCTAGGTACAAATTGATTTTTCCTCCAGTTTTCTTCTCTGCCAGTGGAATGAATACAAGCGCAAGCTCTCAAGGAGCTAGGACACGATCTAATCATTTAAAGCATGCATAAAGAACATTGAAACTGGAGCAACTGTAGCTTGGGACTTTCCAAGCTCTTCATTGCCTCAATATGAAAATTACATGGGTGGTCCTCCTTCTGCTGCTCTATCCCAAGCACTGGAATCTCCAAGTGCGTCTGAGGTCTTAGACACACGCTACCAGATAGATGAGCAGTTTTTGCACAACCAGTTACACAGGTATCCTGAATACCAAACAGTAGCTTCAACTAAACTAAGCTGATCTCAGATCATGTATGATACGCAAAAATTACTTTTAGAAAAACCTTCCAGACATGATCAGAAGTGAGTGATAAACCTAAACCTAGATGGGGAAAGAAGCCAAGTTGGAAAGATCAGAAGATAGAATCAGTGGAAAAGTAAGATTGCTGTGTTTGAGTGTTGTATGGACAAGACTTCCTTTACATAGGTGTACTGCTGAAGACAGTGGTGTGCATCTACTGTGACATTTATGTGGTACTTTTCTTTATGTTGTTTTGGAACAGATTTTGGAATACTGTTTTTTAACATAGAGTGCAATAGCATGTCCTTAAACTCTTACTTCAGTTGGATCATAGAGAATTGCAGGAAGCACCATCCTTCTCTTGTCCTTTTACCTATCTAGTGTTTGATTTTACATGTCTTTTTACCACGATCAGTAGTCTCCATTTGCCACCTACAGAACTCAGACCTGCTCCAATTTCTTATGATGTTCACCAACTGCTTTTAAACACAGATTGTAAAGGACAATCCTGGGCTTGGGTATCAACTCCAAAACCAACCTCAAATCCCAAGAAGTTTGGGAATTCAGCAGCTCAACACAATATATACTCTTTGTTCTGTTATTGTCTTTGAACACTGGTTATCTGGGCAGAAAACATGGTTATTTATGTAACTGTAACAATACAATAACTGCATATTCCACCCATAATTGTCGTACACAGTTCTGCAAACAGAGGAAGAAAAATTTCCTCACCTTTGTGTACTAGACATGGCAGTCTAGTTGTGGATGAGTCAATTATCTCTCAATCTCTTTTCCTTAATGTCTAATCTTGTAGTATGAATACAAAATTTCTATACCAAAAAATCAGACAAACCTGGAGCGTCAAATTACAGTGCATAATTCTAAGTGCCTGTGCAAGTTATTTTCATTAAATTATTCTCAAATAGGAATGCATAAGATGATCAAAAACCACTCTGGTCCACGTACCAGGAGAAAGAGATCTATCTGTCAAAGCGAGAGCTGTGAACATTCAAGCCAAGCAAAGTACCTTAAGTGTGGGAAAACAAAAACCACATCTGACACAAGAACAACATAATTTCAACATGATCCTTCACACCTCTCTCTTTCCTTCTGTTTTTCAGCCACATCCATTGACACACCCATGCTCAGGATGCAGACTGTACACTCTTGGGGGTAGATTTCTTTGCCTTCAATGAAGTTGCATCACACACTATGGTGGTATGCTAAATCAGTAATTTTACTGTGCAAAGAATTAAGATATAGTTCACTGACAGCAAGAAGAGTTTTTTGCTTTAATTCACACCACAGCACTACCTTAGACAGTTCATGGGCTCACAGGGCTCTTGAGGGCACCACAGTGGAGTGATTTGGATTCATATGCTTTATTTTTCTCAATCATTAGCATCATTGCCTGTTTTGCCATGGCAGTGCTGACCCAGCCCAGCCTCGTTTAATGTCTGCAGCCTGACAAGATCACAGCTTGAGGAAATGGGGCTGAAAATTGTGTTGCTTTTCAAGTATAGTTTCTTTTAAACCACCAGCATGAGAAATGTTTGCTGGTGAACATGTTTACACAGCTCTTCCCCTTTCAACATAAAAGGGAAGTTACTGCAATGGTACAAAAAAGAATGGTAAAACTGAGGTCCCCATGAAGACAAGTGGTGGCCATTGTAATAAGAGTGTTTTGCAGCTACAGAGCCTTTCATCTAAGGATTTCAAATTCCTTGCAAAGATTGATTAATTAAGGCTCACGGTGAGAGTTCTGTGAATCATCAAACCACAAGCATTTCACACCTCACTGACTTGCAACTCAGAGAAGCTCTTGATGAACATGAGCTAAGTTCCATGAGACTTGAGGGAACTTAGATCAACTCCAGTGGGTTGGCGCTGAAGTCATTTTTAAGATGTGTAAATTTAAAGGGAAGCCAGGTGAGCAATCCAGAGTGCTTCGTTAAGAAGCGCAGTGAGTGATCCCTGGGAAAAGTCTCCTCTTAGGTGCTGAAACTGCTGCGGTCTGGAAGTTGGTAAGGTGCTAGCAAAATCAGTAGTGTACTCTCATGGAGAAGAAATAATCCTTTAAATCTATTTTAAAAGCTTAGTCATATTTCACTGGTACTTATTTTACATCAATGTAAAGCTGAATGTCACTTCTTTTTGCAGCACCTATAGCCATTGTCCTTGACCCGAAGCAATGTCAGACCACAGGGGACCTTAGTAAAGGGTCAGTCTCTCTCCTGCATGTTGGATGACTCGCACAGCACCTGAGGCCTCTTAGTAGCTCTCCCATCAGCCCATTCCTTCCCCTGGCATCATTGCATCACCTCTCTGATTATGCACCTCTCTGGAAGCTATTCATTTCATTTTCAAGAACATTTACAGGACTATAACTGCAGACATTTAAAATCCTGATTAGTATTTTCTCTGTCCTAAGCGCTGTTATAAAATATTCCCTGGTCATGCACAGCTTATAAAAAATGTTTTATACATAAGAATGTAGGCGCCTATGTTTTTAGTTAAAAATAATGATTTGGTTAGTCATATTTTACAGTTGCTAATTGCTCTACAAATGCCATAACCTGTCTGAATAGTAACTGCTTAGTAAAAGGTTTTGTTTTCTTTAAGACATGCTAAGTAATGCAGTGTAATACCACACGTGTCAGGCCAATCTATTAGAAAATTTAAATGTTTTATATATATATATATATATACACACATACTTCTTTCTTTCTGTTATTGTTGGCTGAGGAGATAAATTCCATTTGAAAGTAAATAATTTCTTGATTTTCTCCAAACTCTGTTTATTTGGATGTAAATTGAACATAACTGTAGAAATTGTGGTGTGAGAAGACCATTGGGCCTCTTCCTGATTTTAATGACAATACAGTGACCTGTTGGAATAGCAAAAGAATGGTAACTACATGAAATCCATGCAACTCCTTTGATTAAGTTCATTTCTGGCATATTTCTGGCACAGTCAGAACTTATACTTTGCAAACATACACTGGAAATATATTTAGCTCCACATTACTGCAGAGTTGCAGAAAAATGCAAAAATGTATGTTCTCAGTGATTGCTTCATCTTCCTTTCTTTATAAATGGTTGACGTTGGTAGCACAGAGTGGATCACAGTTTAGGCACTCTGCACTGCTGTAGGAGCTGCTCTTTCCCAAAGAAACCCAGCCTACCTGGCCCCAAGTTAGCTTTGTGGTATCCCCCCAAGCCCAGAAGCAAAGCTCTATCCCTCCATCCTGTGTCCCTCCCCCATGAGCAGCCCAGATCAGGTTCAGGAGATGGCCACAGCCCTTGGACTCTTCTTCCCCATTCTCCTCCAGTTTCTTTAGTCTTGTTTTCGGTGTCCCCTTTGGAGAATCCTTCAGATCATATTCCCCAAAACCTTTTTTGGTTGTCTTCTCCTGCAGGCAACCTCAACAACAAATCGAGAACTGTATGTGCTATAGCAGCAGTTAATCAGCTGAATAGAGGAATCTGTAAGTTTAATTGCCATTCCTCCAGTGGTCCAGCTTCCCCCCACGAAAACAGAAATTACATCAGCTCCTTGTATACTTCACTAAAAGTTACAATTTAAAGTTCTAAATATTATTAATTATAGCAGGAACCCAAGAGGTAGGGAACTTTAACTGTCATAAAATGCTTCAGCAAATAACTCATTACAGATACAGGTGTGAGCTCTCCTATATGCTGAAAAAACTTCTGTTTTAAAATCATTTTCATTCAGGAAAGTTGAGCAAGCAGAGATAATAAGGAAACACACCAGAGTCATAAATTACTCTGTTAGTGTCTTATAAGCTGTTTTCAAGACATTAAGAAGTACAGAATAAATAGTACAAGAAGAGAAACTTGTGACAGAACAAAGAAGAAAAAAACTACAAAACCACCTCATCAGTTCAACACCAAGTCTTTTTCTGCTTTTTAACTGTTACGTGTTTCCTTTACTTGAAGACACACCAGAATATATGGCAATAGCCTGAGTCACACAAAGCTTATGGATATTCTGAATGTGATTTTGAAATCACATGAAGGACTTGGAAAGGAAGCCTCAGATCTCTGCAGAAGAGCAGAAATAATTAAATGATTTTTTCATATATGACCAGAAGTCCAAATTAGCATTAGTTCCTAAACCTACCATCAGTGATTACAGTTAGATGTGAAGATGTTCTTTTCCTGGTAGAATGCAGACCACAGCTAAGTTACACATTGTCAGACTTTTTCAGTAAAGGCATTAGGTGATTTTAGAGGAGTAAGGAAGAGTTCAGACTTTTGACAAAGCTTTAGTGGCTTCCTTTCATGCTGGGTGAATCAGTACCACTTTGCCAGGATTTCCAAGGCTCATCTCCTGGGAAGGAATTTTGATTTAAAAACAAAATGAAAGATCCGTGCATTGCTTGTCTAGAAGAGCCAGTCAACTGTCAAAGAGCAAGATATCCTACTTTCACCCACATGCCTACAGACAGTGGACATCCCCATAACCAGTGTCTGAGTCAAGAAGGGGCTAAGCAGGCTTGCCTTGACAAGCAGGAGAAAGATTCCACAAACACCCTGCCAGTACTGCAGGGTCAGTTCATCTTAGACAGGTGCACAATGAAATGCAGTACACCACATTTGGCATGCCTGGTGTGAGCAGTTTGGCTAGCTCTCAAGAGCTAAGCTTACTGTCATCGACTCCAGTAAAGCCCCTTTCAGAGCCTGTTTCAGCCCCTCTTGCTTGGTTCCATTTCATCTCTGCATGTAGGATCCCTCATTAAAGGCTGGTGGTGAGGGAAGTTCGGTGACCTCTTACAGTTGCCTCTGTCATGTGGAGAGACAACCCCCTGTGTTTACCAGACAAGATTCTTGACTAGTTCAGCACCTACGGATCTCACGGAGTTGTGCCAAGGGCTGGTTTGCTCTTGCTCAATTTCATCAGATTCTCCTTCATGGGGAGGAATGTTACTGACACTGCTGCGAACTACTCTTGCCTTCAGTGTCTGTGGGAGGCTATTTCAAAGGGAAGGCTGTTCTGTTTTTAAGATGTTCGGATGTTTCATACTGGTTTTATTCCCACTGGCAGTGCCTCACAGGACCACTTTGGCACAAGACACATTAACAAAACATTGCCAGTATCTGTGGTGGATGTAAAACCTGTAAAACAAAAGCATTTTCTCCTGTCCATGTTCTTTCCCAAATTTCAATGAAAAGCAGAAATCAAATTTCCTTTGTTTATAATTTTCTCTTTTGTCCTGTTTCTTGTTTGCATACACTGCCACAGTTTCTATTGCCTTTAACAGGAGTTTTATCTCCCAGAGTGTAGAAGAAGGTCCAATATTATGTCTCTTAAGACAGCAGGCAATTCTGGGATTCATAAAACTCTCAAAAGCAACCCTACCCAGTACACTCAATAATTTTGCAAGGAAGTTGCAAATAGTCTTTGCTAAATGAATTTAAACCATTTGTGAACTCTAGCTATCATTCACTTATCCCCAGCAGACACCAGAAAAGTTGGCTGCCCCAGCATTACATCCTTACTTCATTCAGAGACTTTAAAATCGCAGAATTTCTTTTGGTAAGAGTTCCTACCCAGTGCAGGTACCAGATCCCTCAAACTTGTCAAGAAGCAGTTGCACTTGAATCCTCCGCAGCACTGTCAGCAGCATTAGCAAACATAGAGGAAACAGGATATTTTGCATTATTAAGGCAGAAGACAAAGGGATTGTTGATCATAGTAAGAAAATCATGCATGTATAAATGATTACTTTGTCTATATTTCCTCTTAGGCAATAGCTGATGCAGAGACAATCAGATATTTGCAAGATACAAGGCAGATATTCAATTTAATTAAAATAAATATTCCCTAAAAGATATCAAAAGCCAAGCAAGGTTCCCATTCAGACAGATAACTGTATTCCTTTGTTAATAAGGTCCTTGATTTAGGGCCTCAGAAGAGGGAATTAACTTCTTATCATAGGATAATTTTTCTCTACTCACTATGAGATATAAACCCAGAAACTCTCTAAGGTGACAGAACTCAGAATTTTTGAAATTAGGTATTTTGGATTTTTGCTGAAAACAAACCTTATTTAAAATACTTGATGTGTGGTGGTTGTAATGATTGAAAGAAGGCATTTCCAACACTGTTTTTCTGGGTACCATTGTCCCCAGATTTCAACCCTTGGAACTGTCATGCAGACAGGAACTCTCAGCTGGTCCCACCAGGTCCTTGGTCCCAGGCTGGGAGCACTGTGTTGAAATTACTTATATAGACAAGAAGTTATTTATATAAATAAACTATAAGGAGACACCCTTTGCAGCCGTGACACAGACAGACGTATTCTGTCAGAGAATAGTGATAACTTTGTACCATTAAATACAGTCACTGGAAACAGTCATAAATGAATATTTCATCAGCTAAGATACCATTTTCCTAAGGAGAAAAACACAGCAAAAACCCCAGTTCTGTGGGGTCAAATCCATGGCTGGTGTAAGTCCAGATAGTTCCCGGACTGCAAATGGAGTTTACACGCAGTTTACACAAGATGGGAGCCTGACTTTACAAAGCAATGGCTGGAGGCTAAATGATATTCTTGAAAGTTGCAAAGCCTTGGATTATGAAATCTGTCTCAATATATTTCCATTTCAACTCCTTCTAGTATAGTTTGCTCACAGAAGACTGAATGCAGAAGAAACATCTATTTCATTATCTCAAATAATTTGTAAACGCTTTTTAAAAATTCCATTATTTGCACAGTGTAAGGACCCCAATGCACTCTAACAACTGTTTGACCTGAATATATTAAAAATATTGTAAAGTTTTGCTACATATCCCAAGGTAAAAAAAAAAAAAAATAGAAAAAAAATCAGGGTATGGCTTATTAGTTTTCTCTTCGCTGCTTCTTATAAAGGTTTATTTGACAGAGCATAAGATAGTGGTAAAATCCTAAGGTAAAGGTTAAACTCTGTTTTATTATGTTTACAGGATTTAAAGGGTAAATCAGGAAGTGCTTATTTAACATCAAGTGAAAGTGGTGGATTAGTAACCAGACGGAGACTTAAAAGCATCCTTAATCCTTAAAATCTCTGAGGGTGAAAGGTCACTCTTTAACACCAGGTTGTGTAAAGAATGAAGCAGACAGAAGCTTCTGTTTCATCATTGCCCAGTTAATCCACTGAGGAAATGAGCAGCATTGGTTTTTTGCTAGGTAAACTCCTCCTAAAACCAAGGAAACAGAGGAAAGCCTGAACAGGAAATAATTAAAGCAGGTTTATTCCATGAACACAGCAGAGCAGCACAGGAGATATTTTAAACTGTTTTAAAAATGACACTTCTGTGACTATTAATTGTCTACCTTGATTACATTTTCATTGCTCCTTATTTTCATTATTCTTTTAATGATTAAATTAATACTCAGTATTTTATTTGGAGAAAGAAGCAGAACAAGACAAACATTTTCAGAGGCACAATGGGTCACTTCCAATAGCCACCAGTTTGTGTTCTGATATCTTTTGGTATCTTGTGGATTAGAGAGCACAAATGGGGCTCATAAATACTCTATCTCTTTTAAAGTCAGGAGTTCTGGAAAAATAATTAAATGCAGTTCTTTTATTGTGTTACCACAGCTATATGTGTCAAAGAAATAGGTGCAGGGAAATACAGTTTGTAACATTTCTCCTCTTTAATCTCTACTAGGAGGTAGGAGGCATTCACCAGTTGTTTCAGCTGAGATTAAAATGGGGTTTGAAGTTCCCAGTAGCTAGGATGAAACATAACTCAATGAAGCTTTTTTCTACAAATGCAATATAAAGTCTAGTATGTTCAAGAAAATGTTTAGAGCCCACTAGTTAGTAAATATACCCACTTCTTGTATAGACAAGTCTTAACATTTCTTTTTTCTTTTTGAACAATCAATATGAAAAGACAAAGCTCTCACGTATTTCAGCTACTAGGGAAAGAGTATTTTCAATACTAGCAGCCTTTCAATATTTATATTGAGCTTGCCTTTATTAAATCACTGGTGAAAAATAAGAGGATTCACCCAAGATGTAGTTTCATCACATAAAACAGCACAGACATTTATCTTATAAAATTGCAGAAGTGTAGCTCCATGTAGACTGATGGAGCTGAGCTGCATTTGGCATCAGGATCTCATTTTCTTGCCTAAGGTGTTTATGACGCATACAGTTGCTAATAGCTTATGCAGTTCATTTTTTACAGAATCTGTGGTTTAAGCATAATGCTTAGTACTTCTAAAACATTACTTTTCTTTTTAAAAAATTGCAGAGTGTTTAATGTGAATTATGAAGAGTGCTTAGCTGCACACATTTGAGACCTGCCTAAATTTTTCACAGTATTAATCCCTACCTTTGTGGTTCCATTTTATCAAAACATTTTCTTAATTAAGCAAAAATAAAAGCCAGAAAATCAAATTTTGTAACCCAAAATGAATGTTTTGGGTTCTTTGGGGCTACTTTCCAACAGATATGCATGCTCAAAGCACCAGCACAGAGCTGGAATAGGCCTTCTGTAATCAGGCAGATCAAACGTAAAAGAAAACATCCTTTAATGCAAATAAAGGGATCAAAAATCTCATATAGCATTTCTTCTATCTCCCTGGATACTTTCAGTTTGATTTCCTGAAGAACTGATGTTTATGTGACCGAACCATCTATTCTTCTTTACTGCTTCTTGTAGTTTTCAACCCAATGGCCACTTCTGAAGGTGCACAGTACAAATTGACAAATGCACAGTAATCCCAGAACTCCTAATCAGGTTTCCTAAAATTTCATTAGAAGAAATCATTTCATAGAGGGCAGAGATACTTAAGTTACCCAGCTCATGGAAAAACTGAATCAAGTGCTTTTGAGAGTTCACAGTGAGGAGAAACCTCTGAATACCTGAATTGTGAGGAAACATTCAAAACGGAGCTGGCATCTATAAATTCATAGGAAAGCACGACTTGTTAGTTCTGAAGCTCATAAAAGTGTTTGTTTTGCTTAGTGAGATACCACGACTTTGCTGGCCCATCAACACACACACATATTCAGCAGCAGTAGTACAAAGTACAGAACTGCAAACCAAAACGAGCTAAAACATCCTGATTATAGGCATCAAGAAACATTAGTTATTTCTAGGTGACTGTTAGTTTTCTCAGTGAGGGATAACAGATGGTTTAAAAGATTCTGTTTCAAAGCTATTTTTTAAGGAAGCTATTTATATATGATGAAGTATTTCATTTTTTTAAAAAAAAAAAAGGTAATTTTGGAAAACAGAAAGAATATTATTAATTTTTCTGAATAAAACAGATTGTGAAAAGAACCAAAATAATTCCACAGCAGGTTTGTTTGGTATTTTTTTCAGAATTAGCAGCATTTAGCACCTATGTGCTACCTGATATCCAAAAATGTTTTGCAAACGCTTATAATAAATTCTACTGCTTCCGAGTGCTGAAGTCTGGTCTTCAAACCGCAGCTATTGTAAGAGTTAGAAAAGGAGGAGCAAACTAACAAATGGGGCTTAATGTCCCAACTTCCATGGCCTGGATTCTTACACAGATTTCATGGCAATAATGCTTCCCCATTTCAGAGTTTAAATCACAAAGCCAGTCTCTTGCCTGATCCTACCTACTAGCACATTTACAATATGAATGGGAAATGAAGCATAAGACCACTGTTTTCAGAAATATTTAGTTTGTAGTCAGTAAGCTTTGAGGCAAACAATTTGAATCCTTTTGACCTGATTCCTCTTTGTTAAAAGAAATAAAAAAATAAATTCAAGCTGCACAATGAATTACATCAGAGCTCAGCAGACAAGGAAGTAAGTAATTCTGCAGAGTATCCCTACTTTAACAAGCTGAGAATCAAGAAACACCCAGTACTACCTCCATACTAGAACCAGGCACGTAAAAAATTATGTGTCTTATGTTTATGAATTATCCACAAGCTGTGAGAAAAAAACTTTACACATATTCATCAAAGAAACTTGCTTCAGCTGTGGCTTCCTTGTTTCTACTTAATTTATCCTAACACTAATTCAAGAGTATCATGGCATTTGTTAGTAATATAACGTAGCAAAAGCAGACAACACTTTCCCAAATAGCAGACTTCCAGATACAATTTACAGCAAAGTGAATTTCAGCATCAGTTCAGGCTTAGTATTGTTTGTGGTTTGTATGTTTCATAAGAAAATCAGTTTAAATTTGCAATAAAAATAATTTTATATGATTTTCTGTTAATGAATAAGTTGTCTTTTTAATAAGTAGTGGTTCAGGACACAATCAAAGCATATACTTGAAAATTATTCAGTTATTTTTATGTGATTTTTTGCACCCTTTATGCAATTTAAACAATAGCTCACCAATATGTTTTATAAATTAACCATCAACATGAATCAAGAAACCAATATACCATTTTCTCGATTTACATCAAGTAATAATGGAGAAGTTCCCAAAGATCACACCCAAAGACATTTCTACATGTAAATTTTGCACTGTCAATGTCCCAAAACAGCCTACAATTCAGAAACAAAATCAGTAGAACTTCGGGATCCTGAAATACAGCAAACATCTTAGAAAAATTAGAAAAGAGGTAAGAGTTATTTACTTAAACAATCCTTATACCAATATATTGTCTGAAATTGGTGCTACCATTTACATGAGCAAGAGCTTATTCTGGGAATCCAGAATTGAAAGGGATAGGAATATATTTCCCATACCAAATAAGTTGTTAAAAGACATAAATACAGTCCACAGAAAAGATGTTCTTGTCACACTTTGAAGAAACCCAAACAAAATTAAAACTAATTGGAAGCCAAACACAAATGACCAGCATCTGGGTTATGTGTAGTAACTAACCAAGAAAAATGTGCTGCCTCTCATCCTCCGTATTTGAAGACGCGAAGTGAGAAAGTAAATCACAGCCAAATAGTATTACAACAGAATTAGTTTCTCCCCAAATACTTTCTCCAAATGTAATAACACTGTTCAGAGTAACACACCCTGGAAGCACAGACGCAGACATGCACCTTTTGCACTCAGTGGTACGTATCTGTGCACCCAAATTCCAGTCAGAGTGAGGGTCACACAACACTTATCTCTGCCAATCCCCCACTTCTGTCTCCAGAACCACACGGAGCCCTATTAAAATTTATGGAGCTCCATATGGGTGTACGTGTCTGCCCAGGTAAATCACTGGCAAGATTAGAACTGTAATTATCATTATTAGGAGTGTCTAGTACATTTTTTATGTCCTAGCAAAATTCACCAAGTATGCTGACAGCAAAGTGCGGGCTTTGCAGTGCAATATGTGGTTACTCTGAATGTCTCTTCAGAGTCTAGTCCTTCATTTCTTCCACAGTCAACACTCCCCCTGCATTCTCCAGTGTCTCTGAAGCTCAGTTGTATCTCTGATACAACACTAGATGCCAGTCATGAAAACTGATCTTCTTTTCATGATTCCTTCCAGTCACATAAGAGTGGAAGGATAAAAAATAATAATTTGCTAATACAGGAAAATAGAGGAAAAGACCCCACCCTGTCATTAATTTGAATAGAAATGCTGGAAAAATAAGTCTTTATGTCCTTTATTAAAAAAAAAAATCTTCCATGCTATTCAAAGTATCTAATTTTGGTTGTCTTAATGTATTTTTCATGTAAGTCATAAAGAATGATTTTTACTTTTATTATGGTTTACACACAAAATTATATCTAAAAAGCTTTATAGGTACTAAAGTATGACATCCTTTACTCCACCACACCCTAATAGAACAATAATTCACTCAAAGATTGATAGCTGGCATTTGTCTCCAACTTGTCCAACGACTGCATGAGAATTAAAATAAAATTATCTTCTCACCAAAGGAGTTAGTTATCCCTGCAGGCCAGGGCTGAGGTGGAGTTATGATGAATCATGTATTGGGAGGATCTCTAGCTTTCAATGAAATTAGTAACTTCCTTGAAAATTAATTTAATTACACCTAACAAAAATCTCTGTTCACAAAACATGCACCTTTGGAGGTCTAAAAATAGAAGATGCACTATTCCAGTCAATAGAAATTTCTATATTTTCGTCTCTTTCCCATACATATTTGCACACTGCTTTGGATGGATGGAGAAGGAAACTGCTTCTAGAAGAGCCGACAGAGAAGTTATTCCATGACTTCTGCACTATAAGCAGGTTTCTCAGCATGTCTGAATTCATAGAGTGCCTTTAGCTTCAATAGAGTTCCACTGAGTCACCCTGATGTCGGGTCTGACCAAAAGTCTAGGCTTCTCCTAATAAAAAGAATGAAATAGAAATTTGGAAACAATTTGGCTCCAGGCAATGTTTTTTACAGGTACGATTTATGAGAACAATAACTAGTACTGGAAATTTTAATTCAAAAATTCATTAGCAGTAATCATGGTCCTCTTCTTCTTTTTCCACAGACAACATAGAAGCCAAGTCTGCCTGAATGAGAAAAGATCTTCCTCATTTTTCAACTGCATCTGCAGCAAGTTGTGGCATCTTCTGCAGAAGAGGTTTTTGAGTTCAAGAACTTGAGTTGGTGCTTCTGGTTTAAAGCAAGTGTTTGACAGCTCTAGTGTCAAATCTTCCCTTCGCTCAGCTTCATCTCCAAGACCACAGATACTGCTCTGTTTCACAGTTGCTATGGCAGTGCCAGCAGGTCCCTGCCTGTCTCTCACTTGGGGGGTAGGAAGGATGTTGCCTTTCTTCCAACACTTATGTTTAAACCTTCATTAGCAATGGAAATGTCTTAATGGGACATTCTCTGAAGCTTGTTTGTCACAGGCAGATTTGCTCTGAACTTTAGCCATCTCCCACCTGTCTGGCACCTTCCATTATATCAAACACAGTGTTATGGCAAAGGACTAAGTTCAGTGCCAAATAATGAATAATAAATGATTCAATATGAAGAGAGAGTTCGTTTATCTCCCCACATCTGATTCAGGTTAAAAGACTTAAGGAATACTGGAGAGTTTTCTTCAGTGTGGACAGACAAACTTACAGATGGATAAATAACACAGGTATATGCTAGAATACACCCATTGTCGAGCTCATCATGCTTATAAAAATACACCATTTCTGAAAAAGGCACTGTTCCTATGCTGTAATGCATCTGTGATTATCTGCAAAGAATTCAGAAGTACCTGCTCCAAAAGCAAGGCTTATCTATAATTTAAACTGAGGGAGACTTTCCTTTAGGCAACACAGACTTCGTGACACATGAATGAGCAGCTCTGGTTGCGTCTAATAGTTTACCACCAGTACTGGAACCTTTGCAGCATCTTCACTTCCCTTAAATTAGAGGGTTTCATTTACAATACTCAGAGGAAAACATTATTATTTTTGCAAAGGTAGCCTAGCAGTTGTGTGTTGGTCATTGCCAGATAAAGTCTGCTTCCTTCTTCTCTAGATAGGATGCCACTACGTGCAGAGATGAGGAAGGAGAGGCACAATGCTTGGAGGAGGCAGCATAGAGTCAGTCTGAGAGCACAGGGCTGAATCACAAGATACAGCTGCAAAACCTCAGGAAATCCTTGTCTTGTTCCAGAGCCAACCTCACCCTAGAAGTAAAACATACCCCTCACTTTATTACAAAGAGCCCAAGACATGAAGCCCTGGCAGTACTCAGAGGTGGCACCAAGGTAATTCAATAACATCAAACTATGAGTTAGAATTTGATTTATAAGGATGATTAACCCAATAAAATGGTAAAGCAAGTCAATACGCAGGCTCAGAGACTTCTCCAATTTTTTTTTACCGCCTAGTACTTTGATGATGCAGTCAGCATAAAGCATTCCAGACATGTCATGCTCAGTGGAAACTACGGAACAACAAAGCCTCACGTGTATCCTTGCAAAGATCAGGTCATTCTTCATTAGAGCTGCATAAACCTATTTACCAGATCAGCTTTTCTTGTGGTAACAATGAAAGGAGAGAGGGAAAAAAAAATCCAAACACCAACCTCTTGATCACAGCATGTATGAAAACAGTTCCTAGTAAGAGGGATATTTTTATGTGAAAGTGGTAAATTTTCAGGTGGATCAAAAAAAACCAACCAAGAAACCCCAAGAGTTCAAATCCTTGTAAATAGGCATTGCTATGCTGATTTATGCCCACTGAGAGTTGTCCCATCATAATTTGTTCCAGGTTGGAATTTTACTATGGAGAAACATTCACATTCTTGTAAAGTCAAGGAAAAATACAACCAACTAAAAGGATAGTTTCCATGTAGTTCTATTTTTGATCACTTCACATATTTTAGGCTATGTCCTGCGATCATCCTATTTATGGGATCAAAAAGAAGTAACCCAGATATGAGAATAAAGTTAGTAAAGTCATTGGTCCGGACAGGACTCAGGCTGCTAAGTACATGATGATTGATATTGGACACATTTCTTTCTTGGCAGAGAGTTTTGGCTTTCAGCTACACCGTGCTGACATCAAGCACATTAAAAGTGAACCCAAATATCTGCTGAAATTCACAGAGATGTTGAAACATTTTCAACTCTGAAGCCAAGGATGTGTCAGCTGAGAAAGCTGAAGTCTACCTTCAACTTCTTTCATTCTAACTCAGGGAAGAAACGCTCAGCAAACTTGTCAAGTCTAAGCAAGTTCTTTTACAACCCACTTCTCTATTTTCTTGTGGCAGGAGTCCGCCAGCAAGAGTCTTTATAAAAGCAGTAGAAAGGTCAACTGTTGCATGTGTTTGCCAGCGCTGGATATGGTCCCAATGCACAAAACTGGGTTCAGAACCCTAATCTATATTTCACTTTCTATATCAGGCAAAGAAGACAAGTTTTAGGCCCATCTTTTGCTGAGGCCAGTGATTTCCAGAGAGAGCCTACTTGCTCAAGAGATGAATTACAGGACAGAAGTATACTTATTATCTTTAGACAATCTCTCCTCTCTTTCAGGGCTCTCTAACTTCCTATTCTCGCTTCTGTTATTACATTTTCTGCTTTCACATCCCTCTCCTAGTGCTGCTGTATTTAAGTGCTGATCAGACCCCATCAATCGCACACTGTGCCATGAGCCATCTCAGGAGCCCCAGGAAAGAAAACACAGGGAATACCTGCAAGGTTTCAGACTAAGAAACCACAAGTCATGCTGTGTATGCTGTTCAACCAAAAACTGCATTCAGGTTATAACTGGTTGCTTAGTTTAGCATCTGAGGTAACACAGACTGCTCAGTTTAATTATTTTGCTCTTTGGTGTGCAGGTTGCTGGTGGGACTTCTGCTGTCTTCCATTACTTCGAATACTGTCAGGGCTTCAAAAACTTATTGAAATGAACCTAAACAGCCTTTTAAGACACTATCTTTCAAAGACCCAAAAAAGTAATTCTTTTAAACTTAGTGGACAGTTTCATAAATGCTGGAACTATGATAAAGCAAACTCCTTTTCCCAGACGGTGTCTTTTTGGAGTGGCACAGCATTGGTATGGTTTTCATGTAGGCACTTTGTATTTTTATTATTGATTTTTCTTAACTTAATTAATCAGTTTTACATTTATTGGCTTCACCTGAGTGTTCTGCATTTTAATGTTACAATGAATCATTTGTTGAATAAATTATTTTTTTTTGACCACACTGTGGTTTATATTTTAAATAGTTATTAAAACAGGTTGAAAAAACAGTTACAGAAGAAGTTTGAAATGATGAGCATGCTGATTCAATTACATTTTCAGATTAAAAAAATATTTTGGAGGAGAACCACATTAACTTCTTTTTTTTTCCCCTCTGTATGGATGGGATTTCAGACATTCTTTCAAAGCTCACAGACAGACAGAGACGCTAACGGGGCACTGCAGCCATGTCTGGGCCAGGCTAGGGTAAGTCCTGATGAATATTCACTAAGCTACCTCAGGGGCGAGAGCCAGGTCTGCAGCAAGAGCTCACCAACCTGCCCTTATCAATTGTTTCCTGGGCTGCAGAAGGTTGCACTGAGCCCCCATTTCCAAGTTTATATAATGGTCCATGCAGGAGAATCTCCTCTGGAAATACAATTTCAGATATAATTTCTATTTTAGATATATAAATATAATTTCAAAAATAATACCTTGCACTCAAGGTATTATTTAAACATTTGACTGTTTATACGTCCATTAGGATTTGAAATGAGAGTAAGGATTATTGAAGCAATAGTACTTTTCGGAGACTTTTTTTATAACAGGTCTATCAGAGAGGAAATGAACGTGTATTGCGTATATGAAGAAAATTAGCAAACAAATTCTGAGAATAGAGTATGATTCAAAGATGTTTTATGTTAACCTTTCACACAAAGTATTTCATGCTGTACAAAGAGCAGAAATAGCCTAAAGAGCAGGGGGTAGTCCTCATTTAGAAGATATTCAAACAGCAAAGTAAAATTATTTTAAAAAGCAATTTAAAGGTTTCCCTCTAAGAATCTCATCCACCTCATACCAGTAAGAGACAATATGCACATGGTATTTATATAAGAGACTGTTTTACTCATGTTGTGAGATTGGTGAAAGCTGAAAATGTGCAGTATTTTGTGTAGCAAAAGGTCTCATTGCTTTTCTGAAGACCAATATATTTACACCAGGAAAATAAACCTATATTAACCTTATTGTCAGAAAATGGTCTGACTTGGGCATGTTTCAGCTGACTAACTAATGGAAACGTTTCAAGCCACATAAAGAACATAGCGCATATGAATTAAGACATGTACTAAGAACAATGGAAATAGGCACTGAAAGATAAGACATTGTTTAATGGGTTGTGTAATCTGATAGTTGATTCACGTGATCTAGAAGCTGGATTTTGCAAGGTTAAGATATCAGTAAAAGAAGGCAGAATAAAATGAATATTATAAATAGTCTCTAATGATGACACCTACGAGGAATAACAAAATGTAACTTTCAAGGAAGGAGCTCTCAGGAGTTACTACTGGATCTGAGCTGAGCCGAACCCCTAAGGAAAAGCTTTTCCATCAGCAGTGAATTTCTGAAGTACACATGTGCTCTTTGTGCAGACAAAGGCAGAAAGAACAGAGTGCTGGAATCTCTGAAGTCTATTTTGCTGAAAGTGATGAGGTTTCTCAAAGCTAATTAAAACAGTTTAAAATATCTGAAGACTTATCTGGTAGGATAAGCAGGCACAGCCATGTCTCACCTGAATCAACTGGCTACCAATTATTTTGTAGTGGGGATGAGGGGCACATAAATACCCTTTAAACATAATATTCCTTTTGTCACCTTAGAAGTTTCCTGCAGAATAGTTTAGTTCCAACATACCAGCATTTCCAGTATATATATAGCAAAAGACAGGGAAACCTTCCACCTGTCCCCCAGCCCAATCATTTCACATGAAAATGTTACCAACAGAAGACTTCTGTCTCGCCCTCAGGTCTTGGTCAACTCAGACTTGAATAGGAGATGACAATTTCCTAGCAACTGAAACATTTTTGAAGCTACAGGATTCATCCTGCACATCTGGCACTCCCAAACACAGAATTAACTAATATAAGTAGACTTTCAGAGTTGATTTCATCACGTTATTAATTTTTTTTTTGTTATATCTCATCCTTTAATCCTTCTTTATCATGACCATCATTCATGTTACAGCCTTTCAGAACAGAAAAGGGAGCTCTTTTATAAGAAAACACTAGCATGCTTTATGTTTGTTGTTCTTCTGTAGAACAAAAAAATAAAAGCAGTACTATTGATCTGAGCTAGAGTTGACCATTATCTACTTAAAAGTTACATGGCTATTAGTTCTGATATACAGCTATGTTGTCCCTTAGAATAAAACAAAGCTAACAGATAATTAATAGCATAATTGACTGAACTCAAACACCAAGACACAAGGTCCTTTAGTGTCAACAACTGAGCCTCATCAGACCTCCTCATCATCTGTTCTCATTGTCTGCACCAAGAAGGTAGGAACTGTATAAACGCAAGTTATAGCTGGTTAAGATGTTTTCAGTGAAGAAACAAAATTTTTAGCAAAATCTAAAGCCACCTGCTCCAGTAGCTGGAGCCTTTGGTAGTCACTAGGTGGGAAACAGATGAACCTTGCCTATCTCACACACCCTCCTTGCCCACAGATGTCCAGGACACAGATATCACATTTACCTCACATTTGCTCTGCTAGTTAATTTTCTTATGCCAATTACAGTGACCATCTCTATATTGTCCAATAGCTCCTGCAACCTCCGTGTTCCATGCGTGAAGTCCATAACATGAATATCTCAGCATCATGTTTGATTTGATGATGGTCTTGACTGGAAATCTGAAAGATTGAATTTCATATCACAAGAGAGGCCAAGTATATGAGGGTTGTTTACAATGAAAACAGGATGTGGAACAAAACTAGATTTTGGCAAAATGAATAACAATAATAAAAAAAAGAAAACTGGACAAGCTAAATCTATCTGTAAGTCTTCAAACACTATAAACTGAGGCATGCATATGCTGAAATTAATTTTCTGTTCCTTTAACCTCATCTCTTCCGTTCAATGCATGTATTGCTGCTTTGTGACTAAGTTTGTATGGAGTCATCCTCACGTTGAGACTTGTGATTCAAACAAATGAAGAAACTAAATCTACCCCCAACATGTTATTTAATTCTACAGACCATATCTGTTGTTCCTTCCTTAAAAAATGACAATGGCTTCTCAGCATGTTGCCACACCACAAAGTACATTTCAGGTCACAGCTGAGGTCCTGGCAGAGACAGGTTTGTCCTGCATCAGGAAAAAAAAGGGGTTTAAAGATCAGAGAATGGCTTGGGTGGGGCACGGAGGGAAAGTCACCAACTCCTGCCAGCTCTTGGAGTCACTCCAGGAGAGCAGGGATGAGAGATCCTGCCATGAAACAGAAGTCTTTGCTACATCCCTCCATTCCTCCCTATCCTTCTCCATCCTGGCACCCTCTGGCCTCCCTGCAGTAGGAAGAAGAACCATCTCATTGCTCTCTCTCTCTCCAACTTCTCTAGCTGTCTGCTCCTCCAAACATCTGTCTACTTTGTAGATTGGACTGGTAGATAGAAGAGCAGATACACTAAAATAAAAAAGCAGGCTAAAAGGAAGGTAGTATTTTTACTTAAGTAAACACATGACATGCTCTTTGAGGCAGTCTATGTGTCCATACTGGGCCACAGTATGGTTCTTATCAATTAACAATATTTTCATACCTACTAATTGATCAAAGATTAGATTAATTGATCAAAGATTAGATTAATTGGTCAATATTAGATTGTTATGTGATCTTAAAAAAAAAATTAGTATTGATTGAAAATATCAAAAAAGCTGATAATAAAAGCTAAGCCAAAAATTTCTTCATGTGAAATTAATAGTGCACCAGCATAATTAGGCATTATTTCAACAACAAAAAATTATTATGTCTACAAGTTTCCATCCAACTTATTTTTCATAAATTTCTTTCTAAGTAGTTCTTTTGGTCTAACAGGATTCAAGGGAAAGAGAAGCAGCAGAAGAAACAGTATAGCAAGACATGAAAAAAAAAAAGAAATCAAACTAAAATAAAAATACATTTCACCTTCCCAGCCACTCATCATCTCCCTGAGAACCTGAAAACCTGAACTACCACAGACTTTTTGGTAGAAGAGGCACAGAAGAGAATAAAGTGAATCACTTGCATTATATGCATATACTTTTGCCACTATGGTCTCATGTCCCTTATTGGCACAAATTCTCTCTTATCCAGATTAGGATTTGCAGGGGAAGGGAATAGCTTGTCTTTGTTCTTTGGTTTCTGATGAACAATTTCACATTTCCCTCCTGTTCTCTCTCCTGCCATTCCCAGAGGACAACCATGGACCAGATGTGAATGAACCAAGTCACAAATACGACCATAAATACTTCACCATGCAAATGCAATTTCTTCAGCCATATATAACAAAACGCTGTACATGTCAGACTGCTTATTCACACTCCAGCTTGCAACTAATCAGCACTAATCAGAGCTTTCAGATTCACACTTCACTGAGCTTTCCCAGATTTATACTGCAGTGGACCTGGATTTCAGAACAGGAGTACATGGAGGCTCGTAAGCAGGGAACAGCCATCTGTGTCTCTTAGGGGAAAGCCCACAAAGAGTGTAAGACCAACTTAAAAAAAAAGACAAAATTGATTCCTGATGCCATCTTTTCCTCTTAAGCTAGCAAAGGATCCAGAAAATAAAGGGGCACCACTCTTCATCACTTTCACATGGTAAGTGGAACAACATAACCCGGAGTTACCATATATTCTATACAAAAATTATTTGGGTTTGATAAATCTCTTGTAAGACTTTGATCTTCAGGTCTCATGAGTCATATTACAGAAGAATTTACTGTACTTAATTTAGAAATCATTTGAAAAGGTCTACCACATTAATTTCTCTCTGCACCCCAATGAATGGAGATCCCAAAATGAAGGAAACTGAAACCAGCAAGATCTGTATGTTCTAACTGCATATAATTATTTGTTTAACAACAAAAAAAAAAGTATCAAAGTATAAGGAAACCATTTAAATTTCATTGCTTTAAGCAGCCATCAGATACAAAAGAAACATAACCAGAGTTTTTAAAGGTTTTGAGTGAAGCATTGATTGAGAAAATTGTTGGCAACAATGAATGGCCCAGAGACTTGGAGACTATGGTAACTTTCATATATGGTTTACTTGGCTTTAGACTGGCAGGCTCAGTACGAGATCACCCTCTTTCACCTCTATTTTAATTAATTATTCATCTCATCTACCTGTGATAGCTTAAAATTTGGGCATTTCATCTAAATACTCTTTGTAGTTAGCAAAAAAAAAGGGTGTTCAAATACAACTGATAACCACTTCTGTGGGAGCTGAGCTAAAAACCTGACTCGGACAGGATGTTCATGTTTTTGTTAATCAGCTGAGACAAGTCAGGTTTTTCATCTTCTTTTACAAAGATAAGAGGCCACAACTGATTTGGGAGAGCTCAGTGGTGCAGGTGCTGCATATAAGCTTGGGCAAATTCTCTGGAGAGGAAACAAGTAATGTTACTCATCAAATACTACCTGTCAACTACCCATAATTTTGGTATGTTAAACACTGGAGCAGGCTGAAGACATGTTTGTGAAGAATTTCTACCTTTGGAGAGAAAGAGTTGCACTTTCCTGGGAAGCAAAGGTAAGGCTTCAGGATTCTCCTTTTAAAAATGCTCTTGCAGTTTGTTTCCAAGTTACGAACATAAATGCTAAAAGAATATTTGCTTTCATTTTCAAAGTTTTCCTTTAGAAAAATTCTATAAACAGATTTGCATCATTGTATTGGCATTTTATTCAATAAAGTAGTCTAATTTATCCGGGAATGGGGGGCACACTGGAAATCATTCATCTTTCTCTGAAATACAGGCTATTCTGAAATAAAGAAATAAATGCTATAGAAATGGGAAGTATTTCTGTGCTTATAGAAATATCCCAGACCTGTAACTAATATTTATTTAGATAAGATGTGTTAACTTACACCATTTGCCCCATATTTCTTGGGTAATTCTTACATGTTTATTGAGCCATGATAACTATAAAATCACCAATCTTCCTTCAAAACCTTCAGGAGATATCACTGAATGTGCAATCTCCTTACTGCACTTACATAAATCTCCATGACAAGCACTAAGAGCTCTTAGCTGTACTTTAGTAGAGGTAAATCTAACAAACATTTGCCATCAGGTGTGCAAGTTCTGAGATCAGAATGGTTTAACACCACCACCACTGACCATTTACATTCCTCTACAAGTTGCTACACAAAGGAAGATGACATACTGAGTTTTTCATTTTAAGGATGTGAATTTGATATTTCTCCTTTGAGGTGAGAGAAAAAACCCAAAATAAAGAGAACCAGAATAAATGTCAAGTTTCAAAAGTAAATGACATCACATGCACATAGGCCTTTTCAGTTAAGCAGTTTTCTATTATATGTTTCACTCTTACTAGTGAACAAATAGCAAAGTGAAAACAGCCATTTTAATAGAGAAAAAGGGAACATTTCTGTAGCAAAACATTTATCTGTAGTAAAAAGCTCTCTTTCTGTGTTCCTTTTTTAATTTAGATCCTGAGGCCACAGAGGAATTTAACCTTCAGCAAATTAGCAACTTCCAATGGGAAAACAACCTGTCTAAAAAACAGATGCTTTTCAGAACTGACCGAACTGATCATCATTGCCATGGACACAAGATACTAATTTCCTAAGGAAAACCATCAGTGACTTAATGCTGAGGATTTAGAGCAGAACAGGAGTGGAGCACCCTGAGACGTGATGAGAACAGGACACATCCCTTCCATACACACTCAAGCCCCACAGGGAGCTGGAAGCAGACAGTCCCAGGTGAAAGCAAAAGAAATCAGGTGAATAACTTCAAGGTTGCCAGGAGACTACCCAGATACACTGGCCATTTGGGTGGTTCATTAACAAATGGAGGTTAATTAGGAAAAGCAGATGTGTTTTCCACATTGAAGTCATCCATGCTGACCCAAACCCAAGGGAGCATTTGCTCTTGAATAGATATATAATCCAGATCACCCTAAACGCATTTCCTTTACCCCATAGCCACTGCACAGTCCTACCAGCTTGATGAGCTACATCCCAAAAACCTAGAGAATCACCTCTGCAGTGCTTAGCAGCACCTCTTGCAGCATCTCCTCTTTGATCAGAGCTCTTATCAGGGCCACTGAATCCCATTGAGGCTCATTGAGGTAAGGGGCCATAGCAGTACCAGGAGCCATAGACTATGGGAGAGGAAAGGCCACAAACCACAGATTCTGGGCTATTAGCCTATGACAGATACTATCTCCCAAAGAAATCCTCACCTCTTATGCAAGTCAATATCGTGCTAGTCCCATTCATCCACTGGTCAGACTGATGGCTACCTTAGCATTCTCAAGCTGGTCACATAATTATGTCTTAAAGTTATTTGAGTGAAGTTAAGGAGGCCTCTTTCATTTACCCAGGTCTTTCATCATCAGAGATACCAGGACTCCATCCTCTATCATCACAACTTGGCTCTGACAGCCCCTGGCAGAGACCCATCCTCACTGGAATTAGCCACTAATAAGGCATCACCTGCTCTCACCTTCTCCACCCTGCAGAGGCAGGTCTAGCTCTGCTTATATTGACTAATCCTGCTAACGACCCCCGACTAATGATATCTGCCAATGACCCCTGGAGTTATAAGCTAATGATACCTACTAACAAAGTGTAATTGAATTGCATCTTCTGCTCATTAAAGGCCAAAGTCCACTAACTTTACTGCCCTTGGGCAGAGCCTTCGCCTCTCCTCTCTCCCTGGTGTTGGCAAGACAGCTTGCAGAAGAAAAGCTCTTTACATAAGAAGGTGGCAGAAGCGACATCTGTAGGTTAAACAGAAGGTTTCCTTTTTCCACCCGTGGTGCTTTAAAGAGGTAAATTCTCCCAGAAGGAAAAGATGATCCTCTGAGTAAACCAGGCCATGAGAGGCCCTAGATGGGTGTGTGCTCCACCACAAATGTCTTGTGAGGCACTCTGAGATGCCCCTCTTTGCACCAATCTGGATTCTCCACCTGAGGATAATAACTTATCAAAAAAGTATGTATTACTTTCTGAACAAGGTATGCAATCAGTAATGAATTTCTGAGCCAAAATATTTAAAGGAGGACACTGGACATATAGTGGCAAATTATTTTGGTGGAGCAGATTTTTGTTAGTATTTTGTATGCTAAAAAGAACTCTTACAAGCTGTGGTGACTGAGTTTTTTAATCATTAAAAAGAGACTGAAAGTTAGTGGAAAGTTGGGGGAGAGCCAATATATTACAGTCAAAGAGGAAAACTACACAAAAGCTCTTTGATAATGCCATGATAAAGTGGGTTTCTTCCCAATCCAGGTGACTTTCAGGATATCTCTTGATAAATATCCTGTCTTTTGGCTCTCTGGTAGACTGAGCCTGTGCCTGCGGGTGCTCTTGGAGCAGGGCAAGGTGCCTGGGAGGGTATTTACCTGTGGAGCCATCACAGTGAATTCAGCAGAGTCCATCAGGCAGAGCCCTTAGCTGGTGCTGTCTGCACTGTGATCAGTGCAGTGCACTGAAGCCAGTGGCAATCTGTTAACACCGGGGGAGGTGTTGGCACAGCACCATTCCCTGTGCCTCCTTTTAGCAGCATCAGCCTCCAGAGTTTTGCTTGTCCAAGGGGGCAGATGCCTTGGAGCAGAAGCCACTTAATATGTCTTTTAAACTTAACGTAACAAGAGAATAAGTTTGATCCCTCTGGACAAGGTCCCCCCGCTTGCACTTTGCTAATGATCAGGTGTGCAAGGGAGAGTCTTATTCCCACTTGCTATTTAATTGAATGAAATGCACAGCATCCAAAACACACAGAAACAGAGGATATTTTTGCACACATCCGCTTTAGTCTAAGTTCTGACATTTTCACTCAATTTACCTTGTGCTTTTCTGATACTGATAACTCAGGTGACCAAGACTTTTCTACAGTTTAGCTGTATAAATGAGAAAATGAGAACACAGGGGGTTCTACTCTCCAAAGACAGACATGGCTGGCCAACCACACATATAGGATATTAATACAGAGCGAGCAGCAATGTTTTTTTCAAAATGTATAAGAAGGCAGGAGTGGTGAGGGGAGAAAGAAACCCAGAAAGCCCAGAAAACATATATTTATTGTACTTGCCTGCCATAAACATTCCACTAGCCCTGCCCTGGGATCCTAGCACCATTATACAGCTAATATTGCTTGATTACCCATGCACCACCACAGCTTCGGCCTCCCAAGAACTGAAATCGAGTTTTCTATTCTTAGCTCGTGGTAATTTAAGCTCATTATGGAGGTGCTTGTATTCCATGAGCACAAGAGATAAAGGAAGCAATATAACTTTAATGAACAGCTGAAATAGCAACTACAGCAGGCTCTGCAGAAAAAAAAAAATCTTTTCTCTGATGTTGTCTTGATTTTTGTCCCACAGGTCTGGGCAGTTAGTGCTCTTGGTATGTTTTATGAAGATATTCACACACACACATGCTTAATGGAAACAAATATGCTATTCTATCTAATAATAGCAGGTACATAGTAGCCTGGAAGGTAGAACTACTCAAATTATGGAAAAGGAAAAAAGCAAAAATGTTGACCTACATCCAGGAAAAACAATATTAATAAAGAATTTAAAATAATACTCAGCTTAAGCTAGGTAGCCACAGGGGTTTCCTGTTTATATAAATAAATGTCTTATGTGTCTGATAGTTCTCACTTAGGCCTACGAAAATGGATGGATGCAGATGTAACTGTCAGAAGCAGTAAGTGGAGGAATAAATGCAAAGCATTCTGGGTTCTCTTTGATAAATGTTTGCGCGCCCCAGGTTATTGATTGGGTGCTGCTTTTCTTTCAGTGCTATTCATTAAGGCTCTAATCAAATCATATGGTCAAATTCTGCAGCCCCTTTGCAGGCAGCAGTTCTGTTTGCTGAGCAAAGAGTTCAGAGAGAATGTGAGCTAGGCAGACACCACAAGTTTGGAGATAGGATTTATGGAAACCATCATCTTTCAGCAAGGATGGCAACTAAAGGACCACTTCACAAAAATACCATGAATGGCTATCTACCTCCATCCAGGGCTTGTCCTCACTTTGTACGCTCCCCATGACATGAGATACAGAAAAGCATTTTCCTCCGAAGTGAAAGGCAAGATCTGGAGGCAGCTGTGGAAAAGACCTACCTTCTTCTCATCTTTAAAATTTGTCCTTCTAACTATTTTGAATTCCTATGTCATAAAATAATCTCACAAGAATGTTCAGAAGCTAGTGTAACTGTTTGAAATTTGGTACACTTTTAAATCCATTTGGGAATTAAATTTGGTCCAGTAGTTTCAAAACAGAGCAGTTCTTCATTAACTTATTTTTCCCTAACAAAATAATTTTTCTGTGTTTTTCACATGGTTTTCAATTTTCTTTTGGCACACACTCATCATTCCTTTCAATGAGGAAAGGGCAGAGGAAGGAAGAGTGAGGAGACAAAACATCTGTTTAGAATAAAGAAGAAAAAAAAAACCAACTCTTTGACTATTAAGATTTTATGTTTTCAAAATAAGGGAATAAAATCTATGTGTGAAAAGCTTCTGACACTGGTACAATTAAAATTCACAAAGTGTTTAAGCATAATTATTGCCATGGCCCAGAACCTTCTCACAATAACTACCTATACAACACCTCTGAATATTTCTGCACAGTGTCAAGGTTATATTTATCTCAGGGGCATACTTTCCCCTTTGTATTTGGGAGAAGGACCCCTACATGATTGTATTTGGACACTTGATTTCTGTAGCAGCTGATAATTATCACAGCACTAATTTCAAGTGTTTTTATTATCAACCTTATGCAACATTTAAGTTTACGTCTTTAAAGTAGGCTGGAATTAGATTTTTAAAAAAAAAATAATATATTTCTGGATCAAAATATGATAAAGGCAGTAATGCTTCAGCATTTCTCTGAAAAGATTTTGTTCTTCCATTTAAAAGAAGGAATATTTGAGGCAAGCATTCTCCACAATGACAGCAACAAAGTTAGTTTTGAAATATCCTGCTCTGTGTTGGAAAAATTATGATGGAGGGTTTACTTTCCAGCTTTTCTGTACAACCACATTCCTCATCTGTGCAGGGAATTTTATTGTTGTCAGTAGAAATGCAGGCTTGAGCCCAGATTAACACCTGAAGAGGATATTAGAGGGCTTTTCAAAGAAGTGTCATTTACATTTTGGAAATGTGAGGAGGCTTTCTGCCTAAATTGACACTGAAGATTCAGTTGGGGTGGGGAGGGCAAAAGGTTGGAAGCAGCTGGAAAATGCTAACAGAATCCTGTTTATGAACATATCACCGTGTCTTTATCAGTAACACTATCCTTAAGATCCACTGCACTGAGCATGCTTTTAAAGGTTTTATTTCTGCCACTCTGTGAATGGAGACAATGAGATGAATTAATAAAAAGAAGTGTGTGGACAATCTTCTTTCATACTTGTCATCCACTTGGTGGTCTGGCATCTGAGAGATACAGGAAACTATTTCCATATAATAGAGGAGATGTACACTGAGTTTCCTGGCACATGACCTAGGAGCTGCTGCTTGTCACTGGATAGAGTTTTCCAGGGCGCTGTTGTGCAACTGTTGTACCACAAAACTGGATCATAAAATATTCCCCCTGCTCCATTTATCTTCTCTCTGGAGAAAAGTCTGAGGATGCCACCAAGAACCAGAGTGACCATCAGATTACAGGGCCTGGGTTTTTTAATCTCCCAGGAGGTTCATACCTGCAGCAGAATCATAATCTTGAACACTCTTTAGAAACACAGCAGCCAAAGGCAGCAGTGGTTACAAGCCAGGATTCCAGGGATCAGAGACAGCTGTAGAAACCCACCAGGATTCTACAAAAGAGCTGCTGACTCCATCTTTTTTGGAGGTTTTGTGCTGAAAGAGCTTTACACCAATCTCAGGTACAATAAAAGATCCACTCAACGTGACTGACACTCAATCTTGATTGAGTCCTCAAGCTGGGACTGGAGCAGGGGTCCACCTTGGCTGCTATTCTACTTCTGGCTTTCTCTGGCCAAGGAAGTTTAGACACAAACATAACAATGGCACATGTTAAGAGAGCTGTTTCCCCCAAACTTTTATCATGTGTTATTTAAGAAATTATTATAATCATAATAATAAAAGTTAACAAATAATTCTAGTCCTCAGAGATAATACCTCAAGGGTTATCCTATGTTCCTGAGCCACAATCAGGCTGTGACTGAACAGCCAATTCAGTCAAACCTCATGAAATTTTCTTGTCTGAACAGGAATGAAAGACTAAGTTGGTTGATTTCTTTCTCCTTGGCTTGGAAACCTCATCCTGAGACAACCACAGTGATAAGGGCTTCCACTCTGGTCACTCAGCCCAACACCTGAGTCAAGGTTTTCCTTTGGCCAACTGAGTCCCGAATTACCTTTCAGAGGTAAGTGGTGGGTTGGCTCCCTAGCCTGGTTCCTTTCTTATCCTATTCCATTTTTTTCTCCTGTGAATGAAATCCAGATGTAGGTGAGAGCTGAATCCAAGCTCCTTGTCATGGCCCGACTCACACTCATGCTCCCAAACAAGTTCACTGTTTTCTTCTAGTCCAAATTTCAAGCTTTCCCCATAAAGCAACTTCACTTAGGGTAATCAAACTGCATTTGCAAGCCATGAGAAAGGTCAGTGACACATATGAAAAAAGCTATTTTTGAATGTCTGGCTCCACACTTTATCTCCTGAAATTCCCTTCATGGCTTTCAATGGATCCAATCAAACTCCTGTTAATTTCTACAAGAATTGGATCAAGCCTTCTGTGGTGCTTGCCAAAACAAAAAAGCAGAATGCAGTTAATTGTACGTATCAGGAGAGCTGCACTGAAACCTAGTTAGATGAAAATGTGGTTCTACTCTGAAGACTGTCTCTGTCAGTGCAGTTGTGCCTTTCCTTGGTTGACTCTTAATCATTTTCTTATCATCAGTGCCAAGATTAATATTTAAAAATTTAGACTTTTTTTTCACGTGCTACAGCCCTCTAAAATCAACCTGGGATTAAGATAGGAGGCAGGGTCTTGTGGTTAAGACTAGCATTCACTCCCATTTCTGCCACCCAACACTGACCTTCAGCAATTTGCTAAGGGAGTTATTTTCAAAAGCACTCATCTTTAGCCTGACTCTAAGAGTTAAATGGAAACAGAAATTTGCACTAAGGGGAAGACAGATAGGTCAGACCTAAATGTCACAGAATAAACTGTTTTCCTTCTTAATTTTCTTCCATTTAGTAGTATTAATCCTTATTCATCAAGTCCTTTAAAAGTAATTTCTTCAGCATGGAAGGACGCTCCTACACAGGGATTGTACAGTGTCTAGGCTGATAAAGCCTCTTGATTAAGTCCTCAGGTTGGGACTGGAGCAAGGTCCACCAGTCCAGAACAGTCAGAAGCTATTCTGCTTCTGACTTTGTCTGGCCAAGGAAGTTTAGACACAAACAATGGAGTATGTTAAGAGAGCTCCTTCCTTTGAACTTTTAGCAATATGTTATGCAAGGAATTATTATAATCATCATAACAAAAGTTAACAAATAATTCAGTCTAATCTCAAAAACAGAATCTAGTTTACATGCTCCTGTCTATATTAAGAGGGAAAATAGAGTTTTTCATAATATGACTAAACGTGTTTGCTAAATAAGTTACAATTTTCCAGCCATATATGAACTGTCATAAAATATTGAGGAGTTAATATATTCCAACTATATCCTTCAGTATCACTGGTTTAAAACATGTCCTTCGGAAAATCACTTCTCTTAGCAAATCCATTTTCTTCTTTCCATCTTTCCCAACATCTAGATAGCTGTGAGGACTTTGGGGTGGTGACTGGCTTTCCATTATTGTTCCTGCGAAGCTTCCCAGTGTGGTCCCTGGTCTTGAAAGGCGTTTCCAGATGCAATTGCAGTGCAAACAAAGAGATGATTACTCTGGATGTATTCTACATAAAGCAATTATAAGAAAACCTTCTATCTAGAAGAAGTCATCATGGGCACTAAAAAAAATGGATATACTTCCATTATAACCAACTTGGAGGAAATCCATTAAAAAATTAGATGTCCTTTTCTGTTTTAAGTTTACCAAGAATTGGAACTAAACACATGCCATGTGAAGAAATCCCTTTCACCCTCCAGCCATCACACTGAACTGAAATAAAACAGATGTGCTCAAATAAAAAAATCTGTGCTTACTTGTTATTTTTTTCCTTGCCCTTATTACCAACACATATGACTTGCACTAGTACAGGTAAAAGCAAGGAATATTCTTCAGAAGTTTCACATTGCTATATTCTGCCAATACCTGCTGTGATTCCATTCCTATAAATAATAGGTTTCTTGTGTTGTATCGTCAGATCTCAGCTGCGCAAAAGCCAAACTCAAAACTCGGACATTCTTAGAGATTTAAAAAAAAAAACAACTCCTGAAAAACAAACTGCCAAATCCAAAACAAATACCTAAAAATTCAACCAGAGATTAATATTTTCAGGATTTGTGGTCAATTAATGCTTGTTTGTATGAAGACAAAAATGCACTTATTTAAAAAGTATCAGTTTTGATATAGGAATATGAAGTATTTTTTAAAGCTTCATTCAAATATCCTTTCAGAAATAAGTTCTCAGGATGGAGTTTCATAGTTTCACCATTACATTAAGAAAAATAAGTTGTTTGTAGAACACTACGCAGTTCATAAGTTACCAGTTATAAACTAATCCTCGATATCCAGTCCAAATCCTAAGGGAGGCTTCAAGGCAGCCACTTCTTTTTGGCAATACAGTGATGAAAGATATATTGTTGAAAACCATAAAGCCTTGGGAAAAAATTTAGAAACTATCTACACAGGAATGAAATGTTGAGAGCTTGGCTCATCAGCTGGGGCTTTCTGGAGAAGGAGGGGCTGCAAATATTTTTGTACAGGTTAGCTAAGCAGTCTTGAAAACAAAGAGAAATGTTGTATGTGAATTATTAGAATGGTTTTCTTGTGTATCACAGAGGTTTGCTTCCCAGGGATCAGTGGGTAAAGATTAGGTGTTAAAAGAGTATAAACTGTCCTTCTGCAAGTTGTTCAGAAAAACTATTACCCCAAACAAAGATTGTATCCAGAAAACATACATATGGGTGTGTGTTTACAAATTCCAGGGAACTTGTACTAGCAAGGATGGCCCATCCCTTGCATATTTAGTTGTGTACAAACAGCACGTGGGTGACACTGCAAAAGCACCCGTTGCCCCTTACTGTGCCAGTCTAGGTGAACACAGAGGAATATTGGTTTTCCAGAGCACAGAATATTAACAGAGAGTTGCACCAGAACCAGCTGCCTGGTTTTTTATCAAGGCAGAGCTCTGGCCAAAATAAAGCCTGCAGGATTTAGGGATGCAGCTAGATGCTTCCTTCCACATCAACTCTAGGAGAAGCCAAGGCATTTTAATGAGAATATTTGAGTGGGCACATAAGGCTTTTTATAAACCAGTAAAAGCTTTCCAGACATAAAGAACAGTAGTAAAACAAGGTGTTCTAAAACTTTTGTGCTGAATGAAAAAGTCTTAATTGCCTTCTCTGATGCTAGGAAATAACTCCCTGGAAAAGCTTGTGACGCCCTTCACGCAAGGCCACGGAGTCATCAGGGCCTTAGTCAGCCTAAGCCTCTCCTTTTTCCCAAACTTTTGTACATCTGTTTGCTTACCTGCAAATGGGGTCACTGCTTTGTGGGGTCACTGCTGTGGGCTGTCTACAGTAGGGTCTACAGCCACTGCTGAGGACAGCCTGGCACACAGTGTATGGAATTGGTCTCCAGAGCAGCTCTCAGGCACGAGTCTCCCAACACAGACCTCTGCGCCTGAGCAAATCCCATCAGCAGATGCACCATGGACAGGCCTAAGCTCAGGTCAGCTGAGCTCCAGTGGCCTTATTTCCAAGCAGAGCAGACCAAACCAATGTGCCCTTCATAAGGATGTTCCCACTGTGGCCGGAGGCTTCTGGGTGCTGCTGTAATATGAATGGTCATAAATACTGAGACTGACACCCGGGTGTTGAATATAAGTACTGGAAGTGACACGACAATTTCGTCATGTTAACACCTCAGCTAGGCATCAGAAGAAAAGAAACCAGAATCCTGGAGCTGAGCGGTCCCAGAAGCTGGTGAACCTGGAATCAGATCTGAAGTTTATGGCAGTGTGGGTTTTGTACACAACTTACTTATACAAGATGATTTATTTTTAATTGCAGACTAATTCACGGAAAGACTTCAGAAAGCATTTGATTTTTTTGGCAAAATCCCGGTCCCACTGAAGCCAGTGACAAATTGCCCATGACTTCAATGGGACCATGCTTTAAGGCTTTGTTCCACCCATCTCAATACAATAACACTTTTGGAAACTTTTGGTTATTACTGAAAAGAGACATTATTAACAGAAGAATCTTCTCTTTATTAACAGAAGAATCTTCTGTTCATCAAATAATTGTACTGAGGAAAGTTTGATATAGTTCAGTGGCCACATCCTTCTGAACACGCACTCAGTGGCAGTTTGAAACATATGTTTTTTATAAATTTCTCATTCAGAAACAAAGACTGACACTAAACCCCAAAAGCTTTGATATTTATATAAATTGCTAAATGGTTGCACTGGAAAGTACATTTCAATTAATGTGTCACAGAGCATCACATTTGTTTTAAAGTTTGCCAACTGAACTGCCTCTGTAGCTCTGTGCAAGTAGTTTGGGCTTTCTCTAAATCTGTGGTATACAAAACAGTGCTTCCACAAGTACTCTCCAACAAGTGGAGGGTTTTTTTAGGTCAACTTATTTCCCTCAGAACATGCAATAACATTAGTATTATTTTCACCCTATTACCTATTTCAAGGATATGTCAATATTCCCTCTTGGGTTTTATATGAGCACTTTATTCCAGTAAAACCCTTTAGTTGGACTTTATATATATTAACTACTAACCAAACACAACTTTGCCCATTTGTGTGTTAGCTTTTTTGTTTCTTATGTACTCTGCTGCCGCCTCTAGGACAACACTGTAAAACTAGGTTTTGTTCTATGGCAAGCAGAGATTAAAGTTACTTCTATACTATGGGAGAAAAATGAGACAGTTCTAGCTGGATTTTTTGCTAATCTTGGAAACTGAAATGAAAACGTGATAGCAAGGTTCAAGTTCAGTTAAAGAAAAACAGGTCTTCCCAGCGAAGACACAATAGTCCTATTTTAATTCACAGCTTTCCTAGATTTAGTAAATCTATTCAGGCCTAGGTTCTGTGAGCAAATAAAACTCTCTTTAAAACTTACCTAACTTTCAATTTTTCCACAGATTTAAGAGTCAAGTGGATTAGTGTGTATAGAATGCCCCTTAAGTGTCAGAAACTGCCTGTGAGCTGGGAAACAGACAATGCACTTTGGTTCTAAACCTTTTGCTGTTCTAGGAATACATCAAAGTGCATTGACCAGCTCGCATCCCAAAGGGCGCTTATATTCATGGAGAGATTACAGCCTATTTCTTGATATTGATTGGGCTGGACTGGGGGTTGGTAATCTCAGAGGGGAAGAATGGCTGTCCTTGAGCAAGAGCAAAACAACCTGTGTCACCCCATGCTCCTGTCACCAGGAGCCTGCACAGGTGACCTGGAGCAGATCCTGATGGGCAGAAATCAGTGGTTAACATGTGCCTTTGCCAGTGTATCTTTCCTGGCAGGTGTCAGTAATTCGAGCACTCTGGAGACCTAAGATAAAGAGAATTGGATAAACAGTTAGGGAAAGTGATACAAAGGTCAATTTGGACTTGAAATTAGCTAGCAGAGAGCTCATGCTACACATGCAATTCTCATTTCTCTGAAGTATTTAAATAAAATAACTACCACTCCTGAGAAAAACCCCTTTGTGTCAAGATTGTCATCTCCATGGCCCCAGTTGGTTGCAGAAGGGCTTCACTTGCCTGCTTGGCTGCTCTAGGCTACCGGGACACATTCATAGCAATGTGACCTTTTTTATCAGTTTCCACAAACAAGAGGGATTTTACCTTCATATTATAACACATAATTGGCCAAACGATATGCAAAATTTACTAAGAGGGATAAAACCCCCTCTGCTTACTGCTTTTTGGAGGCTTCTTTTTCAAAGATGTAAATCTGCTAAATTCACATTCAAGCTTGAATTGACATTTCTGTCTCCCTTCCCCCAAACTCACAGCCAGCTACAGCTCCTGCAAAATGCTATTACCATATTAATACACCCTCGTAATATTGATTCCTCAGCAAAAAACACCCACTGATTAGTAAAAATGACTGAAACAGAAAAACATGTATGTATAGTTCCTTTCGCCTACTTCTGCTTCACTCACCAGTCCTTTTGCCCTTCAGATGCTGATATTTCCTTGTCTCCATCAGTGCTCTTTGCAGCCCATCTGCCTGGACTCCCAAATCCACCTCAAGGTCCCAAGCGCTCCTCTTGTTCTATGTACCTGCCACTACCACTTTTGTTCTCTAGATGGGGAGATATATTTTTTTCCATTAACTGTTTGATCCTGCATGTTAGCTGACCTCAGTTAGGCTGTGGCCAAAGCCTACTGAAGGAATATCATGAACTGAACCAAACCTCCATGATCCATAGACTCACAAGGCCAGCATGTGGGAAACAAGTTAAAATATTGACCATTCCACCTAAAATGAAGGTCCTGGTGATGACAGTGTGTGTTTTGCTGTTGAATTTGCTTAGGCCAAAATCCCATTTTCCTCAACTTCCTACAGGCAAGCCATGCATTTATTGTACAGAAAGAAGGATTACTGAGTCATTGCTGTAACCAGGATTTCCCCATAGAAAACAAATCATCTATTGAATCCAACTTCCCTCAACATTAAAACCAGAAGCATATATAAATCATATGAGCTGAAAGTGTGTGGAACCCCTTCAATATTTTTTTCCTTATCCAACAAATATTTCCTATGTACTTTGTTCTTATTTGATAAATGTTAACTCTGTTCATTTAAAACTGAATAAATAAATTGCAACCATCAGAGAATGATTATGGAAAGTCATGCCAGAACTTGGTGTCTTACAGTTGCTCTAAAATAAGAGATAGCTTATGGCGCTATGTTTTGTTTCCTTTTTCATTATTATTTTAAAGGAGGCAATTATTTCTGAAGTCATATGGAAAAAGTTTGATTAAAAGTATATTTATACAAATGAATATATTTCCCAAATAATGATCCTATCTGACTAGGAGCAAGTCTTTTTTGGTTTGGATGTTTTATTTATTTATTTTAAAATTAAGGGTTGTTCCTTCAGAGTTTTCCCATTATACTAAATAGTAATATATGAGCAGCATGAAAAATGAAAGCTGGCAGAAGAAGTTGAAGAAAAAGAAATCTCCATAGGAGTCTGGATACAGAACTACAATTGCTGTAAGTGATGAATGCAAACCTGCACTCTTTTCAATTGCTAGTCTTTGAAAAATATAGCGGAGAAGAACATCTTAAAATGTTTCATGCATAAAATATACATTTTCTCTTATTTAAAAACTATTAAAAAATCGAGGCTTTAGGCATCTTATTACACTTTTACCTACTCATAATAATTATAAGTATTACTCCATTTTTATGCAAATATTTTAAAGAAACTTAATATTATAAAGAAACTGAATATTTATAGCAATGGAAATGCACAGCAAGAAAAAAGTCACCTCCAGCACTATTCCCAAATCTATGATAGGAAAGAGCAACCCAATGGTCTCTTTCAACATGTGAAGAAGGAAAGACATATAACAAGCAGAGGAGGCAAATAGGAGCCAGGATTCTTTGGTCAGATTTTGTTCATTCATTTTTGAAATGGGAATAGAAACAACTTGCGTCCCCTGGGTATTGCTAAAGACTTAATTATGTTTTTTTTTAATGATGTTTCAATTATACTTGCATGGAACGATAGCTGCATATTGCCACACACACACAATTATTCGTTTGTAGTCTAGTAACACATATCCAGTGTAGTCTTATCCTTTGAGAAATTATAGACCCCACCCTACAGACATTACAAAAATAATAATAATTCACTATTGTTTAAAAGTAAGATAATCATATATACCAGATGGGCAATTTGTAGGAAGGTATTTTTTGCTTTTTGTGCAGGAATACTTGGATTTGTACGTACATACAGGCCAGTTTTTGCCTAGTGCCAGTAGATGGAGCTAAAGAATACAGGCACCTTTGCAGGTTTGGGGGGTCAATAGAAGAGAGAATGTTCCCTTCTGCTTTGTAATTTGTACCAAGATATGAGTGCAGTTCAGATGCCATTGAATCTGAACCTGAAATCTAGCCCTGATTACACTGCCAAGTTTGCTCTTGGCTCCCAGCTGCACTGGAGAATCAGCTCTTGACAAGTAGTGGTTGGTCACTGCACACCCTGCAAGGCTCCTGGTATCTTCATCCTTCTTTGGCTACCATAGTCCTCTCCCACACCCCATCCAGACATCTACTGCAAGGTAGGAACTGGGTACACAAAGAAAGAAATACAAGGTGCTAAACCTGGACTAAATCCAGACAAACCAGGGAGGGAGAGGGGAGGAATAAGGCCAAGGGGGATGACAACTGCCATCATGGAGCCTCACAGTATTCAGACACCCTGAATGTCTATGGTATAAACATGATTTCTTTACCTGGGATTTGCTCAAAAAAAGTCCAAGCAAAACCTGAGGGGAAAAAAATTGCATGGAAAAAACCTTTGGGGTTCGATATACTGCTTAAAAAACTTTATTTAAAAATTTAGTTCTTTACAGCTAATTTTGTCAAGAGATCCCTAAATTCTAGTTTGATTACCACTGAGCAACAACATGCTCACCTAATGTTGCCTCATTCCTTGGTGATGACTAGAAAGTTAATCTCTTCTCAAACGTAAATATTCTATGAAGCTTTTAGGTCAATACACCTCAATAAATCAAGAAAACTGATATCTAATACATGAGTTCTAGAACTGTGCAGGGTAGCAACCTCCGTCCCTCCCTTCCTTTTGGTGCTGATATCCTTCTGCTCTCATAACAGCCACGCTGGACAAGAAGTTCTGGGACATTCTTCAAAGGAAAAACCTAAACTGAAATTCCTGTCATTCAAAGGCAGAGTTTCACGTGTAATTGAGGTTTCTCCTTTTCTTTTAATTTTCTGCATTTAATATTCATAAACGGAGAATACTTCTAGAAGAGAGCAGGGGTATGACTGCTGAATTGAGATATTGTTCACTCAGAGAATTCTTCCTTTACAAAGACAAGCACATTCAAAATTATTTTAGAAGTAATTTGCTGAAACTCTATTTTTCACAGGCATGGATCAACAACATCTTCCAGCAGAAGCTGTTTCTTGAGTTTTATATGTACCAGCAACTTCCCCCACTGCAATCAGTGACACACTTCAGACTTTAAAAAGATATTTTTCTCCAAGTCTTCTTGCTCATGTTAGGTTACCCTTGCCACAATAAGAGAAATTTAGTAGAGCAAGGAAGACAAAATTTCTCCACATCTCAGAGCACTGCTGGTGGCTGGGGACTGAATTAGAGGCCCCATTGGAGCAACAGTGGCACTCAGAGCTTGGGGGCCTGGAGAGCCGTCTCAGTCAGCTGGGAGCAGACTGGAGCCAGGTCTCAGTTGCCTGAGGTTGTTAAAACAAAACCAGTGCTCATTTTCATTTTTGCTCGGGGTGATTTGCTTTACCTTTATGCATCCTCTCGGAGATAAATAAATGCATGCAAACTGATTGCCCTTGTCCCCACGGTGAAGGTTTCTGCCCCTGGAGTCAGACTGTGGCCATGCACAAATTAATGTGACATCCAGCACAACTGAAAGGAAGGAAGTCAGCATCTGCGCAGTGGGCAGTATGAGGATGTGATGTGGGTAGTGAGGAGCCTCCATCAGACCCACAAATGATTCTGATAGCTGTGAAGAGAGCTTCCCACCCAAGCAATTCTCCCCTTCTCATCATCCTTTGTGCCTACCTGAAGTGTCTGCCTGCTGAGCCACACAAATTGTTTGTGTCTCACCTGGCAGCAAGAAGCTTAAGTGGAGAAATTTTTATCAGGCATTTTTAGACGGATTGCTGGAGGACTTTGGGGGTAAAGTCCCCTGGCATTAGCTGCATGAAAGTTGCTGTTGCTGCTCCATACACTGCTATGTGCTGACCCAGCAGATTGCTTTTCACAGAATGAATAAACCAAGAGTTTATTTATGGCTACATAAATACATATAAACTTCAGTGGCTTTAAACCAGGCCATCAATACCTGCTAAAGGAGGAAATGGCAACTTTTTCAAAAAGGCAGATCCTAAGCCATGTAGGTCTTTAAAGGCCAAAGCCCAGTGTGAGAACCACAGACCATTAGGACAGAGCTTTGGGAGCAACAGGTGCTAAAAGATGAGAGGATGGCACTTTAAGGGCAGTACCTGTTTACTAAGTGGCACAACTTGTTTGGCAACTAGGATTGTAAGCTAGTACCATTTCCACATTTTCCTCTTGGTACCAAAAATTAAAAAGAAAAGAATGAAAAAGAGAAGGTTGGGTCAACAGTATCTTTTCTTCTATGTAGATGTTCCTCACAGCCTTCTCCCTGTGAATGTATATTAAGAAATGCTTTTCCCCTTGCCATAGTAATGCCTCAAAGAGATAATTAAGTGACATCCTGGTAACTGCTTATGACTACAGAGGAAGATTTTTTGAATGCTGGCACATGGTGCACACTTTACTATGGCAATTGTGCAAGCTCAGATTTATTGGGATGGTTAGTCATATCAGTCCAAAGACTGTCATATCCCGTTTTCACTAGTGTCATGTAATTAATCTTCCCTTGACTTAGAGTCAGACCTCATCATTCTAAATACCATAATAGATTTTTAAATGAGAACATTAATAACAAGGTCTCTCTATTATTTACCTTGGCTGGAGTAATGAAAGCCAAAAAGGAGATGGCTACTCCCAAGGGCAGGGGAGGAGAGGCGTGAGAAGGAAATGAAGGTTGCTGACCTTCCTGTAGAAGAACCCAAGGAAAGAGTATGATTTGCAGAGCTTCAGTTCATCACTGAAAAAGAGGTTGTTGTTGTAATTTCTATTAAGTACTTTGGAAACACTCCCACATGATGGTGATGAGGGCCATAAGTACACTTAGATAGCTCTATTAAACAATAAAAGCATAAAGGTATAATATGCTAGTCTCATTTAAAATTAAGAGAGCTATGTTGAAATGGAAGGTTTTCTACCAGTAATCAGACTAAACTGTGTATTTAAATTCGACAATATAAGAATGCTGAGCAGATTCTTTGCAAATCAGCTTCAGTTTTTGGGTTGTATAACAAGAGTTTAAGTAAAAAGCCAAAGGCAACAGTTTCATCTGAACAGACTTTGGTAAGCTGGGGGAATATAAAATACTTTAAATTCCATGCCTGTATCCTTACTCTTTCTGAGATGTATGTAAAATACAGATATTTCTATAGTTATGGGAACACAGTACACAAGGCAATGAAATTGTGACACCTCATTCACATACCAAATAAGAACAGAAGCAGCACAATATTAATCCAGCTTCATGACAAGCACTGTGAAGAGAGTAAAATGGTGGAAAAAACACAACCTTCTATAAAGTACAGGGTCAAAACTGGAATCTGATGTTACTCTTCTGCCTCTACATTCCATTAAAATGAAAGGCCTAATAAGAAATGCATTTCAGAGTTCAGCCACAATTATCCAAACTCTACAGAGGGCATGGAGTGAATGCAGATTATCACAATTTCAAGAAATCAATGGATTTTTCAGGGGAAAAACAGAAGGAGTGTCACAACTAGAGCTTAGATTCTGTTGCTGCTGGAGAAAATTGTTTTCTGAAAGGCTTCAAACCCACTCCAGAATGTGCAATGGGAAGCAGAGAGAGGATCAGATATCTTCCACCAAAGATTACATTTTTTGGTACTTCACTGCCCTTTACTACCCGAGGTTATGTCTCCAGCTGGAAGCACAGGACCCAAGCCAGGTTTGTTCATATGTTAGCGGGGGTTGGATTATCCTCCGGGTAAGCTGAACACCAGGGATGAAATCCTACTGGAGAAGATTATAGAAAAAGTTGAATCACACCAGGGTGAGTATCCACAACTGTAAATTGTCAGAAATACTACTCAAGGGCTGAGATCTGTGGAGGGCAGGTACCTGGCACACAGTAGAAAGCTATTCTTTGCTTCTCATTAACAGCTCAAAGGAAAATGTCCCTGAAAGTCTATAGAAATATATGATAGAAATTGGCCACGAAGAGATTACAGTGCAAATGATAGAGGGGAACAAAAATTCTGATAAACAGAATGAAGCCCAGCACCTAGGAAGTGCTCTGAATAGTCACTGGTAAGGAAGACCTGGGAATAGAGGCATTGCAGTTGTATTCTGAGATACCTGAAGTCTCCAAGTAGTGTAAGAGATTTAGAAAATGTTTGCAGGACAGTGTGCTGGTCTTGGTTACTTTTTACAGGGGAATTCTCCAGACAAGGTAGAAAATACCTGAATGTTTTATTGTTGTACACATCCTTACCACCTCTCTATTTTTGTTTTGTTTTCATGCCATCTCTTTTAATAACAATGACAGCAGTACCACAGCTGGGAGAATCAGAAAAGGTGATATGAAATATGGTCAGTCAGAATGACACTTTACTTTTATTATTTCAAATGACAAATTTGATTTCAGAGCTTTTGGGGGGTACTATTCTTAATTTATAACAAAAGATGTTGAAATTGATGAATAGCATAGATCATTGTATTTCAGAGTGGCACCTTGAAATGTTAAAAGCATTAATCTAAAATGATATACTATGTCCAGAAACTGAAATGGTTTAGTTTGACTTTTCTTCCTTCTAAAAATTCATTGAATGGAACCCACTACAGGACAATACAGGTTTCTAAAAGTTTCTTGTCTCAAATGTCATATAATTTCAAAGTTATTTCCCTTTTGTCCTGTAACTTGCAAACAGCAATTAACAGAACCAGATTTTTATAATCATATAGTTATCATTATGATATCAACTTCTATAGCATATTTTGTCTGATGATTCCTATACCACTTTGTAAATTAAAACATGGTATAGTCAAGCGTGCTGCCAGTTCATGACAAGAGTAAAAGGAAAGGGGCGTCTTGCTGAAACCAGCTATTTGGTTTCATGTTTGCTGACTAGAATGAAGAAGAATCCATGAAACAGAATGAAAGAAATGAACAAAACAGTCAGGACAGGACTGTCTAGGATCACTGATTATCCCAGGCTCTGTATGGATAGAATATATTGATAGGAAGAGAAAAATTTACTCCCATCATCTTTTAACAGCATCCAAACACCCTTGTTAATCTCAGGAATAACTACATGAGATACACATACCTCAAGGGACACAAACTGTCCTAAGGAATTTCCAGTTTGAATAGACATGACAGTCAGAGAGTAGGAAAGGAGGAAAATTATCATATCCAGTCATAGATAAGGTTTTGAAGCACCTACAGATTATGTGCAGTCCTTATCACTGGAGGGAGATTAGGGGTATTTTAGCTCTGTCCTTCAAGACTAATATCCCCCAACAGTATATATCAAGTAGCAACAACCTTGAAGACACTCAAATGTACAGTATTTTGTTCTTGCATGCCTCTTTCCTGCTACTCTTTACAAAAGCTTTGCACCCTGTTCTTTGGGCTTTTTTGGCAGAAAAAGTGGGTGGCAAAGCCTGGAGCAAGAAGCAGAAGGAGCAGACTTGTAATAGTGATTTAATGAATGCCAAAAATGATCCCTTACCTACAAGAGCTGATTTATCATGCCAACAAAACCAGAAGTGACTGTAGCTGTGGTACAGCTCGGAGGCTGCAAAAACGATCTTTTTGCCAAATTCCCCAAAGAGAAAAGCAAAAAAAGCAGCTCTGTTTAACGGATCATGATAAGTCACAATTGTCACTACTGCATTTCAGGGCAACATGCTTTATTTAGCTCTTTAACCTTGGGCGATTTGTTATCAGAACAGTCGAGAATAGTTTGTATTCATTAGGAGACTTGTTTATTTTGTAACATAATCCTTTTCTTTGTTAACATAAAGTACAGCGGATGAAGCACTGGAAGGACAGTTCATCCAGGTCTGCAATGTTGTTCCATAAAAAAAATGTCTCTTGATAAATGATTTCCAGGATTAGATTTTATGGGTTAGATTCATAAGAAATTTCAGCCTTGTTCCCATATGTTACTTACATAATAGAAAACATGCAAAAGATACTTAAAATGCAATGCCTGGTCATTCAGTAAGTGCTCCCTTCTCTCATTTTTCTGGGAAGTATAAGAGATGTTTGTATATTTTGTGGATTTATTAAGCTCGGAAAAATTTTTTTTAGCATGTCAACTTTTTCCTATAATTTGAACCCAGATTTTTAGTTGCATTCCCTAAGGATTATTTTATAAAAAAAGTCAAAACCAAAACCTGCTCCTCTCTTATCCTGCTCACACCCAGTTTCAGGAAAGACTTCAGCACATAAACAAGAGAGAAAATTATACTAGAATGGGTGGCTGCTCTTTGACTACATCGGTCTTGCATTTCCATAAGTGACGTGCAATTCCTGCTTCCATCCTTAGGCCCTCAGGTCAACTGCAGAGAGAAAAAGAGAAAACTCAAACAAATTTGATATTCTCCCCTGAAAATCCAGCTTTTCTGAGCTTCAAGGTAGACGGGAAGAAGTGGAAGTATGCAAAAGATTTCTAGTCATCTTGAAAATGTATATTTAGATTACTTCTTCAGCCTGCCCTTGAGTAGACACATTTATCAAGCAAGTAGAAAATGTCTCTTTGGACAAACTAGATGTAATACCAATAGGAAACATCAGAAGAACTGTCTGTCAGAAGCATTGCGCTGGCTAGTGCTTGGGGCCAGGTTAATGAAGGAACGAAGACTCTTAGAGATATGTGATCATGGGGACTTAATGCAGCTTCAAAGACAGAGAACCTAGTTTCGTTGTTAAGCACTCAAATGTCTTTTAAAACTGGTGTTGCCCTCATTTGCATTAATCCAGTAGAGAAATGGATGTTTTTTTTCTGTCACTTTCTTGATGTGGCTCTTTCAAGTTAGCAGAGGAGATCAAGAGTGGCTGTTCTATACCTCTGTAAGATTTTTTCTGTGCAGGCTATGGCCTTTGCCCTCCCTCTTACCTATGCAGAGGAGATAGTTCATTTATATTTCAACACCTTTCCCATGTTTGGAGATTATCAGACATTTGTTCTCTGAGCAGAAGTAAGGACAGACCAAGAAACCACCAGCACAGCCTACTGAGCTCATTTTAGGGTGATATAAGAAAGAAGTTTCTGTGTGAAATAAAATCCGCAATGTTCATATTAAAGCTGAACTTCTGAACTTGAAGTGCTCATGTTAGGAATATCTTGTTCACCTATTCCTCTCCAGGAATGTTTTCCATAAAGCTTTATGATGGAACACATAGTAAACAGAAACAATCTTCTTCATTCACAATCATTTAATCATGCTCACAGCACATACTTCCAGCTGCACTCTGGATTTTGTGTTTCTCTCCCTACCATCCACTGGACAGATAAATTTAGGAAAGCTTTAGTGTGTTTCTTCTGCATCTGAAAGAGCTGAAACAAAGTAATTTCGATTTCAGAAACAAAAGTACCTCATGTATTGTCAGGATATTGAGTCTTTTTCAAAAGAGGAAATGTAAGATTCTACTGACAGGTTTAAGTGGCTTTTTTATACTGAAGGAACAATGATATAGCTCTTTGCCTTATAGATCAATATGCACAGCTTGTACTACAAGATTATTAGGTAAATTTCCTAAAAGATGGTTGGTTTAAACTGAGTATGGAGTATGTAGCTCACAACTGGCTGTTTTCAGGACAGACACGGAGAGGCTATACGAGACCAGAAGTTCGTTGCAACCATTATTCTACGTAAAAAGAACTCTGATTCCAGCAGGATTTGGTTTCCACGAGAGTAGCCATCTGGAGCTATAACCACACTTAAGGATCTCTGGAAAGGCCTTGTGGGTATTCTTTGTGCTTCTGGAAACGCAATGCCATTGAGAGGCTTCATGAACTTTTGTTCTTCAATGGAGAGCATAGCTGTGGTTGATGGAGGGCTAGCAGGCCCAAAGGGTGGGTTAAGCACAGTGGCTTCTCTAGCTGGCGGCACACAAGACAGTATTGTGTCTTGCCTATGTGTGTGCTTGCTGCTGACTCCTGACACTGGACAGAGACCCTCTGACAAGGAGCACTGGCCCACTGCCAGGGCCTGTCTCGAGGCTGAAACACTCATCTCGGGGACACTAGAGAGATCTTTAACCACTCTGCCTCAGGAGCAAGAGAGCAACTTTTCACAGAGCATCCTACACTTATCTCTGGGACAAAAGGACACATAGTCTCTAAGCAGAGTGATTTATGCTCTGCACATAAAGAACGGTGGTAAAAACCTGGCTTTCTGCTAGGATGGCACCCACTCCTGAATTTATCCAAGCCCAGTATCGTTTCCATTAGGTAAACCTCTAGCTTTGGCATCATTTAACAAAGAACAACTTCAGAATGAAAATTCACTTTGCATTGGAACTTGGCATGTTCACTGTTATGCTGAGGAGCCAACTTCCCTCTTCTCCATATGTATTGAATAGACTGATCTGGTTTCAAGCAACAGGGATCCAAATGGGTCAGTGTTTATTTATAAATCTGAGTTCTTCTCCCTCTTATATGTAAAACCGTGTTTGTTCCAGGGTCACGGCTTTTTTTCAGAGTGCCTACAAATTAGGAGTTATCCTTAATTCCACCACTTCCTAAGGACTCAAAGTTTTGTTGGGTTTTGGGGTTTTTTTGTTTGTTTTGTTTTCTCACAGTGGCACCTCTAAAATTTAAAAAAAAAAAAGACTGCTACATATTTGAAAGAATAAGATACTGTGGATATTTTTGTATTCTACTGATTTCTAGACAGAAAAAAAATTGAATTTAAAAGTCTCCTTTTCAAAATTACTTTTTTGTGTCATGAAGCATGCCTGGCAATCATTAAGTATAGAATGAGAGAATTATTTAAGCCAGCAAGCTTGGCAAAACCTATAGAACCTTCTTTCTGTTATGATTCTGCCTATATTTAGCATTACAGACCATAGCATTTTTAAAAAACACCTTATTTTTCTCCATATTTGGAAGTGTGTTCAATGTCTCCTTGTGCCAGAGAAGAGCTACACACTTTCCAGCATCCCTACTTTGTACATCTGCTATGGCACAACAACTGCTAGGCAGTTTAGGCAGAGTAAAACCAATATTTGGGGAAAGAATCAGGCCATCTGACTATATGAAAAGCCAACAGGCATCTCCAGGAAAGCCCAGAGTTTCCAAGAGGTTTCAGGTTTCCTGTGGATAGGTGCAGCAATGTGGGTGGGAAGTCTGGTCTTCCCAGAAAGTGCTGGCCTTGTACCACCAGGCCACAGCTCAGAGCATCACAGCTGTTAGATCCAATTCCATATATGAGAGAGCTCTTGTGATAAAAACTCAACCAACTAAAAAAAAACAACCCAGTCCAGGTCACTCTCAATAGATAACATGAGTACGGGACTACCTAACCTCTTATGAGGACATTCAGAAAACCCAAACAAATACATAAAATTATTGCTGGAATTGAGTTACTGACTCATTTAAGGGCATTCTTCCCTCTAAGACAGTTAAAGCAACACGCAAGTTCAAGGAAGGAGATAAGGAGATCAGGGAGTGATAATGCACATCAGATTAAGTGTGGTTAAGGGAAAATGAAGAAACCAAAAAGAAAATCCAACAGAAATCTGGGCTGCATGACAAAGGCAACAGCTCCTTTTCTTATACATAGATGAAGCTGCTTTTAGGATATTGTGTATGACTTGAGGCCTGACTGATATGGAGAGAATGATCAGAGACTTCTTTCTGTTAAACCTCAAGAATTATTTCCCTGAAGGTCTTGAGGGGATGAGAAAAACAAGTCCAAGTGTTTGAAATTAAAGACAGTTCGGTCAAATCTTACCTCTTTTCTTACTGTTCCTCTGTCTTTCCTTTGGGACTCAACAACATCTTGTGCTAGGCACTTCCAATGCAGCAGTCACAGTGATCATATATTGTGAGAGGATTTAAGACGTAAGGTTTGGATATCCCCTATATCTCAATTCCCAAAGCCCTCAAAAATCAAAGGAGTCCTTAACATAACTGATAGCATTGAAACGTAGAGTGAGTTCAACTTGGAATCTTCCACCACCATCTCTAGGTTCAGCTACTGTTATGGAGGCACAAAGTCTACCTCCACCACAAATAAAAAGAAGTAAAAAGAGTGAGAAATTTTTTTCCTCTGAAACACCTGAAACGTTTATTTCTTGGAGGAAGGAGAGGAAGGAAAAAGAAAGGAGTTTGGGAGTGTGCTTTTGTAACAAAGCATTGCAACATGAGCCAAGAAAGAGCTGCCCCTCACCTCCCGGCTGTTACAGCTTGGTGTCCCTCCCGCCCTTCTCTTCAGTGAACAATTTTCCCAAGAGACCCCACAGTGCCTATCATGTATTAGGTCAAAAGAAAAAATACGGATAGTAATGGCCCATAAAGAGCACAGAGGCATGAAGCATCCAAACCACATCTGCCTCAAAATACTACTATGGCTCACGCAGATACTTGATTGTATCAAATTGCTTTCAATTCAATATTTGAATTCAATGCATTTAGAATTTTAGCTGTGGGTCAGTTGGATTAGGAATGATACATTTTATAAAAGTTCCCCCCACTGAAAACTTAAAAGACACAATACTAAGAGTTTTCCCCCAGCTAGAATTATCAATTTTGTGAAAGTTGAGTGTTGCCAGAAGGTTTTTGAGACCTTGTCAGTCATAAAACAGAAAACAAAAGATCATATAACCATACCAACAAAGAGATCCAAGACACAATTATTAGGGCTACTGACCTTTTCTTCACCCTTTGCCTGCAAGGGGGAGATGAATGCCACTTACTACATTAAAGGGAGAGGTCAGGCTGTACTTGGCCTGAGAATAGAGCAATCAGGACATCATCTGCATTGAAAGTTGGGAAAAGAAACCAAAACCAATAAAGCTGAAGTAACAGCTTGAAAGTCATAATGAGACTGAAGATGAACAATCAGTGCAAAGCGTCTGTTTTTTCCTCTGCTACAGAGCTGATTTCTGCTTTACTGGCTATCCCAGGCCCTCTTTTTCCTAATTCACTGCTTTGATTTCTTCTGCTGCTTTCCACTAATTTTGGTTGTGCAAAGCTCTATCAGCAAATGAGCAAAGGTTGCCTTAAGCTGAGGTGAAATATCAGATTTTCCTCTGTACAAAAACTGGTAGTAAGTTTGACTTCAACATGTTTAACTGCTTTGCAAAACTGCACCCTGAGAAAGGAAATACAGGCAAGAGAGGAGTATTTTAACAGTGATCTGGCCCCTGGATCCACCATTCTTCAGTAGCTCCTCCAATAAACATTCATCTGGTGTGATGTGTGCCCCCAGAGCTAAATATCGAGAGAACAAGCCGTGCTGTGCTGGCTTATTGGAACTGTGATAGTTCAGCAGAGAATGGGAATCCACATGGACAGAATCTTGCTGACCTGGTCCCAGCTCCTCCTGCTTAAACTGCTCTGGGGACATTTTTACGCTGACAGTGTCTGTACTAGTTTTCATTTGACTGCCATAATCTCTTCCCCAGTGGATAAGCTATGGCACAAGGGAAATGAATTTTTCCTGCGTGTGGCTGTCTGACACTAAGACACAGATGTTTGAGTAGTTGGGGTTCCCTCCACTTTTCCTCTTCCCCCTCTCATCTCCATCTTATTTGCATTAATTTGGCTAGAATTAGAGTTCACTTTGTTTAATCACTCAGAACACTGGTGGCAGGTGAGTGCAGCTGTCATTTCAGAACATGACAATTCACTCTCACAATATAAAATAAAAATGATTTAGAAAAATTAAAATTAATACCCCCAAAATACCCAGCATCTTCCAAGGAATGGTCTCAAACAGAAAGTCCATACAATGCCCTGTGAATATCTGCTGTCAAACACCCTTCCACACCTCCAACCATCAGGCAAGAAGAAGCTGAGATGTCATCTTACAGAACTGTCTCATAAACCTCTTCTACCATTTTTTTGGTGATGGTGATGACTTTGCTGAGGAAGAGGGAACAGGTCTTCTACTTATTTTATTTTTCAGTGTTTATAAGATTTTTGCGCTTTTTATATATGCGATAAACAGACCTTTTGACTTCTGCAGCTATTCTGCAACAAATGAAATGCAAAATCTCTTTCGGCAGGCAGTCACTTTGGATTTTCTGATATCTATTAGCACTCTTGAATTTCAGAACAGTCTCACCCCAGTTAGTTTAGCATATGCTAAGCAAAACTTTCCTGCATGGTGTTTTTTTACCATCATTTGTCATCTGCAAATAGAGCAAGAAAGAATCAACTTCCTAAGAACAGTGGTTTGTTCTGTAGAGAGAGCAGCATTGCTAAAAATACACGGCAATAAGGAAATGAAGTATAGCCTAATAATCTGGGCTGGGAATCTCTCCAATTTTAATGATGCCTTCACCAGCCCCTTTCTAAAACCCTTGGATATCTGAGAAACCCAGTGGAATCCATGAGGCACCACACCTGAACAGGGAACTGGCACCTGCCTTCACCCCTGCATGTTGTGCATTTGAACTGATGTTGCTCAGAGTGGGCTCGGGGAGAGCCCAACGTGATCAACTCCTGGGAATTAAAACAATGGGCTTTTTGCATTTCATAATTCCTACTTGTTTTAACTACAAGCAGGCTAAACTGCCGTGATGAAGAGATGCTCCCAGGGTCCAGAGAGAGTGAAGTCACCACAGTTCTGGAGGCGTGGCAGGCACCGCAGCAGCACTGAGTCCTTCAGGAGTTCCCCCAAGGACACTGCACTCCTAAACTGCTCTGCAGAGAGCTAAATCTGCCTGTCACAGGCCAGAAGTTTGTCTCCACTCCCAATATATAAAGTAAGGATAATACTATCTATCCCATGGGGAAGTTCCAAGGGCTTAGGTAATGTGCATACAGGGCTTTCGAAATATAATCCACTCTAAGGTCAGCCCTTTGTTTGTCTGAGGGGGCTGCGTTTGCTGTGTGCTCGCTTCAGAGGGAGCTCTGGGGTCACCCGAGAGGTGACCATTCCCTCACTCAGAGCCACCACGTTATCAGCTAATAATGGGAAGACAATCAAATCGGTTACACCGCTGAGATAACGTGCATTTGATGAATAGCTGTGTACCGCGCAACATCATCCATCCCAGCCTATCAGAGCACAGAGGAACGCCGTGAATTAGCTCCATGCTGAAAATGAATGGTTGGTCCCGGCACCCTGATAAGGTGAGACGTACATCCCGGTGATTAGCTGGGTCGGTACTAAAGAACATTAGGAATTCACTTCTGCTGCTCTGATTGGTAATTAAGTGACTCGTCTACTGGCCGACAGTCCTGTATGCTTCCCCAGGCAGTTGTTAGTTCTTCGGAAACCACTCCTGACAAAACGAGGTTTGCCCTTGGTACACAGATAATGAGACTCAGCTTGACAGGTGTGGCGCGATTAGAGCGCCGCTACGCGCGGCTCTCCCCGCTATAGCCACTCGCGGTAAACACACTCATTACAACCCGCCGGTCCCCGGAGGCAAAGCATGTTTGACATTATTAATTGGCTTTTCTGTATAAGGAGTCAAATAGATGAAAAGGTTTATCAAGCTGAAATAATTAATTTTGCCTGAATTCGCTGACAGTTCAGTTCTCCCGCAAAAGACCGTTTTAAGGGTTTGGTTTCTTTCTTACCCCCCTCCCTTCCACTCCCCTTTTTTTTTTTTTCTGAATTTCAAAGTTCAAAAGACATAATAGTGGCAAAAGTGGAGCTTTTTAGTAAATTATAATTAAAGGGAATTTAATTAATTTAGACCTGAGAAAAGGGTGTGTGTGGGGGGGGGGAACTCCTATCTTTGTCTATACAGAGGTCTAGATGGTAGAACATATCATGGCTTAATAATGCATTAATTTTAATCTAATCAAAGTATAGTAAAAAGAGGTAATTATGTTTAAAAATTATCATGCTCCAATATTGGTATATTTAAACACTTAATACTTACACTGCTTTCAGTTAGCAAAAGTTGTAATTGTTGCACTCAAATTTAGCTTATTTAATGATAGGGCTTATATTCATGAAGTTAATTGAATAAATCATTGTAATAACTCATGGTGAAACTATGATTATCTATTGGGTTCTAATTTTCCTTTCAAAAGGAGAAAAAAAAGCCCTCAGAAATTATTTTTCCTGGTTTCTCTCCCCAAAAGGCAGTAGATATTCTCCTCAAAAAACTCGAAGCTAGGATTTGATTTAAAAAACCTAAAACATACTTCTCATGTACTTTTCAAATTACACACTCTGCAGTTTATTCAGCCTTTTCAAAGCATGCCAATGTAACTTAGCAAATGTTTTAAACCTTCCACATTAAAACATCCAGATAAATATTGTGTAATTATGGGTATCAGTCTGTCTAGAAGCCCTTCTGTACCAATGAAAATATTCCCTTTATAAGTCCAAAGGCACAAGATTTGAAAGTTCAGAAAAGTTCCTCTAATATGTAAAGGAAAAAAGAAATAGAAAACCCAGGAAGAGCAAGTGGGTCAGCAGTTGCTTCTGCACAGTCACTTTTTAATACATCTGCTGGTGCACTTATTTGGACATTTTAAAAGAACATTTTCACACCCATCTTTTAAAAATCCTTTTGACCTTTTCTGACAGACATGTGTGCATACCACTGAGCAAAGCAATGAAAAAACTTCCCAAGTAAAAGCTGTTGTTTTTGCTGAAGCCTTATTGGCCCATGACCATCAAACCATTTCATTTCATACAGTTTGTGGCCTGTTCCAAAACATTCAAAATGTTTCAAAACAGCAATAAGTGAGTCTTTAAAGCTGCCTCTCTACTATCAAATACTCTAGAGTTTGTTCAACACATCTCTTTGTCCCAGTTAAATAGATAAATTTAGAAAGTCTTGATTATTCCTCTAGCAGAACATGAGGATCCAGGAGTAAAACATAAGTGTCAACATGTCAATATTTTTGTTGCTGTTGGAGAATATTTGTAAATTTTATAGTCTCTCAAGTCTATATAAATGTATTTCTGAACAGACTGATGGGAATCTAGAAAACAAGTATTACATCTGTAAAAGTGAAAGGCAATCCACTGGTTTCATGGAGGCGGATACAAGCCCCACTGGAAAGTGCAGTAGATGGGCTCCTGGGGGTACCTCACAGTTCCTGGTGTGACTTGCTCATCTTTATGGACCAACGTGGGCAGGAGAAAAAACAGGGAAAGAGGGAAAAGCAGTGAGACCCACTTTTAAAGTCACATCCAGAATAAGATACCTAGAAGTCCTGCACAGTAGCAAATTGTAATATTTACCAACAACTTAGCATTTGGTTCCAGAAATATCACCTTCCAAAAATGCAAACATCTGAGCACTCCTGGTGGAATAGTCAGCAAATGCACCAAAGGGATAAGAAAATAGGACCATTGATTATCAGCATAATTTTCTCCCTATGGCACACTTAATGATACTTATCATGTTTTATACTTGCATGTACTATATTAAACTTACTAACTGGGTATATAATAAAGCTCAGACGACACTATGTTTAAGTAACTGGAGAACTGAGAACCAGGAGAGAGGAACAGAAATGATGGGTATATGCTTATTGACCAAGATTTTGAAGATTTTAGTTGGTATTTTCCTTAAGTACCTTTAATTCTTGTGTCTTACAAAAATGAATTCATATGCTAATTCTGAAAGTAATTTGTTTGGGATTTGTAATGACTTATCTCACACTAATAAATCCTGTCTTAAAAATCTGGGAAAAAAACTCCCATACAACTAAAGTAATGACTCCCAAACCATGAAACACATTGTTCTTCTGACAGATTTAATAATTCTACATCTTATAATTCTGTTTTCAGCAATTTTGTTTAATAAAATTCTCCCACCTAGAAGGATTCTGTGTCAATGTGGTCAGTAGAAGAATATCCTGGGGGAAAGCACGTCTGCCCAGCACCTCCCTTTCATTCATTAACCCACCAGGGGCTAACACTAATTAGATCAGGCTGCTCATTTTAAGCTGATAATTGATTTAAATAGGTTGCTCATTTAAAATAGAATAAAAACCTGCTAAACATTTGGTGCTTGGGTTTTTTTCATCTGCAACTTTCAATTGCTTGTGCAATGTAGCATAAAATGTAGAGGTCTCCCTTTGCTAAAAAGGCCATAAAATTAATTACAATGAGTATGAATTGTGCAGGGTGAGGGGGTGGAGGAAAATGAGTGCTGGAGTTAACTGGTGATGACTAACTAAGAATCACAAGCAATGAAGCTCGTTTCTTTTCAGCAGGATTTTTAGAGTAACTTGGATATCTGAACCACTTAGTTTTATAGACTTTTAACCCACAAGAGAAGGAAGAGTTTAGCAAATCCAGAGAAGCTTCACACATCTTCTAAATTGCCACTGCTGGATGCACAAACATTATCACAAACTGCTAGATGTTTACATTGTCCCTCTTAATTAATATCTCTGTCTCTGTCCAAGCATGTAAATACATAGTCTTTATTTTATTATTAGAGCAATATCAAGCCTCAGTCAATGTAAAAAAAATAAATATTCACTTGGTGAAGTTGCACATCAAAAGCTTTGGTTGCATGTGTCCATAACTTACAACTTGTTTCTTCCAAACCTAAATAAATTATTATCTTTTCAGCCAACTGAAACTGTGTTTGTTTGTACAAAGCTCAGACTTCAGCCCAGGCTGATACCCAGCATTTGTTGTTTATTTACCTGCCTAAGTGTCTATATCTGCAAGCTGGCATGTACACACGTACAAGACAAAACAAGTAACAGCAGGTACAAGTAGGCTGAAATAGAAACTCCTGACAAAGCTGCAGGATTGCCAGAGGACAGAAATAAAAGTGACTGTAAGATGCAGTTTGTCAGCACCGCTATTTTATTTTTAATCCCAGTTAATAAAGCCAAGACTCTACCACTCTGCCTGCCTCTGCAGCCCCGTTTCATACCCTGTTTGGGGAAGTCGCCTCCACAACGGTGGCACCGCATTTCCCCCCTTATGAATCTCATTCTTTCTCCTATTTCCAGCAAAATCACCCTGAGATCCAGAGTGCAGCTCAGACGGGTTCAAGGACTCTCTGCCTTGAAAAACTATTCAAGAGCACTCACTAGTGGCTGCAAATGAAAACAACGCCTTAGAAGGCATCACTTAGGCAGTTTCCTTCATGCCTCTTTAAATCGTAGGGAAGGCAGCAAGAAGATAATAAACATCCTTTTGATAATTCTCCATTCAGGCACCAGATCATTTTCTCAGTTAGTGGTAAACATTATATACCAGTAAGCAGTTTTTCAAGGCAACCAATTGTGAAATACATTGAAAACAATATCCGTTCCTCAATTGCTATCAAAGAATATTGAAGATAATTCAATTGCTTACATTTTACATGAATGCTTGAATTTTTCCATCCAGTTTTGAACAAAACACATTGTTAATACAGCATGCCTTTTTTAAAGGGAGATGCTAATTTTTTCCCTTTCATTTCAATTTGTCACTGAGCACGTGCTTCACGTGTTCTCCCCTTAGGTGCACTAATATCTAAGCATGCAGCACATGAAAAGGCATGTGAGCAATCAGTTTAATTGACAGTCAGCTGTAACAGGAGCACACAAATGGGATGAAGTTAATGATCGTACTGCGGCAGTGCACCTGGTTTGGCTGCACTAAATCTGCCAGTGGCAGAAGGACTCTGAAGGCTGATAGCCAGGTAAAGCTGCGGTGCCCAGAGGGGGTGATTTTACAAAGTTTCTCCATCACACCTCTCTAAGTGGCAGTACCTGTGTTGGTCAGCTGTGAATGTGGGTGAGGACTGGCATCCTGGTACATGGGGGTTGGGACAGCCAGGACAGCCAGCAGGAGCTGGGTATGTGGCACAGCCAGGGCTCCCTGGCCGGAGGCTCATGAGTGCTGCCTCACCAGGAGTGATGGGCTCCTCTCTGAACCACAGTGCTGTGCAGGAACAGACTGCCAGCTAATATGGAAAGCTGCCTGTTTCCTAGATTAATGATGAGGTAATTTAGAATTTACATATGTGTGGAGAGGGACTGTTTTGATGCCAGGGTAGTATATCTGTGATACAATAACGCAGGCAATAGAGAAAAGGTGAAGCAAGGGGGCCAGATAAGAGGGAAGCGAAGTGTTTCTGGTACCAGCAACAAGGAGAGACCCAACAAAGCACCAGGCCCAGCTTGGCACTGAGTAGAGGCATTACTGGAACAAAAGAGGTGTGGCTGAGCTGGGGAAAGGCAAGTGCAGAGCAAGGAGCACTGCAAAGGTCAGTGAAGCGGTTTGTGCAGCTGTGCTTCCAAGTGGGCTCCTCTTGCCCCAAGTCCTTCCCCTGACATTTCAGTAGCTGAAAACCAGGCTTTGCTCCTACCTTTTCATGACCTCAACACCTTGAAGCACCACAGGGAGCTGAGAGGTTTTAGCCAGGGGAGGCCAAATGCACTTGACTCCCCCTTAGCCCTGTGTTTCAGAAGCTTTAATGTGTTTGCTCACATCACAGCCAGTTGGATGTGCCATCTCGGACCTGAGCCCCAGAGGGGCAAAGGAATTTGTCCATTCTTGCATGGGCAGTAGGCAGCAGATCAGGGAATTGCTGTTGACCCCAAGGCAAATGTTCTGAGCAACACAGTGTCCTCCCTAAGTAGAAGACTGGGGCTGGAATCAGAGAAAACAGACTTGCACTGATCCACCGAACCCTCAGTGACGAGGCAAGAGCCGACGGCAGAGAAGTGATGAGCTGCACAGTGAAAACACAGCGTTATTCCTGAATCCCAGTATACAAAAAAATATATCTAATTTTAATACTGGCAGTTTTGGGGGAAGGAAGTTTGAAACACCAAGGGCTCTCTGTTACATTCTGATTAAGATTTGTACCATCTATCCCATTTGGAGTAGCAAAAATAATTAAATGGCAGAAATACAGTTAAAAACCACCATGTTCTTGTGCACCACATATGACCTAAGCAGAGAGATAAGTGGGAGTAACTTAAACCCTAAGACACCAGTTCTTCCCCATTCAGAAAATCCTGGCATGTTGAACTTGCCAGTGGTAATGTCTTCTGCCACTACATGTGCAGGGATGTATGTATAAGTGAAGGCTGGTGTATTTACACTAATGAAAAAAAGGTGGCATCAAACTGAGTGCCAGAATAGCCAGTCATCCAATCTGTCTCTCATCTCCTGTTGTTTCATGCTTTTCCTTCTTTTTAAGCTTTCTTCCCTATTTTTGCTGTTTGCGTTTTCTCTTCAGTACATTTCTGTACTTTTTTCTGTATTTTTTCTTAGACTACTTAATATATCTTTTAATTTTGCTACCATTTCTCTCCTCTCTCTACACATGCCTTCATCTTGAGATCCAATTTCTTACAGCTTTTAATTATCTCTAAAAAATAATTTTCTGTGTAACTTCTGTTTCCATCTCCTCTGCACATTTTTCTTAGTCTTATTTTTAGCATTTTTGTCATTACTTAAGGTATAATAATAATAATAACAGTAATAATAAATTTTTTAGCTCCCTCAATTTCTGTTGATAACTAGAACCATTCTTATATCCCTTTGGACTTCTTGAAGACCATTTCTAAACAAAAGTTGACCTGTTTTCATTAGGGCTATACTTTCCTTCCTTCTTTTCCTTCTGCAGTGGTAGGACAGAAGGGGACACACTTGCTGGGGAGCTGATAAACCTTCCTGTGCTTCCATGGGGGAACCATCCAGATTTCTGGGAAACCCAATTAGTGAGGAAATCCAGAGTATCATCTCAAGTTTAGGACATCCACTAGAAAAAGGCTCCTGCCTGGATCACTGCTGTAGTTACTGAGGTTCAGCAAAGAGTACCAGAAATGGGGTTTACCACGAAACCCTCCAGGTAGTTTCAGGCACAAATTTTGAAGAAGGTTGCCTTGCTTGGAAGCAGTAGTGTCCCTTGCACAGAGGTCTGGTGTCCTCTTGAGAGGAGGTAAGAAGGCAAGATGAGTGCTGGGCAGAGTTTTACTAACTTTGCAATTTGGGTAGACATTAAGGACTATGAGGATTTTGAAGTGTTTCTCTGTCACAGTCCTTAGGCTCAAGAGCACTTAAAGTGAATATCTAAAAGACTTTTCCTTTCTGTTACCTCTTTCTTCAAAAAGGAAGGAATTATAAAGAGCTCAACTTTCTGCTTGTTTCTTTTTTACTTTTAATCCTGGGGGATTTAAATTACCTGTATTTTGGGGGCCAGCTCAGCAGAAAAACACAACGGGAGCGGTGTGCTCGCAAGCGGACTGTGCAAATGTTTCTTTTGTGGTGTGTTTTCTTTTGTATCGCTGTAGTCAGCGACTGCTCTGGATCCCGTCCTAGGACACAAGCCAAGAATGAGAAATAAGGCTGCAAGCGAGACAACAATTCACAACCACAGCATTGTTTGACTTGGAATACTCACCGGGGTAAAGCCTACAACAGGAATACAAGATGCTTTAAGTAGTAGATGCTGATTTTAATCTTTCTGGTACTTAGGGAGTCCACCTTGCCCAGCCGAACGCAGCCCACGGAGCCACGAGGGACCTGGCAGAGGGATTTCTTCCTGGTTGTGGCAGCTAGGAAATGACAGTAGGAGCAAGCGTTGTTAAGAACCCAAGGTGATCAGTAGAGTAAGTAGGATGCGTATGAATATATGCTTTGTTAGAGAAAAGGGCTGTGCTATCAGTGAAAGTGAGCAGCAGCAGATTAAGAAGATGGATGGTTAAAATGGGGGAAATATAATTTCTAGGAGTTTCCAGACAAAACCACGATAGTGTTTGAACATACACACACTGCATGAGGAGGAAAAGATAGAGCTGTTTTGCTACAATGTGGAAACACAAAAACACAGGCAAAGGCAAGCAGACACTGACATTTTGATTCTGCTTAAAGAGAAAGAGAAACATGAAAAACTGCTGCAAAATTCCAACAAGAAAGTAGGATAAGAGAGCAACAGATAGTAATCATCACCCTGCAATGAAGTAGTATAAAGGCCTTAGAAACACGCATCCTACATTTTAGAGAAAATTAGTGTAATACAAAGTAAACTCTTAAAGAAAACCTCTCTTTAATTTTCTAATAATTGTTAAGGTTTATGATGTAGCTTTAAAATTATTTAGAAGACATTATGGTATGAAAATTGAGTTTGAGAATGTAGCACAAATTACTGTACAGGACAATAGAAACTCTAATTTCTAGAGCAGTTTTTGTTTGAACTGTTCAGAAAATGTGGACAAAACCCAAATTTTTATAAAAAAGAAAACCTCTCTCAGAACTGTTTGTAATTTCCTAATCCAGCCCACACTCCCAGTTCCTGCCCATCTTTGAGAATGCTCTGGGTGGGATCCAAAGCCTGTGAAAGCAATGGACAGGATCCCACTGGCATTCAGCAGGTGGGACATGAATGCCAAGTCAGTGTCAGGATGCCTCTTGAAAGCCATATCTCTCGCTGCAGATCCCAAATATTATATCTAGGTCTGAAATAATCCTCTGTAAAGCAAGCTACAAAGGCTTTGGATATTTTATGTTCTCACTTGCTCGTGCAAATGAAATGGCAAATAGTAAATTTGTAAAGATGGTAATTACAAAATGAAAATGGCCCAGACATATTCACTGGAAAAGTTATCTACTACAGTGTCCAAGAAAGGAATGCAAATTTTCCTATTCAGAAAGGCGCAGAGCTATCAGCTCGAGCAGTCTCTGTACCCTGGCCCTGTGTCAGCTGCAGTTTTACCATAAGAGGGAGGCTGAAGTTCTTCGAGCACAGGCTCTGACATCACACAGCACCCTCACCGCTGTGAGCACGGGCAACCACCTCTATATTCAGCAACATCCTTACAGTTTGCTTCACTTGTGAACTACAGTGCTCCACAACCATTGCTCACCCAACACCTGTGTGCTCTTTCCCTTTTTCCCCCCGAAAAAGCAAAGTAGGAAGGGCAATGGACAAGTCATAGAGGAAAATGTTACAATTGCAAACCTACTGTCACTGCTCACCAGAGCTAGAAGGGAGAGTACCAAGTATCTCCTCACCTCACCTGTGCAGATAATCCAACCAATTCTCTGGCACTTCCATAACTATTCAGTTTTCCAGAAGTAGTTGGTTGGTTGTCTAAGATGGAAATTATTTTTGTGAAAGGGCAAAATATAGATGATTCAATGTCATTGACATAAACCAAAATTGTCACTAACAGCAATGGAACGCTAAGACCAAGATTTACAGGAAAAGGTTGTGAAAAAGGGTTACAGTTGACTAATTTTCTGCAAATTGGAAGGCTCACAAGCAGAAGAGGGTCAGGACATGAAGGACTCTTTGACTGTTCCTTGACTGAACACCATCCCACACGTACAAAGCGGAGATACGAAGAAGAATGAAATGCCATGGAGGTGAAAAAATGGAGAAAACTCAAATCAACATCGTCTACCATAATCAGAATTTTAGCCGGCCTCTTATATGTTCTTAAGCAAGGAGTCCCATAAACTATGGATAAAGCAAATCGCACAGATTTTGTGTCTCCTGGTTTGTCATGAGGTCTGATGGCAGCTGGACAAAGTTTCTTTAAGTCTCTGCCTTGTTTGGGTTCTCAGGTGTGCTGCAGTCACCCCGCAGGCATTTTCCCACCAGCCTTCTTGGGGTATTTTTTGCCTATCATGCTACATGTTTTCACTGACCTTCATGGAATATTTGGAATATTTATTCTCCTCTTGGATTTATTAAAATGGGTCAGATTCAAAAACTGTTGCTGATGAAAAGACACAGAAGCAAATACACACATGAATATTGGTCCAGAATGCTTTTATTGTTGGAAGTTTCTTTTATTCCGGAAAGTTTCGTTGTTGTTGTTGTGAGGGAATTGGCTTAAAATACTATCTAGCAGAATAAGAATTCCCTCCATCAGTCACAGTCAACATATTCTCCTATTTCATTCATAGTTCCAGGAAGTAATAATAATTTTAGTAGAAAGTTGATCTGTCAGGATTATAGTATTCAAAATGAGCTGCAAAGAGAAGGAAAGAACCATAAATGAAAAATAAATGTAAGCTAATTACTGGTTTTATTTTATCAAGCCACAAAAATGTAAAATACTCAGCTCCAGGGATTCTGAATGGATTGAACAATAGTTTTTAAAAAGAAATCTTTCATTTGTTTTATTCCAGGATAATGAGTAAGTGCCCCCAGGACAGTCTTGAAAGGAGATAATGCACCCCAAGAGCTGATTTCCTTTTCCTGGTAAAATCTTCTAACTGTAAAAGTATTTGGATTAAGCGACTGCACTGACTGACTGTCAATGCTGCAAAGCAACTTTACAAAGCCACCTTAGTTGCACTGCTCAGCCACAGCTATCTTTCAGTACTCAAAACTGTCAGGTATATTTTCTTCTCATGTGAAAACACAATTTCCTCTTCAAACTTCAAGTGCAACAGAGTGCAACTAACCCATGTAGTGAACTGCTCAGGAATCCAGAGATTTGTCCCCCTTAAAGCCTTGGCAGCTCGTGGTGCCTTCCAGTTCTTGCTTTGGGGATGGAACAGGGCATCCAGACCGTCACAAAGGTATCAGTGATCTGGCCCTTTCTGCAGGAGGGAAAGAGCACATCTAAGTGTTCATAGCAGGCTGTCAGCAACTTGAAGAGCAATTTTTTTTCTCTCAATGTAAGGTGTATAATGCAGTTAGAGGCTCAGAGCTGGCTGAATACAAACAGGAGGAGGGCTTCCAAGGAACTCAGAGAGGTCAGGAAATCAGCTGAACAGACAAGCAGAGGAATTTTTATGTTGTGAAAAAAACACAAAGGAAGTAGGATTATAAGAAAGGAGGACAGAAGCAGCCTCAGGATGACTGGTGATCCTGAAAAGGCATTGGTTTGGGGGGTTGAAAGACAAAATGAAGCTCAGGTGTTACTTAAGTGTCTAAATAAAAAAAGAAAAGACAAATAAGGAGATTCAAAAGCCAAATATTGTAGTGCCTGGAACCTAAAATTTACACTCAGCAGTGTGGAGCCCAATCTCATGAGTCCATCGTACTTAAAAAATTTTTTCTTAAAAGCTCTTTATGCATGCAGCACACAGATGACCATGACTGGCTGGTGTCTCTACACCTGTTTAAACTTCTATACAGTGAAGGGAACAAAAATGCACAGCCAAACAGAGGAGGCAATATGAGCAAGTGGATCAGACAAAGAACTGGTGACAGACAGATATGGGTTTACACATGGCTCAGCCTTGCTGAATGATGGCAAATCAAGCTCCTGCAGCTTTAGATCCCCATCTAAGCTGGGTGGTGAGCCTTGAGGACTTCAGACAGGAATTTCTGACCTGCTGTGAAACCAGACTGTTACAGCTACTGCAAATAAGAGCTTCAGCACTGACCTTCAGCAAAGAGCTCTACTCAGACAGATGTTGCAGTCCCCCCTTCACCCCTGCCTGAGGATGGTATATTTCCCACCAAACTTCAAATCCCAAAGAGGGATTTTTGCCAGCAGGGTGGGCCATCACTGACAAATATTGTTCCAGTCTTCTGTAAGGAGAGAGGTGAAAAGGGTACACTTGGGATAGCTTCACACCTTTGGGTGCTTCAGGTAGAGCAGTTACAGAGCAGTTACAGCCCCCATCAAAACCATGGAGCCTTCCAATTCTCCTGTCAGCCCCATTAAAAAGACAGGGAAAATGTTGGGGAATACACCTAGTTAGGTATATGCAGTCCTCCCAAAGAGAGAACAGACCATTGATTTGGTTGAGTGACTCATAACACCTTGGCTAGAAATAGATATGTCTAATACTGCACAGTCGCTATTGCTGCTCATGGAATCCTCACAATATCTGTCTTCCTCCAGCAGTTTGACTTTAGTGTAAAGTCAGAGAAAACTTTCCATGGTGGCCAGTTCAAAGAAGAAAAGCAAACCTGTTCTCCAAGGCTTAGGTGTGTTCGCATCTCTCTAAAAATGGAACTGTTGATGAGATTGCCAAAAAACGTGGGATGAAAATACTTTGCTGCTTTTATAGACACCAACAGACATCTGTTATATAATGAAATTCAAAACCTAATTATGGTTACCTAGTATATAGTACATAAATATTATCTCTTTATATATACATGGCCCTACAAATACAGTTTTGCTAGGATGCCTGAGTTTCATTTCATGTGTTGATTTTTATAGCTTACTTTTAAAATCACCAACCTTCAGGAGAGAGAAAACATACAAGTACCTTAAGAAATGTTGATTTATGAACTATAGTGGTCTTTATTTTTCTTGTAAACCTGGGTGGAAAATTGATCAGTTATAAACCAGCTATAGATCTCACAGGTTTGCAAGATATATTATTGTATTTCAAGATTATCTGATATTGCAAAAGATTTTTTTTTCCACTTCTTTTTTTCTTTACCATGGTCATACATTTTCCTGTCTCCAATTTTTTTTCTACTCTGGTTAGAGTTAGGGAAGCTATCAGAAAATAAAAATAAAGAGGAAGAAATCATCCTAGAGAAAGTAGCTTTGGGCCACCCCAGTTTTCCCAATCCGTCATAATGTGGCTTTTGTTTCATACCCTGCCGAGGTAGAATTTGCAGAATGTTTCTTGAATTACCACGAGGCGCTCTTATAAGACAATTACTGTCTTTTTCCCCTCCTTTTCCTTCACTCTGCTTTTGACAGCTGTTGGTATTTATTATATAACCAATGGACCCGACATTAATTTACAGTGAAGAGCCCTTCTGTAGGCTACAGATCAGTTAAACATTGAAGTAAAATGTACAGACTAGGACTGCTCAAATGTGGGATATCCATCTTGTAGAAAAAAAAATATTTCAAAATTTTTGAAATCAAATTTTGGGCAGAAAGATGAAATATGAGAATCTTATCAAAATGTTCTAAAAATAGTGTTTTGACAATATTAGAATAATAAGAAAATGCTGAACTTTTTATCAGAACAAAAATGTAATTTTAAAGTAGTAATAATTTTGATAGTTCAAAATCTATCTCTTCTCCTCCAGCTCTTTTTTTTTTTTTTTGGGTAATATCACAGAGATAGAGACCTGTTTGTAGCATTCCTCAAATGTCACCTGTCTTGATGATCTCCCAAATAATGGAATTTTTCAGTAAGACACCCTCATCAAACAGTACTACATATTTTAAGACAAGTTATATTCTGGGTTACTTCTATTTTTAGGATTTACTCTAATAACCTGTACAGATCCCAATCACGTAAGAACTCTGGTGAGCATAAAGCTATACGCAACTTTAAAAGGCATATTCAACGCATTTTTGGAGCTTTGGAGCCATCAGTTGTTCCAGATTCCTTAACATATTTGGGTGCTCAGAGTGCAAACAAGCTGCCCTACGTCTGACTGGATGGAGCTGAAACTCCTGACCTTATGTTAGAGAATGAGTTCCAAGGAACGGTTTCCAACTTGACCACCCCAGAAATGTCAAAGTCAGTCACAGTCTGGCTTTCAGGCCCTAAGTCTTGCACCAAAGGCTGAGTGTGAATTACAAGCTGTGTTGTGGGAAAAACAACCAAGCAATCATGATTTCTGTGGCAACTCCAAAGCTCTCAGAGTTCAGTTGTGACTGAACTTTCTCGATCCTTTTATATGGTCACTTTCTGCCTTTGATGAGATGCTTCTTCCCTTTTTATGCTGCACTTACAGCACTTTCTAGGAGTAATTGTTTTACTTTAATCCTTGAATCAGGAGCTAAAAGTAAGAGGAAAGGTCCTTTTTCTCTTTTCTAACTGGAACGAGACCTTCTGGGTGTGCATCAAAAAGCAAATGTACTGCTTCCTAAGAGCTCCCCTACTAAGGGTCATATACGAATTATTTAGCAGATGTTGCATTTTGGTTTATTCCACTGGAGTCTCCATTGAGTGACATCAATAAGATTTCTGGATGAGGAAGAGTTTCTTCAGTATGAACACAAGATATTGCAATGTAGATGGAAAAGCAGAGGTGTGGACTGAGACAGAAGATTAGGACAAAATCTTCAATCAATCCTTACATTAAGCAAACCTAAAGATGTCCATCAGTGATTCTGACATACATCTGAACCAACTCTTCAGATAAACATGGAATGGCTGTTCTGCACAAGTTAGTCTTATCAGTCTTATGGGTTTTTTTGTTTTGTTTTTTTTTTTGCATAGACAGTGATTTTTTTAGTTTTCATACCTCTCCTGGAGAAGTTACTGAACATGTACAGTTGGAGGAAAATGTATGAGAAGAAATCTCCTATGCTGAGGTTGTATATTGCCATGTAAAGTCTAGTATGGTCATTTACTGCACGAGACAAGAAGGGCCAGATGAACCACAAATCCAACCCAGCTGGTTCTAACATTCTTATTGCCACCTTTCCACCAACAATGTGATAATTACACACTCTAAATAAAAAATATCTTTGAAGAATTCCTTAATCAAGAACTTTACTGATGCAGCCTCCTACTGGAAACATTTTTCTCCTTGACGTGAGCAAGTTTAAGTGTATAACACCGTGATTTGTTAGGTGGGAGAAGCTGTATGACAAAACACTTCAGAGATGCAATGCTTTTTGCCAAGCAGCTGAAACCGTTTTGTTGATAAATGTTCATGTCTCATACTATTAACACTGTCACACAGGTAAAGTTTGATCTCCTGACAAAACCTCTTGTGGCTGTCTCTTAATCTATTTAGTAATCAATATTAACACTCTCAAATGTCTCAAAACACTCCTTTTAGCTTGTTTTTTCAGCATGTACTATGTACACACACACATATTTCATTCCATATATTCATTCTGTATGTGTGTATATATATTTCATTTCAAGTGATAATTTTCTTTAGTAACTGCAACAACCTAAAATGCAACAGAAAGATGAACAGCCAGCTAACCTGGCAAAGAGCACATTATTTTGGAAAACAGGGTAGGCAGCTACTTTCACAAACCTGCAATTCATATTGAGCTCCAGTATAGTCTGGCACTTTTGTTTGCTGTCTTAGGAACCTGTTTGGCTTTGTAACCTCAACTCTGCTTAACACCAACAAGAATAGACAGTGCTCAGTTTGGTATGGAAGATGGCCCACCCCTCTCATGATTGAGCCTATCACGCCTCAAGTGTTTATGCAGTCAAGCAATAAAAGATGCATTTCTGTGATAAACAGTAGACAGTTTGCCTATTCCAGCTGTCTCAAAATATTTAAAATAAGCTGTGATGATACAAACCCCAAATACTAGACTGGGCTCTTGCACCTAATCACTCCACTCCAAATGCTAGTGAAGAAGAGCTTTCCAGGTTAACCACACCAGACACCTCAACTCCTTCATGGTGAAGCAGATTTCATTTTTCTCTTAAACACATATTTCCTTAAGACCATCAGAACTTCAAAGGTAAAAGAAAATTAGCATGTGTCTTGGCTTAAGTGAGACCTGGAAGGGTAGAACGATTATTTCTTGGAGACCAAATGAACGTATCTTTGCAAAGTTGGAGTTTTCACAAGCAGACACTGCATTTTAATAATTTATCTTCTCAGAGGAGCATATTGTACCTTGAAGTAGAGCCTGAAAGGTTTTACCCTCTAGGGAATGCAGCTACAACAAAAGGAAACTGAAAGCCATTTGGCTGCTTGTGACCAACTCAGAGTTCGAACTGGCCAAATTCCACACATGAGCAGAGACACACAAACACACAGCGATTGCAACCAGCTTACAGTGCCAAATTGCAAACATATTTATAATCCTTTCAAAACACTTGGGTCCATTTTTGTGGGAACAACAAACATAAAAATAATGAAAACCCAATATTTCCTTTAGGAAGTAAAGTGTCCTCTCCCCCACATACCCAGTAAAGGCAGTCATATTGCATTTCCTGCTATTGAGATTAATAATACCAGCTGTTAACATTTGTAGTTTCTTGTAAAGATTTCTTTAGAATAAACATGCTAAAAAATAAGAACACTGAAAGTTTTGATATATAGTGTCTTCTGACTAAATCCAAGAAAAAGACATGGGCAAATGCTTTTCATAATTTAAATTATACCTGCTCTTGTGAAGCTATTGTTTCAACATCAGAAAACTGGTTTACTCTTTAATATGTATTCAAAGTACATTTAGAGGTGGCACAGGGTGAGATTTTGCACCTATGCTATGTGGCTATTAAACATGTAATGACAGCAAAGAATCTGTCTTGAAACTCAAACACTATTGTAAAGAACAAATTAATTTCTGCTGATACTAACCTTTCAAAATCACAACAGCACAGTCATATATGCTTATGCATATATTCAATATATAAAAATGTTTTACATTTATACATAGCCAGGTTTTAGGGCAGACCATCAGCTAATGATGTTAGTCAGCAACATTTAAAATTTGTAGTACATTAGACTGTCTCCTTTACTATTGTGCTGTGCTGAAATTTAAAATTTTCTATTTGAAACTCTGTTTGAAGAGACTCCCACCATTCTGAAGAGACCAGCTCCCTCCACTGTCTGCAATAACCAATTCACCCTCAGAGGATAAGTCCCATACCATCCAATAATATTTCCAGCAGCATCAGAATCCCAGATTGAAAGTTGTTTTCCTATCTGAAGTAGCAATTATTTATTGAAGTGAAGGCACTAATCTAGCAAATAAAAGGAAGGAGACAATATTTTCCACTGAGATATAGGGCAAAAAGAAGAAAGGGAGAAGGATTATTCCCTGAAACTGGGCAAGTGTGGACTGCACGATGCCACTTACAATTCTGAAACATGAAGCAGAGCTGCAGTAAAACGACATTAGTAGCTTTCATATGATAATTGGTATAGAAGAGAAGGTTGTTTCTGGGTGGAGCAGTAGCCAAGACCAAGATCACTGAACCTAGCACACCATTCAATCAACCATGGAAAAAACAATGGCAGATAGAGATGGGGGAGACTTTTATTTTGATTTGGTAGCATACATGAAGGCAGGGAGTGAGTATAGGGAGGGGAAAGTATGCAAAAGTGAGAATTCAAGGAAGCTAAATACTTGAAATATCTCTGAATGCACATATATTATTTATAACTATAAAATAACAATCATTCCTGCATTGACATACAGAGTGGCAAACCAAGCAAATGCAGATTTATATGGGATGTGTAATATATGAAATAATGAAAGAGGATGGTGGCAGTCTGCCAAGTTTCCCCCTCCCCATTGCTCCCCTCCCCAGTCATTGACTTTCAAAGAGGAAAAGATTTCATACAACAAAATCTACCCTGACTTCCAGGAGATGCAATGAGAAGGGATTTACACTTAGTAGTATCTTCTAAATAGTTCCTAATAAATTCAAGTTTCAAATAGTTCCTTGCAAGAATTGTCTTTTTATCTTGCTGGGACAGATATACAGGTTGAGATTTTCTTGCGTATATCTTTTAGGCAGGATTTTTCATTTTATTTTCTGCCTTTTGGCATCATTTTATTCTTATTTTAAATAAAAGCTACAAAAGGCTGTTCCATTTTCATGGAAATAGCCCAGCAGTATGAATTTCAGCTAATTTCCAGAATAATAATCTTTGTGCTGGTCAATTCAGCCAAGATAGTTTGCTATCTTGCTATCATTAATTTACTAATTAATGACAAATTAAATAGTGTTCTATATGAAGATGACTTCAGAGGTGGTGTATAAAGTTTGGGATTCCTGGAATATCCTTCAACTGTCTACGATCCATTTGCACAAATATATGGCTGTTAAAAATCATGTTGATTTTTGGGATACCCAGCCCAAAATAAACCCTCTGGATGCATAAGCATGTTTCCTTTAGTCATATAGATGTGTATGTATAATTCAATACTCTTGGTGTGCCTTAAAAACATGTTTATAATTCAAAACCACAGAGCTGTTGTATTAACACTTTGCTGCACTCTTTGGGAAAAATCATTCAGGCTGCTCCGAGAGATGTAAACCATGCTATCAAAATGCATTGCTGTACAGCATAGCTTCCTTTGGAAAGAGTGTGGGAATGGTTCACAGTGTTGCACCCCTCAGGGTTTCTCACCAGAGGTGTCATTTCAGAGTCAGGCGTTTTCAGGCACTCAGGAGGGGTATAAGTTTCATCTCAGTGAAACAACTAGGTACAACGAGGTGGCTTTTGCTTGACTTTAATGGGACCTTGCTGCGACACTGTGGTTATGAAACAGTCCTTGAATTCCCATCATGAACTGCCCCAGAGACCCACAAGGTAATTTCAGGATGCCTTGGCCTTTTCTCCGGCAGCATCAAGCTCCCTTGAACCTGACCACACCAGTGGAGTGCAGTTGGGGGTGGGCACAAAGCAGCTTAAGGAGCTGCAAACCTTCTACACTGTGTCCTACACCAAAAACTCAGGTGTCACCTGGCAGATATCAGATGCATGCCTGATGCGCGTATTGTAGCTTTTGACAATGTGACCTGATGCACAATGTAGTTCCAAACTGGATTTACATCAGATCAGGAATTACTATATTTTGATATCTAATACTAGAAGGGAATGTGAGACTGTACGGTGGCAGGGAAGACACTGCAGTGGGACGCTGTTTAGGGGAAAGAGGCATTGCTGCAGACCCTATACTTTAACCATGGGTTGGCTACTTGGTCCAAAGCAATTTTGGTTGCATCTCAGCTGCTTTGTACCACTACAGAATTTCCTGCCCAGCATACATTAGGTGTTAAAAACCTGTCCATAAGAGCCTATGTTTTCTATAGTGGTAGGTGGTTGGGCATTCTGGGCTAATCTCCCCAGACTTGAGGAAATGTGCAATAAGGCAGGAAAGATTTAGTTTTCAAAATAAATTGAATGTTTGATCACAAGTTAGCATTCTGCAAAGCTGTGTGCTGTTACTATGACAAGTTCTTAAAACTAGATCTAGCTAATAAAGAATTTTATTGATTGTCATGCCACATCAGGTCAGAAATTCATTTAGTTTTTTATTGCATTCTAGCACCAGATGTTTCAGAGGAAGGTGTGAAACTCCCATAACAGAGAATTATGCAATAACTTGCTTATGAGAGAATTTTCTTCCAAAGCCCAATGCTTAATGGTTAGCATTACTGTTCTTCTTCCTATGTACTGTCCTCCTGTTTAAAGTGACTGCAGCTTTTCTTTCCACATATGATCAGTGAGTCTTGCAGTCATTCTTGTGGTATTCTAATGTTACCCATATGCAATGAGTTCCACAATTAACATATGTACAAAGGATATTTCAATAATTTTCTACCCTTTTTTTTAAAATAAGACATCCCTTTATATTATTAATGACCAAACCCACTTATCTATCCTGTACTAATCCTTATTGAGGATTTTTCTTATGATTCCCCCACTGTTTCCCTTTCTAAATTCAAAATAGTTCAGTAGCAATAAAGACAGCAAACAAAAAGCAAGTCATACACTTGCAGACCTTTGCCTCTCTGTGCATTTCTGTGTTAGGTAAGAACAGATCACGATGTGTTTGAATTTATTCCTGTGAAAGATTTTGGTAACCAATATTTGCTCAGTGTTTTATTATTTATGCCAGCTTTTAATCTGGCTACGCAGTACAAGTAACACAAGATATTTTCATATATAAAGAAGAATGGGCATATATAAGTTCATGAATAAGAAACCAGATTACAAAATCAAGATAAAATTTCTTCAACTATTTTTGAATGTCTATTAAAACAGTGGTTTCATAAACTATCCTGACAGAAACTCCTTTTCAAGAAAGCTAATGAAACTGAACCCAAAGCAGATGGGAATACAATCAAGACAAATTCGTTTTCCAATTCCATTCAGTTGTTGTTAGATTTTTTTTCTCCACTCTTCTACTTTCAGGTTCCTCATCTGTTTTATAGGTTGCTACTACTTACTCTTCTCATAGTGAAAGATCAATACATTCATATTTTTAAAGTATTTTCAAATCTCTGAGTGAAAGAGGCAACTATATCAAATTCATTTTGTGTTTATAAAAAAGAAACTTAAAAGTTACTTCAGAGAAGGCTTCAAAATCAGATCAATACATATCTGAGAACTGAACATAGTGAAGCTGAATACAGCATTATGTACATATTACTCAGTTTGGCTCTAAGCCAGTAAAGCACAGGTGTGTGCCAAGTTTTACACACTGTGAATAGTGCCACCGATCTCCAAGGCACTACTCAGCACTAAGTACTTCAATGGGTTGGGGCCTTCTTGTCATGGGGCAGAAAGGGAAGTGCCACAACCATTAGGATACACAGGAATCCAATTACATTTGTCTCCCAGTGGATCTCCCTATAAGATGCCTGTTTATCACCCCAACTATATTTCCTTTAGTTCATGAACAAAGATGTTTAATTCATCAGCTTTGTAAGCATTTCTTTCAGCAGTGCTGACACCCTTAAAATTAACTACTAAGTTTTTAAATGTAGGCCAGAAGAAACTATTTCAGAAATAAAAAGCTAAAATGCCTCTTTCTAAAGTAAATGAAAGTCAGTGGTATTCAGCTCACATGGGAAAATTTTATACAGTTTAGGTAGGCCTAAGGAGAGACTTTGCACAACAAAGCTTTCCAGTGCTACTGAAACACTACCTTTGAATCTTTCTTCCTACAGGATAAGAACAAACAAGCACTCATGGCTCATTAAGGATTTGAGAAATGCCTCTCTCTCCATTTGAAAGATGAGTATAGACTCAATTAGGAGCTGATCTTACTGGCAAATACTTTTCATAAGTTTCAAACTCATTTCATTTGGTTTCACCTTCTGGTTATCTTAACTCATAGAGTTTGTGCTCCTCTGCCTGCATGTATCAGGTAACACTTTGCAATACAGGAAACTAGATTTCCTTAAGGTCAGTAGCTCATGTTTCATAGAATCACAGAACATCCTGAGTTGGAAGGGACCCACAAGGATCATCAAAGTCCAATTACGTTATTACATTGCTTCCCATGGGGTGAGTCTATATTAGTATTTTAGCTGGATCTAGGAACTTTAAAAAGAAGTTTCCTAATCGTACTGACTTACCACACCTTGGTTCATGACACAGAACAAACTCAGAGGGCACAAACAGGCTTCTTATTTGGAAGAAGCTGATGTGGTCAAAGCATTCCAGAGGTCAGCTTATGCCCCCCAGGTACCAATGGGCTAAACTGGGACTTAGGCTGGAGGTAAAATCTCAAAAATGCAGAGTGTGAACCTTTCATCCTCCTTATAGGTAGGTGCTCTCCTTTTGCACTCCCTTGCTCAATAGTTTACATGACAGTAGTAAACCATAACTTACAAATTAAGCTAATTGCTATTCCACCCAAATATCAATTCTCTGCTGGACAGTAAAACCTGATCTCATTTCTGAGTGATACAAAGCACCTCAGTAAACTGTATTTGTGCTGCAGCAGAGTACAGGCGTGGAGGTGCCTTAGGGAGCAGTAACAGAGGCACTACAGTGGGACAGGCCAGCTCACCTCTCCCAGTGGCACCAGGGGCAGGCTGGGATCTTCCCCTGCTGACAGCAGATTAGTGACACCAAAGAGCACAAGGGAGAGAACTCCCAACAGGGCTTTATTCTTACCTCTGTAAGTTAAGGACAGAGGGCTTCATTCTTCTTTCATGCGGGTCTGAGAGGAGAATTTAGATTTTCAACCCAAAGTCATTCTGTTTTCTTCTTTCCAGCTCTTGCACCTTGCAGTAGTGGAGCTCCATTTCACAGACATGAATGGGATCTGTGTGCAATCCCATGTGATTATATTTTCCTGGGCTTTGTGATACAGCATTGCAATGGAGTTCATAAAGGTGATCCTGGCTCACACGTCCTATGCTGTACTTTATGCAGTGATGGACCCTCAGTTTGGCTCATCCTTAGTTCCATAAGAACCTTAGAAATTCTAAAAAACAAAGCACAATTACCAAAACATTAAGCTTTATTCAGTATTATTTTAATTTCTATTTACATGGAAGCTTAATGTTCAATTTAAATGGAAGTTTGAGTGATCCAGCACTTAAAATATTGTACTTTCACTAAAAGCTTTTCCTGCTTATAATTTTTTTTCAATTACGTCATTAGAATATGTTCACAACTAAGCCAAAACAAAAATTTTTTCCCCCCCTTGCACACAACCATAAAAATATTTACTTTACACTGTGAGAGCAAGGCTCTGTTCAAATAAAAAAAATTAACCTGGGGGTATTTGAAGTAAAAATGTCTCTTTTATAATTATTCCCTTGTGTTAAAACAATTCTGGTCAGTCAAGAATAAGTCTGGCAGTGGATTCCTCTCTTTCTCATGTGAGCTTGAGTGAAAAAGCAAAGATGAAAGCAAGGAAGAGGTTTTATAGTTCCTCTTGCAGTCGTTTCTTTCGCTGACTAGAATATGATTAAAGATATCTCATGTAAACTGGGAATAGGCAACACTTCCTAGCAGCTATTTCAAATTCTGCCCTTGAGGATAATATAATAATAAAAAAAATCCTCATTCTTATGCAGCATTTTTTACCCACAGATTTCAAAGGCATGTCTTGTCTCACTACTAGGGCGCCCCACATCCATGTGAAAGTTTTTCTCTGCTTGCTTGCTGGCATCCCTGAATGTTTGGAGGGGCATTGAGGGTGTTGCATGGCTGGATACGAGCAGAGAAGGTGCCAGGAGAGACCTTTCACTGTCACACAGCAGAGCCCATGGCACTGTGGTAAAGCCTGGCGAGGCTGCCCCGAGCAGAGGACACGCTGGAGCATCACAGCACCACAGCAAAAGGGCTCTTTTCAGCTCAGAAGTGCTCCCTGGACCACTCTTCTCACTTCATAACAGCTATAGCAGTAACTACTGCAGCCTCCAAGAGAGAAATATTTTCTTCATCATATTATGGTGCAATTCCTTTTTCATCTATCTTCTTCACTTCTAAATCAATTCTCACTCAATGTATTCTTTTCTTTGTTTCATTAACTGATGGTTTTAAGGACTCTCAGTGTTGCATAGTTAATAACTTTTCTGTAGCTTGACTTTTTCCATCAGTTCACGTTTCCAAACCAATTAATTCCTTGTTGTTTTCCAACGGTTATTAAAAGGTAGAAAAATCCAGTTTAACCCAGTCTACCGTCTGAGGGATGCATCTATATGCTAATTACTTTTCCAGTTTGCTAGCAGGAAACTCTGCATGATAGAAAGGACCATTTTCAAAAATTATCAAGGGCCAGACTTTTAGAGCTAGTTAGGTGCTTAAAGATGAAGAAGTGCCTAGTGGGGTTTTCAGAAGTGCCTAGAGATTTAAACCCTATTGAAATGAGTGTGATTGAATTAGGGGACAGAATACTGTAAAAGCCAAGCTCCACAAGATGCAAAAAAAGGGTTTTGAAAAAAACCCGTAGTATTTAAAAAATAGCTAGTCATATAATGAGGAAGTTAAATATTTGAAAGAGTAGGATGATATTTTTTTTTCTTCAGTTAATTAAATTTTACATTAATCAGCAGGATTATTCAATTCATGGTGCATTCAGCCAAGTGACTTCAGCTAACCAAAAAAACCCTGAAAATATTTCATTATTGCCACTTCCAAAAGATAAACCTTTTCCTGTTTTGTTTGTTTCTTAAACAATGCTTGCATTAATTCTTAGAAAGGATAATAATCTGTGAGGAAAACAAAATTAAATTGTTTTCCTCTTTTATCAGGAAGAACTACAGAATATGTGTTTCCAACTGAACTTCACTCTGTTGTATATATACTCATTTTGCTCTCCTTGACTCCTTTCAGTGTAAGAGGCTGCAAGGCTTAGCTCAGGGCTGGGCTTCTTGTCTGTTGTCATCATTTCATTGAAAAGGCACTCTCAGCACTTGCTCTGGCAGCTTTTATTTGTCACATCTACTTCTGCAGCAGCACCGCCTGAGCAACACCAGACATCTAAAAACCAGCTTGAGACCCTTTTTCAGAAAGGCCCTAATAGGAATAGTGTGCAGGTGGCCTGAATTCCAACGGGCTCAGGTGAGTTCAGGATTTGTTCACAAAGCATCAGATCTCAGGAGAGGACGGAAATACAGGTTACTCCTGACACCAACCAGCTAACAAATAACACAACTTTAAAGATTAATTCTCCTTGGTGTGCAGAGGAATTGTCTTCCTTCACTCTAATGGCCCTTAAAAACTTGACTATGGGTGAAGTTTGAAGAGTCTCCATGAGAGTTATCAGAAATCACATCTAGCCAAGAGTCCTGAACATCCCAATGTGTAGATCTTACATTAAGCTGTAGATACCCAGATACTTTCTGAATTCTGTTGGATAACCATAATTTTAGAAATGGTGAGCGAAGTGTAGGTTTTCTAGAGGTGGAATCATCTCTCAAAGAAATTTGGTTCTAGTCACCTGAACTAGTTCTTCTACTATCTACTGTATGAAGAATTTTAACAGCATGTTAACAATTTAGGATAGACATCATTGCCAAAGTAGTAAAATAAGGTTTATGGCCTCAATCTCTGGCTTGATTTCACTCAGGACACAATGACCATGCATCTCTTAAGACTATCATCTCATAGCCTCAGGAGTGCAGCTAAGCAAAAATACAGGAAAAAATTTATTTCGGAAGACTGGTTCACTGTTGGTTTATATGATTTGTTCCTTAATCCACAAGTTGTATTTATTTCTTCCCTAGAAATACTGCAAAATTTCTTCAGGACAGGATGGCTCATGGTCTGGTAATGGGATTTTTAGCCTTTCATATTCAGCTCATTTATCTGAGCATGGGTAGGTCTTCAGGTCAGTGAGTTGTTACCTGCTGAGTCTTGTCCAGTGGCCTCTGAAAAAAATGAATGAGCAACTTTCACACAGTGAACACTTGTCTACCCGAAAGTTATACCAAAAAGGGACAGTAAAATAAGAAATAACAGAGCTGCACAAGAGCAGAGCCCAAATTTCTTTATGAGTGCAAAAACATTTTGGAATTATGCTCGTAAGGAGATTTGAGTAACCATTCAGCCCATCTCTTCTCTGTGGAAATATATTTTAGTGACCCCACACTGAATCATATTTCTGCTGCACTTGTTCAGTACTTTTTGTAGGCAATAGATTTGGAAAAAATAGGAACACCCATCCTGTGAAGAAACCACCAACATTATGAAATAAAAGTCTGAAAGATCAGTAAAGTTCAATATTGTGTCTAATGCTTTTTATAGTGAACAAATCATAAGATACATATAAACACACAAAAAAAGCTGAATATGATCTTAAACTAAGGATGGAAAAAAAGAGAGCAATAAAGCCAGAATGATACAAAAGAAGAAAGCTCAGGTGAGATATTTCATTTTGTTTAGAACTTCCTTGTTTATTTTCCCCATTAAAAGCATTATGAGCAGCTCTTCCAGGTACGAAATTTGAAAGGAAAGTGTGGGCAGTGTCAAAATTAGTCAGGACTTCAGGAGCTCACCTGACTGAGATATCTGACTTCAAATTCTACCTTTTGCTTTTTATTGTCTTGTACTTCCCACCCCCACATTGGCTGAAACCAGATAAGTACAAAGGAATACCCTTAAAAAATTGCTAAAGAGCAGGAGCATTCAGAAATTACTTCGTAAGAGGTGCTTTATCTTGGTTCTCTCATTCCTGATTATCAAACCCAGCATGCCAGTACCTGCTAAATATAACCTCAGATACTAATGATTCATAATGCTGAGATATCATAGGTATTCATAATGCTGAGGTATCATATCTGCTGAGCCTCACCAGAGAGGCTGCTTTTATGGTATATTACTCTTCCTCTCACTTCTCATCTCCTGCTAAGCCCTAATCATTCCATAAGTGTGAATTAGATCATCTCTGATGATCTAATTGATTAGCATATTTACATTAAAGTTGTCATCTGATATTTAGTTGAAGTTTTATGTTTCTGTTTCAGACCTCAAAAAGACCTCAAATGTGTCAATTTTTCCCCACAAATATATTAGCAAGTCTATAAAAATACAGCTTTAGATCATCACACCAGTAGCAATGCCAATTTAAAAAAACCCCAACAAACAAACAAACAAACAAACAAACAAACAAACAAACTGGACAGGTACCTGTTTGATCATTCTTCAACTGTAATTTGCATAAATCATATACAAAATTGATTGATAATTGCAAGTATGAACTTGGTATGATTTGGTCCATATGGGTATATGTTTTTATACACACTTAAAATTCATGCTTCATGTGAATGCAATAACATTTAAAAAGATTTACTGTGTACCACATCACTATATATGCAGGATATTGCAGTGTGATGATTATTCAATATAGTATTAAGACTGTTTTCTAGGAAATTGAATGTTAAATATTTAGTATCCTCCATGATACAAGGCAATATTTCATTAGACATATAAATGTTTGGTTTGATTCACTAGAGCAGGTAGAACAATAGAATAACTGGACTGGAAGCTCAACCAGTTCAATAACCTCACATTTTCTGGAAAAGTACAATGTACATAATTAGAATGTCTGCGTGAAGATGTTACAGATGCATTGATGATGCAAGGAAAACAAAACATGGAATGTGAGAATCCAGCCCTGTGTTAGCAGTCTAAATTTCACAGATTCTGATATTCTCATCACTAAAAGTCCCTGTGCCCTTGGAAACTTCTGATCATTTGTTTGTTATACCAATTCTTAGCACATTCAGCTAAACTGAAACAATCTCAATTTAAATTTAAATAATAGCATTCATGTTAAGATGTAGTTCAGTAGTTCTGTTGTTTTATAGTGACATTTCAAGCTAAGCCACTCAAACTTTATTACTCAGTGGTAAGAACTACCTCACTGATACCTTCCTTCTACACAGAGCATTGCACATCACAGAAGGTAAAGGCCTCAGACCAAAGCTGTGCAGGAGTTAAGGCATTTCTCCTGTAAATTAGGCAATTATTTCCTCCTAACAAGCCCTGAGTAAAGCTCAGTAAATAATTTGCTGACACTGACAACAGCTCAGGATTTGGTACAGGGAATGCAAATCCATAGGTGGTAAAGATGGATTGCATGGAGATGTGCAGGTGGAGGACACTGCCCCGGTCGGTAGTTTCTGGGCTCTCTTTTGGCATCTGCTCATGCTCTCCATTTTAAGAATGGTCCAAAACCCATCAGATGAGCAGCGTGTATGTAACACTGCATGTCTTTTTGGCCATAACATGACTTCCAGACATGCTGTGCCTAAGGGTTAACTTCACCCTGTAAGGGGCAAAAATCCCCAGCATCAGTGAACAGCTACAAAGAGAAGCTGCTGAAATCTGCAGAACTGTTGGCCTCTTTTAAGTGGGAACTCCCTTTGCTGTAAGCACAGAGCATGGCTTTAAACTGAAACTGGATGTTTTCATTTGCACTGAACAGCTCTCTGCTGAAACACTGGTGGCACTAAGGTCAGCGATGAGCATCCCAGATGGAAGTGTTATAGCAGATCCAGCATCTGCTGTAATCAGATCACACTTGTGCAAGCCCACGGTGAGAAAAAAGCCAATTCAACAGTATTTCAGCAATGTAACATCAGAGCAAAATCGTGTACTGCTGAATGGCCATCTCAATAACAAGTCATGCTTGGGGTGGGGTAAGAGTGTGGGTGGGGATGAGAGAGAATAGGCCTTTGTCAGAGAGCACACCAGGGCTCCAGATCAAAATATTCTGCAGCCTTGGAAGGGATTCTCCATCCAAACTTCGGTGCAAACCTCAATCTCATTACTACTCCTCTCAGCACACCAAGCTAAATCAAATTCCCATGCACGAGACTGAAACACAAATCCCAGTGGCATAGCTTGGCCCCATCTCTAATTGTAATATTTTCAGTAATAAGCTGTCCAAGAAAAAGTGAAGGGGCATCACACATCTAACGCCTTGTAAATAAAATATGCTGGACCAAATTCTTGCATTTACATTTTACTATCAAAGCCTACAGAAAAATGTTGATTTAAGCAATAGGAACTCTGTGCCTATATCTCCCTGTAGATATGCTCGTTGTCTCTGTGCTGAAGCCAGAAATGAAGTCTTGGGGATATCGAGGCAGAAGAAACTATTAAACTCAAAAGAGATTGGAAGGAACTTGAATCCTAGTGCTTTGTCTAGAATTTCTTTCCTAGTAATGAAGGCATTAATGATTTTTCATGCAAAGAGGTGGCTAGGCAGGATACATGAGTGTGCATGTGTGTGTAAGGAAGGAGTGGGGTAGAATTAAATGTGAGTAGCCTTGCACTGAAATTAAATCAGGCTTTTCTATAAAACAGATGTTATGATTCCCTTTAAAAAATAATTAAATTAACAGCAGACATAAATGTTCAGGAGAAGGAATTTGGGGTTGGGATTTTGGCATTAGTAATTCCCTATACTTAATCCATAAAAGTTTTCTTTTATGTTTACAGAAGGGGGTTAAAAAAAGAAGCAAGTCTGTTACTAAAGAATTTTAAGATACAGTGGAGATGTGAAAGGCACAGAAGATTTTCATTTCCTGTGTTATAGGGTGCAAATAATATCAGTATGAAAAACCTGGCAGGAAGATTTAAGATAACAGTTTTTACATTGATAAGTATTTGTTCATTTCCTGACAACAAAAAATATAAATCTCTTCAGAAATTAAATACCCTGGCTTGTTGAAGCACTTTTGTGACGTTCTGTGGTAGACTGGCTTCCTTTCATTGGAAATCCACAGCTAGAATAATAATCACAGCATCAGTTATTATACTTGTATCAGTTCTGTGCGGCAAGAGGCTAATACAGTGTATGGCCGAATTCTCCTACTTTTGTGTCACTTATTTTCTCTGTGGGCCAGATTTGCATTTTAATGGAAGTAGTTTATAGACTTCTTTGCTGCCTTCATAGTGCCACAAGTGGCATCATTAAGTGAGTTAAGCCGGATTAATGCTGATAGTAAAGTCAGATAATACAATAACAGAGGCCTTCATTTCCATTTGGATTAGGTGAAGAGAGCAGGCCTGTCTGGTGCAGGGTGATAATTTGTAAGCGCGATATGTTGTACTTGAGAGGATAAGATTAAATTTAGTGGGTTTAACTGTCATCCCAGTAAGTCAATTACTTCATCTTTTCAGGCTTTGAATTTATTTTATAAATAAAATAAATGGAATATTGAGCTGCTCCACAGCCATTTCGAGCTTCCATGAAGAAGAATTACACATGCTGGGCCAAAAAAAAAAAAAAAAAGAAAAGAGAGAGGGGAGGAGAAAAAGGGTTTCTGATTCGGCTTCATAAACAAAGTATGAACTGCATTGAAGTGCCATCATAGTAACAGCTTGGGAATATTGTCCATCTCTCATATCACAAGCATGACAGATTCCATTGTGAATTTAGTTTATTCATAATAGGAAATATTTGCGTTGTGCCTGGCCTTTTCTATTTGTATCTATTAGATTGTAGAAGGAATACACTAAAATACTGATCCCTGCTATCATTTAACTCTTGTACATTTTTCCTCTGCTTGCTGTCTCCTGTATATTTAATGCTTACACCTTGCTGCTAAGACAGTCTCAAATGGAAATAAATAAAGGAGATCTGTTCGATTTTGGTTTCTATCAGATAAACCCTTTTTTAATTCTCCTGTCTTTTCTCCCCATCTGCACTCTATTTGGACACCAAATCCCTTCAACACTATTTCTTGGGCACAGGAATTTTGAAAGCTTTCTGTGAATTAGATACAGGTGTATAAACACCAACATCTTCATTTCTATCCACAGATCCAGAACAGGTGATGTCAAGGGATGCCAGGCATCAACAGGGGATGTACCTGCTGTGTTATATGTGCTTATGCAGAACAAGAGACGATTTTAGAAGCCCCCCAAACTCGAGATGTTTTCCTAACATCCTTTATTAAATAGTTTTCCCTGTGATTCCTGCTGTGGGGCATTGTCACATGCAAGAGGAAAGAAACCTCTGCTAGTGTCTTTTAAGCTATAGATAAAGCTCAGCGCTGCAATGAAGTCTTAAGGTCTTGTGTGGCAAGGTATCAGGCACCCTTAGCTCAGCACCACTGATGCTGAGAAAGAGTTGGCAATAATCTCCTGGGAGGGACAAAAGACAGAGCTAAAGGATATGGCAAATGCTCTTCATTCCCATATGAATACTTGGCACATGGACCATTAGCTAATTCGCTCAAATGAACATCCTAAGATCCTGGCATTAAAGGGCTCTTTACAGAAGATGCTCAGCAGCCTGCAGGACTAGAACCATCCTATGAACCCAGATACCCCAAAAAAGGTAGGGCACCTGGAGAAAGATGACCAAGAGTGATGGGTAGATTCAGACAGGCCTGTCTAGGACATGCCTTTTTATTTTCCTGCAGCTCTCACACGTCACCTCTCCAGTTTCACTGTGGCACTACAAGGTGAAAGGCACCCTTCTGGGTTGATAAGAGTAGGATAAGTACATACTTCGACACTTATTCTGTGCCAAAGAGTTCTATATTTTCCATAAAATTCAGCTGACACAAATAATAAGTAAATAACTATTTGCAATGGGGGTTTATGTCATGTTTGCCTGTCTTTAATGCTAATGTATGTTACATGTAGCTTCCCAAAAGTCAGAGGAAGCACCCAACAATCAAACCTCTAAGGCGAAGCTATATGAAATAAAATAGGATGTATCAAATGACAGAATCCGTATCTTCAGTGGAGGGCACCGTCGAACAAAGATTCCTCTGTAGGTAGGAGATATTTAGCAAAGAAGGTTGTTCTTTGAAAAGTGTTAAACAATTCCAATTTTATAATTTCATGCCACAGTTTAATGGTCAGTTTGATTTTCAGGTATCTTAAAATCCAACTAACCTCTTTAAATATTTCTTAATAGGTGACATTTACATCTTCCCATCTTTCGCTATTGAACGGTTTCTGTAATTACTTATATAAAGATACTAAACAACTTTAATATTCACGGGGTTGATTTGCTGACATATATGGAGTTTATAATCAAAATCCCAACCATGAGTGTTCTTACAGATATCAGTGTCCCATTTTCTCTCAAATTAGCAATGTCACGCAAGTTTTGAGAGGCTGTAATTATAACTTCAACAGAGCAGAAAAGCCCCAGCAGCCAGCCAGCCTCATTCTGCTCAAAAATGAGTCTTCCCTTGTCCTTAACACTGGGGAGTTCTTCCTTCTTGCATCTTAGTGTTGTGACTGTGGTCCAAATTGCGCCCTTTTTTTGGACTCAGCAATGCCACATTTTTTTTATGTGCAGATGTCAATATGGCAGAATTTGACCGGCTTGACTTTAATCTGCCCTGATTTGTCACACGGTTCTGCCAATTGAGTCCCTTAGATGGTATGGAAAATCAGTGCTGCTTTTCTCCAGAATGTCTCTTCGCACACTAGCACAGCACACGGACAGTCAAGTGTGCAGTAAACGAAAAGCACAATAGCTGAGTGGATCTGTCACAACCAGCTGGGCTATCAGCCTTGGTTACTAGGTTAGCTCAGCTATTTCAGGGAAATTAGACTGTATGGCAAAATTGGGCTCCCTGGATGTCTTCCTTTGCTGTGCTACCTGAGCATCTCACTAATTGTGGTTAGTGTTACAACAAATGAGTCAAATAAGGCAGTATTAACCTCCATTTTCTAGGAAGTGTCACAGAAGGAGATAAGAGCAGGTTTAAAGGTAATCAAGACGTCAAAAAATGCAGAGAAATAAGTAGTAACTACAAGTTTATAATCCATTTTTGCTGACTTTCCCCTTTCCTCTTTGACCGACCTGATTGGACTGGGATGTAGATCTCCCAGGGGACACCTGCTTTATCTTTTGGTATTTAAATATTTTTCAATCAGTTTTTAGGTGATATCAGCAAGCAGTAGCCCTTATGCCCAAAGAAGCACCTCAGTCACTATATGCTATTATCGTTGGTAGGGCTGAGCAGAAGCTCTGTGAATGGCTCAGAGAGGAAAGAGGCAATTCTACAGAGACCAGAAAGGCTAAAATCCATTCAACATTCTGTTTGATGAGCAGCTCAGTCCAAAACCCTGGCATGTTTTGAAAAGAAAGGAGAAATGTGTGGAAAGCTTTCACCATGCAGGAATCCAAATGCACTGGCATAGTCATGATGAACACTGAGGAACAAAGTCAGAGGGGTTGTATCAGCACACATGAGATCCTCAGGCCAGCTGTGACCCCCCGCTCCTTACATAGATTTTGTGGTGATGTAAAGTCTCTGAGGCTGATGAGGTTGCTTTGGTCTGGTTACTTGAGGTACTTGAAATTTATGTCTGCACATGTCATACAGGGCTGCTTGAATTAATACTTACCCAGAATGTATAGAAGTATTAAGTCCTCTAAGTGCCAGATATGGCTATTTCTGGATCAGTTCTTGTCTGATAAAGAAAGGATAGCTTTGCTCTTACAGGTATTAGAATTAGAAACCTGTATATTTGCCATCCATCAGTTGTCTTAGAGTATCTGTGTGTTTTAAAGAGAGACAGAAGCGAAGACAGAGAACGATTCAAAAATGCTGCAGCAAGATCTCAGCTTGCTTTCCTATAACTCTATATGGGCAAATATTAAATGGTGTGACAGGGAATGTCCTGCCTCAGCCAAGCTTCAGATAAAAAAACCTCTCTTCTTACTGTTTTGGTTCTGCCCAGCTCAGGAGGTTTGTTAAGCTTGTATTAGATGGCTTTGACAAACAGTTGTTCAAAAATATTTAAAGCCTCCTTGACACTTGATAAAGAAACATATATATTATGAATGCCACACAAAACCAAAGGTTCTCAGGAGCTGAAAGCAGAGACCAGTGCCAGAAAGTCTCAAAAGGAGAATTTCTACCCATGAGATCATCTTATCCCATTCACACTACAGAACAGAGGGAAAGTTTAGGAATTCAAATCCTTTTGAACATGATACTGTAGCAGCAACCGCAGGGCCAGATTTATAGATTTGTAGAGTGGTTAATAGACTTTTGTATTTACCAAAGCTTTATGTCTTGCGCAGTAGGTCCAGAAGCCCAGTATAGAACAGTCTGGTTTTATCAGGTAAAATGCAGCATTAAAATCCATTTTAGCTATAGCAGTGGGGATCCTTTGACATAAGCAGCAGCTCCTATCAACTTCTAAATTGAAGTCAGGTGCTTCCAGACTGCAAACCTTTCTCCTTCAAGACTGAAGGAAAGCAGACATGGCAGAAGGGAAAATAATCACAGGCTAGGTAAGAACATGAGCCCAGTTATGATGTGCTGTCCTTCGAGGTTGGTATCGGTTGAAGAAGCCACTGAGCAGCTCCGAAAAAACATGAGGTACTGGCCTTCAGGAAGCAGTGCAAGGGTTAGGGAGGGGGGAAACAAGTTTTAAGGAACTGCAGCCAGATATCCCATGATCTGCTGAATACTGCATACATGTGAGGTGTTAGCAGTGACATTTGAATCTACAGTGGGCTAAGACCACTAAATACATGAGCATCATCACTTTTTTATCTTCTTTATCTTCTTTTATCTTTCTTTTATCTTTCTTTTAACATATATTCTTGTTTCAATATGCAGAATATACTGGCTTAAGAGGCAGAATAGGAAGAATTCTTCCAAAGAAAGAGAAATAAATGGATGTGAACTGCATAAGGCAGTCTGATTTTCATGTCAGAGAGGGTCACCAAGAGGGTTAGCAGAAGGTGTGTATGCAGCTACATTAATTCTGCAGCCAACCAACTCAATCCCTAAATTACATCTAAACAAAACCTACCTGCCACAAGGAAAACAATTCAGTACAATGCAACTGCCTACTGAGGAAGCTAATGGAGCATTTTACGGATGAAAAAAGAGTGCAGCAAGCCTAGGTCAATAAAGATAGGCTGAACTCTAGGAAGGAAATTACTGTAAATATACACTACTAGGACTAAATATTATCCAATAGTCCACTTGTACAGATCTGGGTGCAGAAAATAAGTAATATTATGATGTTTCTTGAGCATGTGACCATTCACCTAGTGACTATATTATAATACACATGTACAGTGTAATTTGCAGTTGAATATACTGCCTTTTACTTTGCATCTTTTAGTTTTTCAAGGTAGAAACATGACTTTTCTGAATATATATCTGTGTGGGGAATTTTTAAGCCTAATATTATATTGCCATGGGAATGGAAGAGTGTCCATATATACCTCAAAACATTTTCACACACCTCACTGCATATAATAGAAACTATTTCAGGTGATGCTGTTGCTTTCAGGATTGACTTGTCATCTGTTAAAATTATATCTGTCAGAGGGCTGAGATTTAGAGAGACTTCGGACTCTGAGTACATGGATTGCCACTTATGTGTTGGTTTAGAAGATTTTATCATGTTCTACATATCTGGCAGCAATTTAACCAATTCTCAAATCTTGTATCACACTTTTTTATAAGATTTTCTTTCTTTATAAAGAAGGTTAAGGTAATTTACTACCATGTTTATTACATATGAAGTTGTTGAAATAATGAGGGCAATAAAATTGAATTTAGCATTGTCTTTATTGGTTTGAAGGTTACATTCATAAGCTTTGTTTGTTTTAATAAGTTTATTGTACAGTCTTAGGCATATGTTATTATGCAGCGATGGATATGCTTTGAATATTTTTGTAATTGTGGGTAGTATAAAAGTCATTTTCTGTTAGATTGCACAAATCCATTACATTAGTAGAAAGATACATTATTGTAATAGGATTAATGTGCAACACATAAACATGATCAGTAATATTCTTTTTGATAAATTATCTCATTTTAATGACTTCGAATGTAGAGAGATTTCAGGATAGTTCCATTTTTGATTTGCATAATTGTATTACAGACAGACAAATTGCATTATATTCTTCATTAACAATAGATGGCTTGTATAACTATTGTATTTTTGAACGCACTGCTTTTATGTTCATCCTGTAATTTGTCATTTTATGACACCACTGTTTAGCTTAGTTTGGAGAGAATAGAAACTAAAAGATTATTTGATTTTAGCTGAGAACAGTAATATCTTTGCATTCAACTGTAATGCAGTAAGCTATTGTTTCTTTTAACAAATTATCATCCACAACTAAAGTTAGTTAAAAAATACTCTTCTCATTTGTGGCAGATCTCACATTCATGACGTTTCACAACAAAGTGTCAGCACTTGTAAATGAACTTCAATATAAAAATACAACATAAAGTTAAATTAGATCTATCAGAATGTTTTCTACTTCTCTGCTTGGGCTCGCTCTCTCCCTTTTTCCCCTTGCACGTGCACACACACACAGACACGTGGTCTATCTTGCTCTCACTGAGTTCTTGAGGGTTTTGGAATTCCACAGGCTGAATAAAACGAATAATTCATTTTTTTCAATGGCAAATCCTTCTCTTTTAAGATTGTGTGTTTTCTCTATGAAAAGCTAAATACTCTCAAAGATATTTTAGAATAAAACAAATTATTTTTTTCATTTTTCTCTAACCAAGCCTTCTTCAATCATTTCTGACTGCTAAGAATACCAGTAAATTAAAAGTTAGTAGCTTCAGACAGGTTTGCACTCCTACCAAATCAAAACCAGATTCTTATTTTAGAAAACCTAATTGTTGCACTCTATTAGGGCACCTTGAACATTGTGATTCTTGAAAAATAAATTGCTTTTAGAAAGAAATTATTATGGCTAAATCACAATACTTTTGTTTGATAATGAAACACAAAACTTCAATTCCTGTTTAAAATTCAAGTCAGAATTCAGGCCTAGCTCACTGAAGTTTGCTGTGTTACACAGCATTTTAAAAATCTGAGCCAATATTCTTGTAATCTGATCCTAAATTTAGGTTGTTAGTTTAGGTTCCAACACCATAAGAGCATATTTATTATTGCATGAAACGGGTAATTCTATCAATGTTGGTAAAACCAGTCTCAAATGAAAGCCTGATCCTATAAAGCCAATAGGGGCACACTTATAAGTCCTATAAGTCCACGATTTCATCCTTGTCACCCACCTACTGACACCCACCACAGCTCTGGCCTCCCTAATAATATTGGATTTTTTTTAATCCATTACACACCGAAAATAAACTTCACAGAGATGGGAAAAGGAAAAAGAATTTGGACCAAATCGACTTTTCCCTCCAGCAGATAAAACACATTATTGCAACATTTTTGAGGCTTGTAATGTGTTTTATAATTTATAAATATTTTTTAAATACATTGAAAAGAAAAAAATAGTTTTCTTGCATTTTTTCATTCTTCTGCAGGAGAAACATATAAAATTATTATAACAGAACTTATAAAAAGGATAAAATTTGTACAACAGAGGTGGGAAAATATAGATATTCACAGGGAAATGAATAAAAAGTCTGAACTTGTTTTGGTTATGCTTTTTAAGTTTATTCTTTTTAGTTTTCTCAAAATAGCATTCACACAAATTTCATCTGCCCACCCCTATGCTGACAGTGTTATTGGATATTTTCCCAAAAGGCTGAAGGTTAATATTTCACTATCTGTCATCTTGAAATTTCTTTGAAAGTCTCCACTTTGTCTTGGCAAAACCTTAGTGCTCCAATGAGGGAGAATAAACATTATCTGCACCATCACATGGCCTTCATGGCTGACTGATACTGAGAATTAGCAGTTAATGAACTCTGCATATGCAAGGAGAGTGTCTGAAACAGGCTGGCAAAAGGAGATCTCATCCTAGTGCTGACAAATGAGAAAAGGTATAAAATTCAGAGACTGCTTGTAGATAATTCCCAAACATAAAACAGAATTACATTTGCAAGCAATTTATGACCAACAAGCCAAACAGAGTGCACACTTACATCAGCTCTCTCAAAAGTCATTCTCAAAAATGTTTCAGGGCTGATGTCTGCAGCTGACCTCCCCAGGCCCCCCCAGCATCAAACATTGCCGATGTGTCAATCTGAGAGGGTTTTGTACTGCTAGACACCTTGCATCAAGCACAGAGACATATTGGCTTTTCCAGTCCCCATGTTTTGTGTGTTTTGTAAATATGCACATTGCAATGCAATTGAGATTCAGGGTCATACATATTTAACACTCTAAAGAACTCCAGGAAATATCTTTTTGGTGCTTACACTACATAGCCAGAAGTCTCACAAAACAAATAATGTGAAAAATAGGCTTATGCCGTTATTTACCATCACAATAACTCCTCTAATCAAGTACACACAGGCCAGGCTTTCTCAAAAGCACAATTCTTCAGACTGTTTAAGTAGGGCAAAACAATCGCATCCTCATCAGTTGCATCTACCATGGCTCACTGCCAAATGGGCTCTTCCAAATTATCTCTCTGTATTCTCCAGAGGGAAAGCCACAGCACTCTGAATGTTTTACCCACCATAAACAGTCCATGTGACCATCTCACACTGGGGAAACTGGGCTTGGAAAGGAGGGTTGACTTCTGGCCGCCACTGACTCATCTTCTGATCCAAGACAAGCACATTCTGCTTTTATGTCTGCATGTATTGTTTATGCTCTCCATTAAGTTGTTCTACAGGAGGTTTTCCTGCCTTTGTGATTTAAACATGGGTATTAGAAAGACAAATAGGGAGCAGTATTTTAGGATGTGTATTTATTCTTCTTCTAATAGCTGCCTTCCATCACCTAATTCTTATTAATGCAGTTAAGAAAGTTCCCTCCGAGACTATATATTACATCATCAGTGTTTTTAAGTCTTGAAGTTTTCCTTATCCACCAAGAGAATAATTATAAATATCAACAGAAATAAAACTGCCGCATGTAAAAATATATCAAACCAGAAGAAGGCAAAAAACCCCTAAGCCAGCAAATGTCTCCTTTTTTAACCTGTTTCCCTTAAAATCATTCTTTTCTCTTCTCTCCTTCTTTCAGAGATTTCTCTGAACAGAAAAATGGGATGCATATGCTGTATTGTATGTATGGAAACTAAACATAACTCCCTTCAGGAATTAATAAGATTAAGTTACACTTCAGTGGGAAATCGGTGTACATAAATTAATGAAAATTTCCTATGGATGGTGGTGAAGGAAGCTACTCACTGTGCCAGTGAACTGATGCAAACAGACATTTTATGATGAGAAAAAAATTACTGAAGAAGAATTAATAGGACCTACCTCCTGTCTATGACAGAATATAGGTGACCTCAAGTGTCCCCTATGAGTCAATGTTTTCCATCATGTCTGTAAGTAAACAAGGGATTGTGCTTTGATGCAGCCATCAGGTAAGGTGTTTTTTCAGTTGTGAAAAGTGTCCTGTCAAGAAATCACATCAGTGTTTGCTTAAAGGTAAAAATGTGTTTAAATGCTTCTCTGGTACTTGGAGTCAAAAATCAACCAACATCTGCTGTTGTCTTACATGTTTTTCACTGCAGGAGAGCACCAGCTTCTGTCAACAGATCAGTCCTTAGAAATTCTGTCTTGGCCTTGGACACCTTATGAATGGTTCTATCATTCCCTTTCAGAGCTGTGAAGGTCACAACAGGATAATGCTTGTGTCCTCTAGGCTCTCCAGATTCTCTCATTTTAGGCTCACCAGCCTATGTGTGGAAATTCACCTAATCCTATTACTGTGAGGTTACTTCTTTCAGTCCGAGCATCCACCTTCGATTTCAATATTGATAGCAAAGATGCTTTTGAGTCACATTTTTAGAGTTGGTTCTTGCTCAATAGGCTTGACCTTGAAAAATCACTTTTTTCCCCACCCGGAGATGTCTCAGGGTGGTACTGGACATGTCTTCTGTTGATCATCACACATGCACGTGGGGAAAAGAGGTTTCTTTCTCTTCCCTCTTCTACCTATTATTTTTGCTTGCTGTTGAGGAGTGATTTTTAGTGCAGTTCTTTGAATATAAGTTAAATATGAATCTTGGCACCTTAAGCTAAACATTCTTCTAATGAGGTTTATTTTTTCAGAATCCAGGAAAGAAAGGGCTTTGGCGTCTTCTGCAAGATATCAGATTTATTAGTATGTTGTCTATTGCACTTTACATTATTAAAGAAGAAACCTTCCAAAATTCCCATAGGGATGCTATTTCCTTATTTATTAAAGCTTGCTCATAGAAAACATTTTCCAGAATTTTCACGTCCCTATTATTCCCAGTTATGTTGTAACTAAGATCACTAACTACTAATTTATTACAGGAAACCCAATAAGATCAGTCAGTTTGATCAGTCATAACACCTTTAAGATTCCCAAGTCTGAGATTATGTTTGGTATGTTAACATTTATTGTAGCTATTGAAGCTCTCAATGCTTTTAAAAATCTTGTGATGTGCAACTGTAACATGGAGCTTAAATATCTCACCATCAAGTGAATTGTTTGATATATCAGAGGAGAATCTTAGAGATATAAAACTGTATCACTGCCCTCCTATTCTTTGCCTCAAGGTGCTATATGAAGTGTCCAGTCATTTTAGACAGATGGAATGATGGTTGTCGAAGGACTTAAGTGCATTTAAAATTCAGTCCTGAATAAATAATTGTTTGTAACTGTGGGAAACAGGAAGAACTTCTGTTGTTCTCTTCAAAAGTTGTGTTACACACAGAGATCAAAATAAAAAAAACCCTCTGACATGGTTAGGTGGTGGCATCCTAGAGGGAATAAATATAACCACAGGAACAATAGGTATTTTTTCAGAGCTCCCATTGGAACTAATACTTAGCTCTAGATCAAACACAGAGGTTATTCTGGGATCTGAAAATGGGCTTCCCAAAAAGCCCAAATGCTCACAGTATCCATGTTTCCCTTTTAACAACCAAAAGGAAAACTTCATAGACTTAAAAGCAATGGATTTATTTCAAAAAAACAGTAAATGGCCTTCTAAGGTCAATATATTCGTTTTCCTCTAGATATACAGTTTCAATAGCAAGTGATGCATGAAGTCTGTTAAGCCTTTTGAATTGTCTATCAGTTCTGGGAATTATAGATTTTAACCCATATAGATACTTGGCTCAAGCACAAAATGAAAAATCATTAAGAAAAAAGCACTGTATATTATTGCTCCAATATGTAGTTGTGATTTAGAATTGGCATTTCAATGCACAATGAAAATTCTTAGAATCATCCAGCTAAATGCAAATGGGTTCTATAAATACTTTAAATAACTGAACAAAAGAAAGCTCATCAGAATTTACTATTCATCCAAGTGTATACAGCTTTTTCTATTACACAAATGTAAACACCCTTTGTACTTCTACAGTTGATTGAATCAAAACATGAGAAGATCTGAAAACACTTTTGTAGCTTTTTCTAAGTTCTACTACTACCGTAATATGTTCCCTGGTTGTGCACAGGCCATATTCTGTAAATAAATGTGTGTTTCATTTTCACTTGGAATTTACTTAATGAAATCACAGTAATAGTAGAGTATTTAAAACATATTTCTCTCTAAAATGGGGGTAGAACATGCCAGCAAACTACTGATTCAGTTCTGCTTTACAATGATTCAAACCATCTGAGGAGATGCCCTTCTGCCTTTGGATTTCATGACAGCCTGGACTTGAACTTCTTCCCTTCTCAGAGGCTCCCAAAGCAACTCCAACAGTCATGAAATCTCTCCTTCCAGGAGTCAAACGACTAATACTCTTTCTTCTCTCATTCACAAGGAAATTCAAGAAGAAAGTTAATGCAGAAGTGTTACATCTGTGAGTCAAACCAAGGCCGTATAGGTGACAGTGGCCTACCTTTAATAACGATGCTTTCGTATTTATACATATATATAATGTCTGCTGCCATTATACACAGCATTTCACCTGAAGCTGGAAAAGTACTTTATGGATGAAAAAATAGAAAAACTGATAAGAAGGCGACACTGAAATGTCATCCATTGACTGAGCTGGGAACAACCAGAAAATATCCAATGTCCAGAACCTTTGCCTCTACCTTCACAAAGTAGCAACAAAGAGCCAGTACCCTGGTCCACAGATGTTCATATCTCACATGAACATACTGCAACTGCAGCAAAAGCGTCAGTAACTGTTTCCTGGATAAAGATGGGTTGTACATGAAGCTTTCAGCTAAGGTGTGGATAGCTACAGCTCAGCTACACAATGACTCTCCTGATTCCCAGGAATACCTGTGGCTTTGTTGTTTGCAAATTTGGAATCATAGAGTAATTTAGGTTGGAAAAGACCTTTAAGGTCATCAAGTCCAACCATTAACCCAGCACTGACAAGTCCACCTCTATGGACAGAAATCAACAGTATCGATTAAAACTTGGTCCTTAATGTATGATGCTGTAGGTAGTGAGAGAGAAGGCACAATGGGAAGAAGAATGAATTCCTTAAGAATCTCTGAGGATTTCACGCAGAACAATAAAAACCTAAATTAACTTATTCATTTTTATCACCTGATAAGCGTAATTAGCAAACAGTACATAATGACACCAAATAATGGCTCTTTTTTTCCTCTATTAAGATAGCTTAATAACTGTATTTTCTTGCAGCCTTAAAGCTGTGCTGTATTTACCAGTTGTACTTACCTGAAAAATGTTTTGTCTGTCAACACTGAAGTTAACAAAATGCTTAACTAGAGCACATAATGATGCTAACACAGAACAGCACTTGAACTGAGCATGGAGGCTTTTGTAGCTCTCACTGTGCTTAAACCTCTGTGACAGCATCTCAGAAAAGAAACATGATGTAGCAAAATTTAATCACTCACTTCATCTTCCCTGGATGATGACTAATAAGCAACCTTCATTTGTGATGTGCTTCTTTCTTTTATGAATTTCACTATCCCTGTATGAATCCCAGAACTATCATCTAGAGAAACTTGATAATAGAACTGCATTTTGATGAAAGCACTTTAAATATACAGCCACAGGATCCAGGTACCCTTTGGTAACAGTGAACTATCCCTTTGGGTTTCAGGGTTGTGAATAAGGTTATCAAGCTGGCTTGCTCTATGCTCACACTGAGGGACCTTGCAATTAAACCTGGGGAAATGGCTTTGCTGAATTTTCTAGTGTTGAAATCAGCTTTTTGCAACAGGAACAAGATGCAAAATGTCTTGTCCAATGACAGAGTTTTCATGTTATATCTTCAGCAGCAAGTGACACTGATTGCATTGGCAGCTATTGCTATCTACTGCCAGACAGAACAAATTCAAACTAATTTGGATGGAGTATAAAATATACCTCTCCTCAGGGCACAGTCTTGCAAGACCCCTGGAGACTGAACTCCCATTGATTTCCCTTGATTTAAAAGGCACAAATGATTCGCATGACCAGATCCAGAATGGATAAAGATGGAGAACAGCAGTGATTCTGATATCCTAAAAACCTCTCTGACCCACACCGTACAGCCATCCTTTGATTCATCTGTCACAGTTGTATCTAACAGAAGTATTTACTTTAAAGGATCTTCCCAGATTATTTTATTTTTCCTACTGAGTCCAAGTCACAGCTTAAATGACAACTTCTGTGTCTTCCAGATGTCTGTATTCCACAAACATCGTCTTGTCATACAATGTGATCAGAAGTATCTCTCAGTTCCCTTTTTCTACATCAACTTGCCCAACATGACAATGGTCTGTAAGCAATACTTCATGGCCAATTAAAGTACACAATATACAGGAGATAAACCTAAATAAAAGAAAAAATATTATTCTTCCTTCTCAAATCAAAGTATTGTCTGTCTGGAAAATAAAAATAGTATTAGATCTGACTTAGTCCTATCCTAGCTGGTCCTTTTGTGAGATTTAACACTAACTTTAACAATATATCAATTTTTTATTTCCTTAATAATATACATTGGAAAAACCCCGCAGCTTTACATAAAGACATCATGTGGCACTTACCATTACCTAGATGATGGTTATATCGGTAGTCTTTCTGAGGCTTCTAAATTCTGTGTTATTCCATAGTTGTATTAACTGGATATACATTATGCTGGTGGATGCATGGCTTTGATGATGGAAGTTGCTTTCTTCATGCCTGGGGCAATATAGGGAAAAAAAGGTATGCTGGAAGATGTAGTGTGTTTTGTCAGTTTTGGAAAAAGTGCAAAGGTTCTGGACTTTTTTATTGTGGCTTTGTTTGGTTTTCTGTTCTCTCTGCAGAGGAAGAACTTTTGTCAGTAGTGTCTCTTCCAAAATCCAGGGGTTCCCATGAGCCCTTAGCTCCCCATGTGACTCATTCAGTTATTAATTTTCTTCTTTAAAAGGATCTGTGATTGAGTCACTGCAAACTACTTCTACTTTGTACCTACTTCTGCTTTGATGTAGAGGTCACCACATAAAGAAAAGATATTTACTCTTACTGTCTCTCAAATTCTTTCATGGTTTTGTTTTACTTCTTTCATCAGACATCAGTGAGGCGTGAAATGGTGATAAGGAAAAACTTGCCAGCCACTCAGGCTTCTGTTACAAATCAGGACTCTGAATGCTAGACCCAAGCATTAAAAGAGTAGATGTTACTGTACATGGATTTTCTGCGTGGCTGGAAAAGATAGACATTGAATTTTATTGGATCTGGTTGGCTCTATCCTCTCATTACAGGGAATGTGTGGCATTGATGATCTTACTCTTTCTAACAAGATCCAACTAAAGAAGATTATTTAGCAGCAGAGGATAATTCAGGAAAGAAAGCTGGAAGAGCTCAGTCCTTCATCAATTGGATATTATGTCAACAAATAATCTGACAAATACAGAAACATTGTCAAAACTAAGCTCATGCAGCTTGAGGTATCTATTCTACACTCATCCTTTGTTTTCATCTTTGTCATGGCTATTTCTACATAGACTTTAGAACTAGGGAAAAGACTCATGGCTTCTGGACCAAGTTTTTCTGTGCATACTGAAGACTGATATGCCCTGTATCAAACAGAGTATTAGAACCTATTGCAAAAACTTGAATCATGTACCTCGGGGACAAAAGAGAGGCTGGAAGAATGAATGAGAGCCCTGTGTATGTAAATACATACTTGCAAACACACACAAATGCCTACTGATACTATAAATGTTATATAATATGCTGGAACTTGTTCAAAACTTTGAGGCATTGGCATTACTTTAATCATTTTTCCATTGAAATAAAGAAACTGCATGTATAATTAAACAGTTGTATTGTATTGTAGAAATAACCATGTAATGACATAGTTAGAAATTCTTGGTTTTTCATGGTAATACCAAATATAATTACCATGTAATCTGCAGAAAGCAAACAAGACTGTAATTATTCTGTAATCCAATTAATTACAGGGTAACAGATTGGTTATTTCTTTCCAATAAAGCGTACACGCAAAGGAAATTAACTGGTAGAGAAAAGATATTTTTTCCTTTGAAGAAACTTATTTAATTAATAAAAAAAGATTCACTACCACTTCTGTGTCAAAGGACTCAAATGAACCTAGCTGTGGACATGCCTATGACCAAACGTTACAATGTATAATCTGTCATCACTCCATCAGCAGAGACACTTTCTTTACTCTTTTCTTTCTTTTTTAGCTGCTAAAGCTGTAACCCTTCCATTGCGGTAACACCATATATTTGTATGATTCTATAGGAAGATACTAACCAAGTTAAAAGCATAGGAAAAGGTACTCCTATAAGTATTCCCAATATAGGAATTATCTAGGTTTGGAACCCTTAGCTTCCTTATGCCACCTCCCACAGTCATGTGGGACCAGCAGAGGGTGAGCTGACTGTGTCTGTTCCACCCTCTGCCCTGACATCAACCACAGTGTTTTGCTGACTTGGGCTGAGACTTTCATTTTTGCAAAGTGTCCACCATCAGATACTAAGGGAGTCCTTATGGTTTTCCCATAAGTGAAACAATTATTTCTACCCCCAAAAAAACCTGTTTGAGGTCAGATCACCCCCACTGGCCAATGGACTTATAAATTTATTGCAAATAAACATTTTGCCTTACTCCTGTCTGCCCAGCTGGCTCTGATCTCCTTTTTTTAACCTCCTCCTTTTTTTTTTTTAACCTTGCACCACTCTAATCCTCAGTGTTTAGTTGTTAATCCTTTTGAGCACAAGATGAAAAGTGGTGCAGTAAAGCAATGCTTGAGGGCATGTAAACAATTATACCTCTACCCTTAGCAGGTGCTGTTTCTATTTCTGGAAATTGTTTAAAGCTCTTCAAAGTACAAATAGATGGAGAGTACTCTTTCTACTCTGTTTCCTCATACACAGCATCTTCTTCATGAACAATACATTCCACATTAAAGGAGTCCTGGGGATCAAGATTTCACTTAGAAGATTTGGGCACTCCTCATTAGTTATTAAAAAAAAGTTCAAGAAATTTCTTCTATTTTGATGCAAATATATTTTTGAATGTGCATAATGTTTTATGCACATTCCTTTTAGAGCATGAAACATCTACACCACTTGAATGAATTGTGACAATGGAGTTCTGTCTCTCCTACAATATAAGTGTGAATTTCTGGGGAGGGGGGTAGGAAGAAGCAAATTTCAAGGGTCACACACTGCTGGAATACTTTTTTTCCTATCTGCCTTCTGAGACAAGTTTAGAAGATTAAAATGAGGAAAGGCTGTTACACAGCAGGAGTTCTAGAAAAGAAATGCTTACAACAACATGCCCATGGAGAAGCAGTTTAGCCAGACTGCCAGACTCACACTCACTTCTGCCCCAAGTTTTGAATTTATGGATATTCATTTTTGGGTAAAGTATACCAGCCTGGATGTGTGGAGCTGATTTTTTTGTCCCTTGGTCACATTCTTGTATAAGTTGCAACTTGGGGATCACCTTGCTGTAGGTTTGGTGGTAAGATCCATTCCTGCTTTAAGACCACAAGTCCTTTGATGAACGGTTTGGCAGAGTAGAGAGGGAATCTCTGCCTTTTGCATGTTTCTTTTTGCCTTTTCTCCTAAGGGAATTAAGCTTATGCAATCATGTCACATCTGAATGTTCCCTCACCCTTTCATTTTGCAAATGATTTTTTAGCCTGCTAGGCAATGTCAGTCAAATTTGAGAGAATGGTAGGTATTGAGTCTCTACAAATTTCTACAATTTCTATTCTATTCAAATAAATATAGTAATATATTATATTCATAGCAGCTGAGAAGGGTGAGATATTTTATTAGTTCCCTTGTGGAAGGTAAGACTACAGCTTGAATTTATTTTCTGTTTAGCTATGGGAGAAGCCATATGGGCAGGAGACATTATGAGTGCCAGGGCTGGAAAACCATTGAATAGGTTTCACATCAGCGAGTACAACCGCAGGCACAGGCCCGTAGGGAAGCAGCTTTCACTGACTCCACTTGCACCACAACTTCTTCATCCCTGCTACAGCTCAGGTTTTAGTCTGGCACAACAATCTGTGATAAAAGCCTCTTGGCATTATCAGAGCAACGATACACACAAACTGATGCGCTAAAACCACCATCAAATAACACTTAAAGGACATCATGGAGACAAAATCAAGCTCTAAAAATACTGGGAATGACATGTGATTCAGCATGTGCACATACATGGACTGCAACAATATCAGCATGCAGGGATGGGCTTCAGTTTTATTCATCAAGTCTTTTTACTTATTTGATGCAGCCCCACAATAGTATTGTCATCCACCCAGTAAAAAGTTGTTTTTCTTTTAACTCTGTTTCTGTGTTGCACTCTTTAGAGTAACCAGTAGCTTCACAAACATGCAGCCCATTACATTTCATAACACTTAGCAGAACAGATGTTATTATCCCTCTTTTACAGCTGCAGAATGGAGGCACAGAGGAGCTACCACCAATCCCATCTACCCGAAATCAGTTTGTTTGGGTTTTTTATTCTTCGGTCTTCTTGTTGAGTAGTCAGATTGCAACTGCATTTTTTGCATTCAAATCACAGCTCAAGTTGACTCCTGTTACATCTGTAAGAACTCAACATCTCTCTAAATTTGTCCACAGATAAACTGTGATGGACACCCAGATGATGAGAAACTCAACCCAAAGGTCCACCTGTGCCAAGACTGAGGATCTGCCCAGTTTTATAGGGCAGACACTGTGAGACAGCAGCAGGAATGGAATGCAGCTTAACCACAGGATGTGGCTTCTCCTACTATTGCTCCATTGCCTCTGTCATTTGCCTTCCAGCGTTGGAAAAAAATGGGGTGAGGTTCTGCACAGAGAAGAGCTTCATTGATTGCACAGCACTAACTCACTCCTAGGGCTCAGTACAGTGAATAAAGCAGGGCTTTGTTGAAGGATGATGAAAACTTCCTAATCTGAAATATTCTGAGTGCAGTATCACTAGTCAGATTCATGAGGCTGCATATCACTGCAATACAGTGTTACTTACTGCCTATACGTTTTACTCAAAGATGCTAAATCTGGTTTGCTTTGCCACTGAAAATGAACATTCATGTTTAGCATCAAATAATGATTTTTAAACTCTGTGCAACAAACTCAAAAAATCTTGTGATGACAGCAGCACTTAGTGCTCTGCTAATTGAGTAATGTGGATTAGTGAGAATGATATTCCACTGTATAGTCTGTGCTCATGTAATTAAAGACTTGTAATGCAGACAACCCTATTAATACCATATAAGCAGAATATTCTGAAGTCCTGACTTTTAGTTTTTTTCAATTTAGTTTCTGGGTGGAATTCAGAATAAAAAAAATTAAATTATCTCCTTCTTTGTCTTTCTCCACACTTCCATCATGCAAAACCACATTAACTCCACCCAAGGTCAGCAGGAGGATTCAGACAATAGATATTTCACTACTTGTCTTGAACTGTTGACATCTGGGGACTTTAAAAAATTCTTAAAACCATTGAAGAGACATTGGTCAGCCAAGGTAAGCATTGATGTCTGCAGGAAAATTAAAGTATGGAATATTGGGTGCTCATTTCTTTGCTCCTCTAGAATGAAACCTTAACAAGGATACAGTTCAGGCAAGACTGGTTAGAATATCCTTAAGACTCACTGAACTCAGTGCTTAGCTTGTGCTAATGTGCTCTGATAAATGGACTTCCGAGTAGCAGTTCTGGACTCAAACTACAGCTTGAAGTATGCCTAAGCCTGGCTAAAAGTCACAACTCTCTGAACCTCTTGGACCCTTAATGTCATGTTTTTCAATCTCTTTTACAGGGATGAAAACAATATTCTCACCAAATCTGACTTTCTAATAAAATATCAACCACATGAGTTCTGTTCTTACATTGCTAGCTTGAATACTCATATTCTACTTTCATTGAGGACTTCTGTAGAGAAGTTAAGTTAAAAATTCAGTGCATTTTGGATTCACTGAAGTCTTAATTCAAAAGGTATTTGCATAAACTTCAATTTTTTGAACACCATTTGTGTTTATTGTGTGAGAGCACAAGTGCACACTGCTGTGGGGAGAAAGCAAGAGAAAAATTGCTTCAATACCCTTGAATTATTCTGAATCTAAATGTAACATTAAAATACATTTCTATGTTATTTAGATATACCACTTGTCCAGACTTTCAGGAAAAGGAATAAGGAAAGGGAAGACAAAACATATGAATAGAAGGGTGTAGTAAAAATCCTGAACAATCAACAGCAAACAACTGACTGCAACTGGCTCCTTCAGAGCCATTCTAACCCTTTATGTCAATACGTACTATTAGATACCCTTAATTGATGGATTATTGACACCACAAGCAGTAATGGCTCCTTTGGAGTTGTTACACTCAGTGCTGTGAGTGTCTGTTTAAGGAGCTTTATACTGCCAATTATTGACATGACAGAAAGTAATGACTCCTTGGAAACCATTATGTTTCACTGTGTCAGGGCAAGTTTTCCTGCCTACTCAAAGTGATACTCTGCAATTCCATGCTTTAATGATGAGTAAGAGTGCTGTAGATAATACTAAGAGATACTGCAACACTGCAGCACCATAACTTCAAAATCAATACTATAGGCAGCAAAATATCCACCAATGGATTGCAATAATTCATGTTCTGTCCAGTTTCACCTGCCTGTATAATGAAAATAAAATAATAACACCGCACGAAAGGTCAATGTGTATATCAAGTGTGGAATCTATAAAAAAAACCCTCAGTCTAATAGTTTTTATGTTTGAGATGTGTTTCATCCCCAAAGCTCCAGAGAAAGCACAGTGGCACTTAAAATGCCCACCACTTTTCATGATGAGTCAAGGGAATAGTTGGTTACCAACACCACGAAATGTAGAATGAATGCCTGTGATTGAGACTTAGATGCAGAAACACGTTTTTCAGCACTCCTTCTCTGGTGCCAGGCCCAGCATTTGGGTAGAAAGCCAAGCACACACGTAGGGAGCTCCTTCATCATAGCTATTCGGGAACCTCCACACTGTACTTTTTTTTTGCCAGCACAGCTGTGCCTGTGTTGGGAGATTATACTGGTCATAAACTGCACTTTGCAAAGCCCTTCACCAACCTGAGGAAGATCTGTTCTGCGTATCTGCAGTGTGGTCCCACCTTCCCTCCTCAAGCCTTCTATTCTCATTCTCTCCCTTGAGACAGCATTAATGATCACACATTTGGCTGTGAGTAAAAAATTACCATTGGGGTTGGGGGATGTGTGTATGTGTGTGTGTGTGTGTGTGTGTAAGATTTCTTTTGAGCTATATCAGCTCACTGATGCAGCCAACTGCATAGTTGTCCCCTGTTAATGCTAACACAGAGAAGGAGAGGGAACACATAGCAGGACCCCGGGCTTTCTTTGGCTTAAACTGCTTCATAAACCAACAGTTTTTGAGTGGTACATCCAGTGGTATCTCAGCCAGCATAAAGATCACTGGTACAAAGTCACCAGAAGTGACAGCTTTGGCCTGACAGAGAAAGTCTATCCAGGCTTGGTGTTTTGCATCATTGAGTCACAAAATGTTTGATCCAGTACTGGAAAGCAAATTTATTATATCACTGAACTGTGGCCTCAGTCTGTACCCCAAACTACTTCCAGTTTGAAAAGGCAACTAAAAAAAGGCTAGAAGAAAGGATGTATTATCTACCCACTTTGAGTGGAAGATGTAAGGTCAAGTGACCTGACCAAAACTGCACATCAAGTCTACGGCTGAGTGGGGAATTTAATCTGGATTTTACAAATCTCACTTTGATGTCTTAACCATAAAACCACCCTTCCTCACTCTTATGCATAGACTTTTCATTCCAGAGAAAGCAAACCATAAGGCAGGATTTTTCAAAAAAGCCTTTTCCTTTTGAAGTACGACAAAACATGTTTGAAAACCTGACCTTTCTGCAAATGCTTAAGTGAAAAATGTCTGTCTCTATTTACATATGCAATGCATTTGGAAAATCAACACAGAATAGTTGCTTTAATGATTCACTGCTTAGGTAAAACTTTGAAGACAACCAAAATTGTAAAAGTCATAGAGCAAAGACAGGCAAAGGAGTATTCTGCTCTCTTCCATTTCTAATCAATTATGGTTAAAAAGAAGACCCAATACCTAATATCTGAGTATTAAAGAAGTGGTAGAGTTTTCTGGGTTTCAAAGTATTGGCATTTCTGATATTGAGGAAAATTAAACATAATTGTGAGGTAAAATTTTCTTTTCTGATACAATTATCTACTGGAAAAAGTACCACTTTCTATAAAATAAAGTTATTCTAATGAATCTATTTAATCTAATCTTCATAATCATGGTACCTCCAAGGAAGAAAATTAATTGGATGAAGTTAAATATCCCCTTTTCATGTCAACAAAATTGGTTTTTCTGGGGATTAAAGGATTAACGTGGTGTTAAATCCCTAAAGAGGTTAAAAACACCTTATTATTCATTACAAAACACAAAGATCGGCCCCTTATTTTGTTCTTATGTCACTGGTTTTCATTTCATTGAAACAAGGAAAACAGGAAAAACACTACTGATTTAAAAAACAACCTAATGCATAATTTTTAAAAGTGTGTTGAAATTATTAAACTTTTTAAATAAAAAAATTATCAATCTTTTTAAACAACAAGTATCTGCAGTTTTCAGGTTCTACTAAACCTATAGATGAGGAAGAGGAGAGAATACAGTTCTTCACTGATATGTTAGAAGTTCAGGTAACTCCACAAGTATTCCCAAATTAATCTATTCTTTTAGTTATCTTTCTTAAAGCTATAGAATGAGGAAAATGGTCCATTAATTCTGTGTTCAGAAGGAATTCTTGCTGAGGGGAAGGTTCTTTAAGTAGGAGAATTAATCCTCACAGAACACTTCCCTCGACTTTCTGGGACTGATCTCATTAAAGTTAGTGAGAGTTTTTCCAGTACCTTCAGTGAGCAATGGAAAAAGTCCTAAGAACTGTGCTTGGTCAACATCATTAAAACCTATATTTTTTTAATCTGTTACAGAAGCAAAACTTTGCACTAAGGTGTTCTTTTGTTTCACACCCTATATTGAATTTAAATAGATAAAATACTGTTCATGTTAACAGCTTCTTCTACCAAGTCCTCTTGCCCCTCCTACTCTGGCTAAATAAATAGCTCACAGTTGATTTGTGCCAAAAGCAGGATCAGTGTATGTATTTCCTGATGGAATTCAAAGATGGAATCTTAAAGACTGTGAAAAGCTAAGGGCATAAATGGGAATGTGGTTTTCAAATACCTTCATGGTGTCCTGTCACAGCCAGCAGCATTAGTCAGTGAGACAGACATATCTGGAGAAAGACTGACTTACATTTTCCAAGTGCTCCTCATGCATGAATAGATCCCCCAGATGTAAAAAACCTGCCTCTGTCATCAACCTCACTGTGAAAACAAAGTTCAAAATGTCTGTTTCCACCAGCTCAAGACATACTACAAAAGAAGTTTGCAATCTGGAAGCTACTTCACAAAAACTTCACTGACACAAGTGAAGTGTCACTTGAGACACTAGTAAGCAGCATCTGGAAGAATTCTCTTTGACCATCTTTCAGCCATTAATCCACACTACATTTGTATGGAACATGGAGAGAAGGTGCATGCATGTAGGCATGCCTGCTGAAACACATTATATAATGTCCTCTAGTCTTCTGATTTGCTCTTAACTGGAAAAAGTCTAGAGAAGGTCCTTGGACACTTAGGGGTGTCCACATAGGAAAAGTATAATGAACCTGACAGGACTGATTTTTGCTACTGTTGCAGTCTTTGGCTTAATGTTACTCCACTAATAAGATACAGTGCTGGAATCCTTGGTACTAATAGACCGTTCTTGGAGGAAAAATGCCCTACAGCCACACTTTAGCTTCTGAATTTGACCCAACTTCTAATCTGTATTGCATGATACAGACCATGAACGTCCCATGCTTTACTGCATACACAGGCCCAGCCAAGGTGTCAGTTCCAGCCAAAATACAGCAAAAACCAGTTGTGTGAGAGGTACTTTAGAGAGCAATTAATACTAACCATAGGCAGAGCAAAAGAGAACCCCGGGGTACAGGATAAGGGGAATGAAAATGTTTTCAAAGATTTGAAGAGATGGAGTATTGGGGAGATGGAGACATGGGAAGGTGATTCCAAATGGCAGGAGCTGGAGAGAAGCACAGCCATGCATAGCATTGCACAGTGATGAGTTGGGGGGAAAATATGTGAGCATTTAAAGGGTGCCTAAGAAGAACCTTGTTTAGTGTGAGTGTTTCAAGAGAATCTTGAAACAGATTATCTCCAGAGGTCTGAGTGGTGAGATACTCACCTACTTCCTCAGAGATGCTCAGTTCCTAAGTGAACGCCATGCGGTTACATCTCCATCAATATTTTGGATACAAAAGCATAAGCTTAGGCTATGCTTTTATCCCAGACCTTGCTGTTGGCTGTGAAACTATTCCAGTCCCATTTTCTCAGCTGATGTCACTCTGATAAAAGCAGTAAATTCCTATACCTCCCACTGCTCAAGCTCTTTTCTAACCTTAGTGTCCAATTCAGACAGCCTCAAGTTGCCATCTCCTCTACAGAAGTTTTAGTTCAGGCTTCAGCCAGTGAAAAATGAATGTCAAAGTACAAATAAGTGAGAAATTAAAAAATAGTGCCAAAATCACAAGAAAGCTGACCTTGGAGCATTTCCAAGATGAACCAAAGCAGGAAATTCTAAAAGTAACATAATAGAGATTATTTTCTTGGTATCTCCTGCCAAATTCTGGCAGTCCAGTAAATAGGAATAAATTGACAAACTTTGAGTGCTTATCCACTGAATGCAAGCTTTGACCCATACTAGTTATACCCATCTTTAGTCAAAACTCAGCTTCACAAACCCCCTGGGGCTTCTTCCAGTCGTGCTGCTTTGATTGATGTCTGTATAAGGAAGATTTATACTTGGAGATTCTGGAGTATCTCACATAGTTCAGTTTTCAGCTTTGAAAACGAACATCTTTTCCTAATTCTCACTTCATATATATGAGGGAATCTTCTGTGCTCCTACTCCACTGCAGAGGAAAAGCTTTTCCATATCTTTCCCAGCAACAGACAGTGTCTTTACAGTTTTGTTTCGGGAGACTGAGAGCTAAAGGAAAGGGATGAGGCTCCATGAAAACTTCCCTTCTGCTGACCATTGTCATCAGCTTGGTAAGAGTTACACCCCTGGCACTAAGAATCCCATTGTTGCAATCACACCACAGTGTGCTCTATCACCTGGCACGATGGTGAAACAGATGCTGACTTAGCCCATGCACACGGCATACATTTTGAATGAGAGAATTTCAATATTCACATCTTTTAAAGAAACAGGATAATTTTTGAGTGGGGGAAAGAGTAAAACCACTGTTGTGTATTGAAGGTAATGTACATTCTTTGGCTCTTTGTTGTGCTCAGCAGGTGGTAATCAACGGCCTGATAAGATTAGTGAGACCTTTAACATTTCAGAAAGGAGTTTAGGAGCCATGAAAAAGTCTTATAATTGACGGTATTGCAGCAAGCTCACCCAGGGCAAGAGTGTATTGCTCTAATATTTTGTTTATCTCATCCCTGACAGTAGATATCAAACTGTTAATGCGTTTTCTGAAAATAATAAAGTATCAAGACAATACTCCTACAAACCTTTTCTTTTTGGCTAATGATGGATTCTCTTATTAAATCAAAGGCTATGTGGACTTGCAATGGAGAAAAATAGAAACCCAGAAAGTTGTCATTTGATTTGAAAGAAGTTGTGCTGGGTTCATCTAGCAGTGCTGATTTCATAGCACAGAATAAACACTTATGAAAGAGATAAGAGAGAAGAAATTTTGAGGGTAGATATATTTCCCGGTATATTTAATGACAGCAATATTCTACAATGATGATGGACATTGTTTTTCAAATTAATCCATGAATGAGATGAACTGTCCCGCTGCTTTTTCCAAAAGGCAGTAAGCCCTGGACACAGTCAGCTCTTTCACATTGTTCAGTTGTATCCCAGAATTAGATATATAGGAAATCATTCACTATTACTTTTCCTTGCAAACAAGTCCCTTAGTGCTACAGGAATAATATACAAATATGGATAGAAAGAAGGTAGGTTTTTTTGGATGGAACCTGAAAAGAATTGTATGGGATGACATTTTTTTATATCCGCTTTTTGTGAGCTCGTAGTGCAGTGATTTCAGGCTAGAAGTCTGACAGTGGAGCTGGTTTGAGATTTCATGAGGATTCAAAGCTGCAAATTTCTAACTAATGACTCCGAGAAGTTTCAGTACCAGAATGGAGGAATTCTCACAAGACCAATAATAGCAGTCACTTATAAGATTTGATCTCACTACATACATTTCTGTCTAGAGACAAAAACACAAGCACAAAATGCATGTCAGCTCCTGTCAGCTGAATCTAGGAAATGCCCTGCTTTTTCCCATAAAGGGTTGGGATTTTATAGAGACATTACAGCCCAAATTTCTGTAAGTCTGGGTTTATTTCTAACTACTCTTTGCATGAAATAATTGGAATTGCAAAAGTAAAGGGACAGAACTTAAAAATTTCACTGATGTTAATCAAATGATAAATTACCATAAGCCAAAGGCTTCAGCAGGCTGGCATGCCAATGTAGTCTTCCTCCTCACCAACCTCATCCATGTACAGGAGTATCCAGCTGCTGGAACCATTGCTTCTGCTGCAATAGTTCCAGACATCCTCAAGTATGCATTAGCAAAAGTTGGATTTAATGAAAAACATCTTCTTTGTGTGTTTGTGCTACATGATGCAAAATTAGGTTTTGTGTGGTGATGGGAGTAAAGTATGACCTTTTCTTAGATTCTATTTCTGTAATTGAAATCCACAGCATTGCTTTTTTAACCAAGCTATTCATGAGTGTGGGGTTGTTTACTTCTCTTGAGTGTACAGGTTATGCTGGAATCTGGGCTTTGAAAACTACAGAAGAAGGTAAAGGAATACAAATCAATGATGGTGGGAAACTGTTTTAGTGAATATTAACTATGGAGAACTGTTGAACTAGAGGTGGATGCAGCTTTATTCTGGCTAGATTTATGGTCTATAAGTTTAATTTGGGGCAATATTCTTGGAAAGAAGAGAAGAATGTAGCTTTTCTCTCTAATTTATGCAGAATCAGCCTCTAGCCACCTGGAGTTAAGATGGTGGATATGGTTATACCTCTGGTATGTGACAGGATGTTTGAGGAAAAGGGAGTGTATTTGAAACCCAAAATGGGACAGAAAACGAAGACAGACTGGAAGATCAGGACTGAATTATTAAGTGACATGAATGCAAAAAACAACACATTTGGGAAATTTAGGAAAAAATAAGATTTGGACTCTGTGCAGTTTTAAATTGCATTATTGGCCTTTTCCCCAGCAAATAACCCAGAAAAACCTCACTTAGTTTGCCAGACCTCTGGGATGATTCTCTACATGAAAGACAAGACTTCTCACATGAGAAAGAAAACTTCTCACAAGAGAATAGGCTGCTTCCTCCAGAATTAGGCCCTTTGATTTATTTTTGCTCTCTCACATAGCCACAGAAAAACCACTTCAGATTTTGGCCAAATATGAGCAACCCATATTGAAGAGTGGAGACATTGGACAGATAAAAGCAGGTCCAAGATCAACACTTCCACTACCAAATTAAGTAAATCTGATTCTTAAATTTAAGGGTCCCTTCCTATCTGAATTATCCTGGGAGAAGACTAAACCATTAAATGAGAAGGCAACAAGCACAGACACTGATTTTGCAGCTCCTGCAGGCTGTGTACTGCACTACAGCCACATGACCTGCACAGACCTTTGCATTAGCTGCAAACATCTTCCAGTGCCCCCTGTGCCTGAGATGTGCGGTGTAGGCACACCAAGTTTGGAGCAGTTGGACAGAATATCATACATATATATATACATATACACACACACACACACACACACACACACACACATGTAATGCCATATAATGCTGTCAGCATTATACCTGGAATAGCAAGAATCAAACACTTATTCTTCTCCTTTAGTAGATTCTTACATCTGCCCTGAGTCCTGTGTTGCTCCAATGGGACTGAAACCTGTACACAGGACCCCCAACAATTTAATGCCAGTGTGGATGTATCCATGCTGTACTTCCATGCCAGTATGCCATCTGCACCTTTTTTACCATGATTCATTTGGGAAGGAAGCAATGGAAAGAGCGCTCCAGATTACATGAGCTGCAAGAGCCCTAAGTCTGTATCTTTTCGCGTCACCACAAATAAGGCAGAGAGAAGCAGGGTTTAGCAGACCCATGACGTGAAATATCCTCTCTCTGCACTGAATGGTTTCATAAATTCATGCAGAAGACCAAGCTTCAACTAGGAAGGGGTCAGCCCCTGGGTCTCTGGAACCGCCTGTAAGGGCGACTAAACCAGGGTGCATTCAGGGCTTATCTGTTGGGAGGATGAATGGGACAGTGACCCCTCTGCCTCTCCCTGGCTTACTCTCAGATGTGGCTCTGCAATGCTCAGCTCAAATGTTTTTCGGCAACTGGGACATAAATGGAAGAATTTTAATTGACTTCAAAAGTCCTTGAATCTGAGTCATAATGTGAAACTTAACTTTGGACAGTAAAATCCTTAGGGCAGGAACATCAAGTTTTATTAACCTGACAGTCACTTAAACCTCACCCACTTTCACTCAGAGCATTATAGAAATGATCAGTGTGAAGTGTGCAGTGCAGCACTCTGCCTTTGAACATCACTATCTCTGGCCATGGCTCACCTGAGTTGAAGGATCACCAGGGTCAAAACTTGGCCATAATAGATCCCAGGCACCACAGCTCCACTTGACCACAAAAACACCCCAAGCCACTACAGCAGGAAAAAACTTGTAGCATTACAGAGAGAACAATAAAACTGGTCAGAACTTCCACGCCCTTGTCTTTGTCCTGCTAAGAAGAAGGGGTTAAGGGGAGCATTTTTGAATTGCGTAAGGAAAAAGGGAACCTGTGGAAAGTGATCTCAGAAGACAACATAAGAGAACTTCCCTCTGCACCAGCTCATGGAAATAAGGGATAGCACTGTTTTTCTCGTGTAGCTGTATTGCTTACCTGGGTGTGCCTTTCATCAGAGGCTGAATTGTGAGCCTCCAAACTATCAGACAAGATGGTCTCTGTCAAACCCATGCCAGTTTCTGTCAGGTTTGCATGGAAAAACAAACACAACAACTGTAGCAGTGCTCCTGACACCATCCTGTGGGGGAAAAATGAGAACTGTCTTGCTGAGTCTGTGTACCTTGCAAATGTCATGCACAATATAAACTACCTAATTTTTAATTGAAATTATTAAATTTCAATTATGAAATAATTATTCATTTATCCATTATTTTAATATTTTAAATTTAGGAAATAACATATTAATCTAAAAGGAACCTCTCCCATAAAACCAGCTTTGATACTGATCCATAGATTTAAAGCTATAAAGTGTTTTGTCAGCCAAGGAGAAATCATTATTCCAGCCAAGCCACAATAAATTCCTATGTTGCAGTTCCTAAAATATTTTCCTGGAATTTATGGCATCACTGGAACTTATTCCTTACATTTTTTAAAACACATAACTGTATTATTTTGCTAGTAATTTTATGTTTTACACTAAATCACTGGGTTATGAATGTTCCCATTCTTTTTAGACTTTGTCTTTTGTAAATCAAATTAATCACAATTTAGAAGTACATAAACTTGACAGGACATTTTTATAACTTTGTTGAGCATTTCAAACTGGGTGTACACAAACCCCATTAAAATAAGAAAATACCTTGAATCAATATTATTTGAGTTCATTTATCAGTGGTATAGAATAAATTACAGCTTCCAGAATCTGATTTAGGTCACTCTGTAGCTTCAGTGACAACCACAAATCACGTACACACATACTGATTTCCTTACATCTCCCCAGTTTCCTCTGCAAAGAAATCTGCTTCCTTTCTGTCCACTCAGCCTTCTCAGCTCTCAGTGTTTCTGGACTCTGAGTTTTTGTTTTCTATTAAAACAACACAATCTGCTACTTAGCAGCAAGCATTAAGAATGAAGAAGTCTGTGTACTCCTTTGGTGTTGCCCTAGAATTATCTTTCTGTAAAAGATGTAGCTTTCTCTTCTTCACCTTCTGCAGCTATAAAATGCCAACCCTCTGCAGCCAAAGAGAGGCAGAGATTTATTAACCTGTCTAAACCAGACTTTGAGAAGTGCAGACGAAATTTCTGCTGAGCAGATGCCCCCTAGAAGGCATTTTCAACACTTAAAATTTACTTAACATTCCCTTTCAAGAGACTGAGCAGCTCGTAAAACTTAGTCTCTCTTTCAGTTCTGTTACTAATGTTATTTCAGTTATAACTCTTGCTTACCCCTGATGGTGAAGTTTCAATACATTCACCACACTCAACTGTTGCCACAGTCAGGAAGAATAACAGGTAACAGCCTAGAGAGGGACTTGTTACAAACACAGGCCAAACAGCTGCCAGGGAGGTGCTGTGGGTGCAGTCCACAAAAACGGACTCAGAAGAGTTATGAACTATGTTAGCCTGCTCTGATTTTCTTTGATTTCTCAGCAACAGCACATTTTAGGCCCTTGTAAACCTCACACAAACATACTTTATGATAAAGTCCTCAAGTCCCCCGAATTTCCTATCATCTTTCTTTCCTCTTTTGATGAACAGCTGGTTTGTCAGCATGCGTTCCACAGAGCTGCTGCTGTCCCAAGAAACATCATGCTCCACAGCTAATTTGATGACTGACCCATAAAGCCTGAATAGAAGGATTTGTATAGGATATGCTGAGAGACTTGTAACAAGGACAACACAGCAGCAGCTGGTGTGATAAAACTTGTGCTAAAATATTGTTTGAAGAAATAAAACAAATAATTCACCTGACAAGAAAAAATGTGTTTTGCCACTGTATATCTCAGTGAACTGCTTTTAAATAAAAGAACAAATAAAATACTGAGGAATATATATAAACAATAATTTATATAAAATATATAAATGCACAAATATATAAAGATACAATTTATATTGAGATATCTATATATAAATTATTATGTGACTTTTTAGTCAGACCATTCAGAAAAAAAACATCTAAATGGTAGTTCCAGAATGAGACTCTTCTGTTGCTGTGTCTATCGCACATGATCACAGAAAATCGGTAAGGCTTGGTATTTATTATCAAAGGGTTCACACAGCAGTGCTGGAAGCCTCCACATGAATAACATTTGATGCATTGCCCCAATCAAAAAAGGCCCCAAACAGGTCTGTTTCCTCGGTGCAGCAGGTCTCGGGGTGAACGTGACACCTGGTAGCAATAGCACTGAATCAGAATCAGAACCAGAGAGCAGGCAAGTGCTGTAAGCTTTTGTTAAACCTGACAGTTTAACCTACTGCTGAAAAAGGAATTTATGGACTCCTAGTTTTGATTTAAATCACTGACTTATTGCTTTCATTCTATCTCGAACTTTTCCCAGTGAAAGACTTTGCATTAACAGCTCCACTTTTCTCAGCAGAATTTCTTGGTGGAGATTCCTTATGTGAAGTATTAATCGAGCTCTTCTTTCAGAATCCACTTTGTGCCAGTGTTTTACAGTCACACAAGATATTTCCAACACAGCAGGGTAAAATTTTTCAGAAAAAATAATATAATCATCAGGAAATGTCATGTTGTGACAAGACACAGAAATATTTGAAAACTCAGGTCAAATCCAGCAAACAATTTGAACACAGCAAAATGGAATTGACAAATAATGTCTAAATATTTTATTTAAATATTTGATAAATGAAACATTTCAACCTCTGATGTCAAATGATTGCCTCATCTCATGGTATTTGCTACTTTATTAAGGAAATATTTTAAAGACGTTTTAAGAGTAAAACCAAAAAAATGAAATTGTTTATATTAAAGCTGTTGCGCTCAAAAACTAATTTTAATCAATTCCATGAAAAAAAGAATTTTAAAAAGACTGCAGGAAGTAATTCTGGATGTTTTGATTTGTTGACTTAATTTGGAGGTAGGGATGGGAAGAGGTTATTTACCCAACTCATTATTTCCACAGGCCTCCTCTTAGTACTATACTATGAAGGCAAGGATGAGAGACCATCACAACTGATACTGGCACAGCAATAATGGCCATGACCTCTCCGAGGCTGGAAAAGTGTACGAAGCTCTAATCTAAGGACTGGTGCACATTGAAAGAATCTGATTTATAGAAAAAAACCCCATAGCATTAAGTTTTAAACTAAAGTTTCATCCTCATACGGGTAGTACCACATACTTCAGCTACCCAGAGCATCTTAGAAAAATTACTGCATTGTGAGACTGCATATAAATGATGTGCAATATCTGGAATGAAGTGCAGGAAATGTCAAGGACATGCATTTTATCATTGTTTCATAGGATGCCCCAAGAAGAGATATGAGTGAAAACCTGAGAGTAGATAGGTGCATGAAAAATGGACCTCTTTCCCTTCCTGTTCAGAAATCCTGAAGCACTGGTTCCTGGCTGCACTGCAACTGCTTCTGACTACATAGCAGTAAGCAAAAACAATATTGAATGAAAAGAATAAAGTTTAGTGGCTGTTTATTATCAGAATTATAGCTGTTTAGTTTAGTGTGGAAAAACTCAGTCCTAAGTCATTTCCTTTTGTTATACTCCCAGAAGAGTGACTTCTCATGCCCACAAAGTCACTGCACTGTCCACAGCACATAGCTTCTGGCACACATTTGGATATCCTGCCTGCATTCTTCTTATAATATTATGCAGCTAAATCATTAATTGTTTTTTAGAAGTTCATGAAAGCACAAATTAAAAAGTGGGAAACAAAAGCCCAACAAATCTTAGGGAAAAAATCTAATGTCAAGTACTGTGCAAAACCAGAACGGCTTTATGTCATTTGAAAAATCAAGACACCAGTAAAGGACTCCATATATAATCCTGCAGTCCATGTTGTATGTGGTTTACCACACTATCAGCAACACATATAAACATGAGGGGAATTTTACCTTCTTCACAACATCACACACTGATTCCTTACATTCTTAAAGTAGACTCTAAATTATCTTGCACTCTCTCTCTCTGCATAGGAGCATTTCGCCCAGCACAGGTAGTATTTGGCATATAATCCAAAAGATCTGCCTTTCCCTTTGCAATCTTTCACTTTGCCCATAACTGAAACTCGTTCCACCACCATAATTCCCATAAATCTAATTACCAATGTTCAGACTCAGCTAAGAAGGCAGGTATGTCTGGCAAAAGAATGATAACTGAAAAGAAGAGAAATAAACTTTATCCAAGCCACTGACAATGATTTGTCAAGCTTACCCGAGCCTTGCACTCACTCAGTAGGAAGCAGCTAGAGAGATCTTATACTGAATCCAGCCCTTATTCTGCTCTTAGGTTATCCAATATGTTATACCTTGAAAACAATGCTTATGTGAGTAAAGTTACAGAGGACTCATATTTCATATGTAGAGAAACAGCTGCTTTTTTAATTTAAAAAATCTAAATTAAATCATAACTTAAAAGATATGTTCCGTCATCTGTAGAACATGCCAAATCATATGCCTGAAACATAAAACTGATGCTGAAATTCTGGTAATATTTAACATGTTCTTTATGAAGAAAACATTTTTCTTGAGCTTGGAAACTGACTGAACAATAGCAGCTTTAGGACCTCCAAAGCCGAAGGCGCACAAAGGTTATGAGAATGTGTCTGCCCAAAACTACAAATCAAAAGAGTAACAACAATACCATATGTTACAGAACATAAAGTATCCTTCACAAACACTATAAAACCCCCACATATCTCTGCCTCGAGAGTCCCACTGGCCAGTGGAAGGTTGCGTTTCATTACACTATCACCATATAAGAACATTTTTTCTCCATTTTTAATGGCATGCCGAAAATATAGTGGTACCACTGAATGACCTTTGGAGGGTTAAGATTAAGTAGTAGTGACAGAAGATTGTCTTTGGCCTAATACTTTTTAAAAATGCAGAAGCTGATTTCACAGAGAACGTCTCCAGCTGTCTTTAAACTACACCCAAAAATGGTCTTTATTGAGGAGGTTGTTAGTTTGTTGTTTTTAATTTAGGGGAGGTACATGGATTTGTCCACTCCCATAAGACTTGTTTCTTTTTCACTCAGTAGTACTGTGGGTCCCTGTGCTCTAAGATATCATAATAACTAAAGAAATCATAGAATCATAGTTTCATAGAATCAGCTGTGTTGGAAAGGACCTCCGAGATCATCGAGTCCAACCTTTGATCCACTACCGTCATGGTTACTAGACCATGGCACTAAGTGCCACATCCAGTCTCATCTTAAAAACCTCCAGAGATGGAGAATCCACCACTTCCCTGGGCAGCCTATTCCAATGTCTGATTACCCTCTCTGTAAAGAGTTTCTTCCTAATATCCAACCTAAACCTTCCCTGGCACAGCTTAAGACCATGCCCTCTTGTCTTACTGACAGCTATCTGGGAGAAGAGACCAACTCCCACCTGGCTACAACCTCCTTTCAGGTAGTTGTAGAGAGCAATGAGGTCTCCCCTGAGCCTCCTCTTCTCCAGGCTGAACAGCCCCAGCTCTCTCAGCCTCTCCTCATAGGACTTGCGCTCGAATCCCTTCATCAGCCTTATTGATCTTCTCTGGACCTGCTCCAGCACCTCAATACCCTTCTTGAACTGAGGGGCCCAGAACTGACACTCATCTGGACTGGCACCCAAACAGGGATGAGAGAGAACCAGTGACCGTCCTTGTTCAGCTGCACAGAGCCCCCAGACTCTGCTTTATAACACAGACATGCACCCACCATGTCATACGGTGATGAGCAACTTGGGAGAAATGAAGCTTCTCCCACAACTCATTTCAGCAGCAGAAAGATTGCGGTGGAGTGCCATCACTGCTGTCGAGAAATCATTTGTTTTCTTCCTTGCAGCAGAGAGTGATGCCTTCAAGCATCTACAAGCCACACACGTGCTGAAGCTGTCACAGTTCTGCTCCAGTAAAGGTGCAGAGAACTTGGTCAGTCTTTCAGCACTGACTCCTAGGACAATGGGACCTTTACAAAACCCAGAATTAAAAACAGTAGATGTGAAGATATACCTACAGTCCCTTTAAGATCCTTCTAAAAATCAATGAATTAAGCTTTAGAGCAGTCCCAGAAGAAAGCACAATGAGACACAGAGGAGGTCAAGCTTTGAGTTGTAAAGTGTCTGCACCTGGGGCATGGGTTAAAAGGAGCACATATGCAGCCTCATCCTGCGTGTAGCTCTTTGCTGAAGGTCACCCCTCTTTTGAGAAATATTAATATAAAATTATTTCAAGGTTTAATAAACATAAACATGAAGCTTAAACTTTATCAATAGATCCCCCAAATTTTAGGAAACATATAGAATACTCTTAAACAGCCTTTAAACTAGAAGTTAATGAATAACAAAATTGTCGGCCTCTCTTTCCTGAATTGATTTCAGAGAGATTTTCCTTACTCCATTAAAATTATCTTTTCAAACTCCCAAAAGGAACATGCAGTCTTGTTCAGCAGACCTTAATCACAGCCTGTGTCTGTTTTACATGGAAGCTTAGGTAGACCCTTTCAATACAGTTATGAAAAGAGAAATTCCCCCTGATTGTCTATACAAACACTCCAGTCTCATACTAACCTGTGGATTGCTCAGTATACTTTGTCTAATCAAAAGAAAAATTACACAAAGTTAAAATGTAAAAGGTTCATAACTACATGAAACAAATCAGAGTGGAGCATTCCCACAGAACCTTTCTCAATACAAGGCTCTCTTCCTCTCAGGAGGAGGAAGGCTAGAGGAGGCATTTACCTCCTCTTTACAGATATTCCCTGTAATTAACTCTTATATCTATTCTTGGACTTAGCAATACAGAAAATTACAACTTTCAGCAATTAACAGTAGTTAAAAGTGTTATAAGTGTTGTGAGTTCTAATAGAGGAAAGTTTTTGCATGCCCATTTGGGGATGCTGCAGATCTAGGAGATGTGTCATAGATGGGAAATTGTGCTCAGGCTTCCCTGCAGCACAGAAGATCTGGAAGAGCATTTCTATAAAGTTCAGACAAGCTCAACACTCCTCATACCCAGAGCACAACCACCAAACAACATCCCCTTTCTTTGCCTCACACCACATGAACAGACTTATCTGTAGACAGGGTTGAGGAGAGACAGTGACAAGAAATTCTTCCAGGGCTAGGACTTAAATCCTTGCATTTCTGATTGAACTACAGATTACTGTGGCCATATGCTGCCTTTCCACACCAGGTGGAATACACTTTATCAGATCTACCATTGCCAAGACAGCTATCATTTTACACATCTGAAAGATTTATGCCCCAATTGTCTTCTTTCTCTCAGACAGAGGACTTGTCTATATGGGAAATTTGCTGTGCAGTAAGCCAAACCACATGCTTTTCCACAGTAATGCTCTGAATTCACACTTTTAAGGAAGAGTATTGTTACGTGGGTGTTTTTTTGAGGCACTCTGAAAGAATATGTGGTTGGAAATTGGTGTATAGAAGTTATGTAAAATTCATAGCCTCCCATGCCACAGACTGACTTTCTCTGGTGTAAGTTAGTGTAAACAAGCTCCCACAAAACTAGCTGAGAGAAAAAAAGTGCATAAGATCTAGCCTCCCTCTTCTTGCTCTGCCCTTCTCCCTCTGAAGGCTCTTGAGCTTTCCTGAAGGCGTAACTCCTTTAGAAGTCTGGTAGACTCGAGGCTTAGTGCTGTGGTCTGTAGTCAGACAAAGCAACAAAAGATATTTCAGTATTAATGGAGCTGAAGCCCTTTGGGCTTTTAAGGAAAAGAGAAGAGTCCAAAATTTCTGACAGCGCTGTTTCCATTGGAAGAACATAACTTCACCACAATAATGGGTTCACTTATATCTGCCACAGTGGTATAATATAAACACAAATGATATAAATAATATCATACTTGTGAGAGTCACCAATATGATATAAATTGTGTCAAGAACAGGGAAGGAGCAGCACAAAGTTAGAGGCAGCCCGTACCTGCTGCTCAGGAAAGTGGTCTCTCAGGTGGATGAACCAGACTAGTTGCATATGAAATGCCTTAGGATGTCCCTGTGATTCCTGTTCCCTCAGCACTTATTTTTTGGACTAATATCCCCATGCAGCTGTTCACCTCACAAAGGAGGGAGCCAGGAGACGAGCAGGCAGCCCTGCTGTGCAGCATGAAGGGCCTGGGCAGGACATGAGATGGACACTGGGGGTGTCAGGGTTGTGAGAGGCACGGGGCCATGGTAGCATTGCTGACCCATGCAGTGGATGCACTGGTGCGGAGGACAGGCTGAGCTGCATCCAAGTCAGGCTGGACAACTACTGATTTTAATTTCTCCTGCTTATTTTAATTTTTAAGTCCCTTTTCCTTGCATTCTGACAGCCTAGTAGTTTTTATCCCTTTCACGGAGAGATTCCCCCATGCCAGAGCTTCCCTCTGGTGTCTCCTCTTGAATTCAGTCTTTCTTGTCCAAACCTTGCAGATGAAGAAGCATCACAGGACAGAGAGTGCAGCCTTTATGAGGGGAGAGTGGTGGAGCTTTTGCTCCAAGCTGAGCTGACATAAAGTGCCACATCCAGACTCAGGGCCAAGGCAGTCCCAGGAGATCCATCATGCAGGGAGGTAGTGCAGCTCTGCCACGTCATGGTCAGACAAGTCCTTGGGAAGTATCTTCTTGTGCTTTCAGTTGAAAAGTGGGTAGTTTGTCAGAAAAAAAAATCCCATCCCTCACTCCAGCTAACTGCATAAAGAAAAGCATGAACTGGGGTAGGCAGATTTATCATCAAGAGCACCCACATCCATTTAGTTTCAGTAAGAGGTAATTCTGTGTGTTGACTGGAGGTATTGCACTATCACATTTATGGCAGTGCCACATATGGAGAGCATAAGGTGTTGCTGTGCCAGGTACTGTACATTATTATTATTTGTACTAGCACTGTGCCAGGAGCCAGGTGCTGTACAACATAAACCAAAAAGTAATTCTCTTCTGCAGACAGGTTACAGAATAATAGCAAAGGTGTCCATTCCTGACCTGGACAGCTTAGTCTGGATCAGGACAAAAGAGAACATGCATCGGATATCACGGGTAAATAAAATATTTGTTTTCCTCATGGAAAAAGTCTTTGTCTAACAGGAGTCAGGATTGCAACCTTGGAGAAGGGAAGAGAGTGAGAAGGGACCTCTTTATCACACTGTGTTTACTCGAGGTTCTTTTTGAAACATTTTATCAGAGACATCAAACTGCTGAAGAGCCTTAGTTGGAAACCAGTGGTGAAAAGTTTAGTCCTGAAAGAGGTAGAAATAGCCATGAGACTCAGAACACTTAGACATGCAGACGTCACCCTGAGTAAACTCTTCATTTGCAAACCCGTGCAAAGCACTACCTTGCTCATACACTGAAAAAGTAAACATTATAAATATATCTTAAAGCCCAGTAGTTTTTTCTTCTGTGGGTGAAGATGGAAGAACAAATCCCCAAGTAGACAGGTCCTCACTGTGGTTGCATGTCAGGTCAGGCCTCAGCACTGCCAGCGAGCTTGTCCATGGAAATGGACCAAATAATCCTCTAAAGGAAAGATTTTTCTCATGTTAAACTTACAGCTCTTTTCTGAAGCCTGAAAGTTAGGGGGAAGAAAAAAGTTCCAAACCAATACAGTAGGTTCAGAGCCCCTTTTCTAAATCAAACTATAATTTATCAAGTGTCCTTACAGCAGTGACCATGGCCTCACCCTCTGCTGCAGCCAAGTGAGACATATTTAAATAAGCAAAAGAAGAGAAAAAAAGGTAATGATTTGTTGTTTTTATGGGGGCAATGTTTCTGTGACATAGGATAGTCCTTCCAACATTTATTGAAAGCTAATATGGGATATATGGCATCAGGAAACAAAACTTGCTTCTTCAGGGACAACATCAAGCCAGTAGACCTGGCTGAATGGAAGAGATAAAATGGGGTGGGAGGGAGGGCAGGAAGTTTTTGCTTGATCCTTTTTCTTGTGCATGTAAATTTCAGGATTTAAAGTTTAAAATTGTAGTGGAGTTTCAACATGATTAACAACAAAGTGTGGGATTGTAAGATAATTAGTATCTTTGTCATAAAGTTTTTCTCGTCTTTTACAACTAGAAGGCAACATTCAAAGCCTCTAAGATAGTTTCATCAAAACATCAGACCTTGCAGGTAAGTGAGGATGTTCCTTGTATTCTGTTAAGAAGATCCTTTAAGACTTGCTTTGCCAGTAGGAAAGTGTTCATGACACAGGTTTTTCAAAGGAAAGCTGTAACAAAGAAAAAATATCCTCCTTTTTTTTGAATTATAGAAAGCATGCCAAAAGTTTTCATCAAAAAACTCTTAAAATTCATAATAAAATCTGCATATAACATCAAAATTTGTTCCAATGTTTCAGACCATGTTACACTGTATTCTCTAGGAAATCTAAGTAAAAACTAACAGAAATACATGTAAAGACCTTTATAAAAGTCTGATTGGTGTGTCTTTCTTTTGATTTGGCTGAATGCAAAAAGGAAGTTGATAAATTTTGGGTTAGGGCATTCAAAGCCCATTCTAGATGCCCCTAGGTTTTGCTATATGTCCCTCTCCCAGCTCCCTTCATCTTGGTGCTCATTGTCATGTATCTCAACTCCACACACAGGGTCCGAACCAATGAACTGCATTTTTGCCATTGTCCCTATAAGATGACGGATCACAGTCCTAGTCTTTTACCTGCCTAATCCTTTCTCACAGAGGGATGCCCCTAATTCTCATTAACTGAGTGCCTTTGGGTCCCTAATCTATGCAAAATCCTCTTCAAAATTTGTGCTGATAAAAGTGCCAGGAAAGTATCTATGTGCCAAGATCCTAAATGGAAAATAGAAGAATTTACTTATCCACACACAATCCTTATAAGTATTTCTTGACATGTATGAATCTTGCACTTTTGGTATAGACATGCAGGTTATTTGAAAATGGAAGGCTCCCCTAAAGAGTTTAGTAGTGGTTTTAAGATGAGGAAGGCATTCTTTGGCTAAAACCAAAATATTTTCTAGGGAAGGGTGGAGAAGGCAAAGGCTAAAAATTCTGCTTGCTGAAAGAGAGATTCAGAGATGGTCTCAGGCTATTTGTAGAAGCTGGCATTTATTACCATCTAAGTAGCAAAAAAAGGAGCATGACAGTACTCAAAAGAAGCCTCTCCAGGATGAGCCTTCAGGTGTTCTAACTTGGTATAGTGTTGTCGAAACTGAGGTAGCAAAGCACAACAGCTCCAGAGCAAGGCATCCAGGCCAGGCAGCATTAGGGATCTTCAATACACAATTGTAACCTGGGTTGGAGTTAACTCTCTGTGCCTTGAGAGGAGACACCAAAAGCAGTGCGACTCATATGACAGTCCCACCTGCAATGTGATAGTACCACCCTCTGAGAATGAGATGCTTCAGAAGCTTCAGAAGCCCTACCTTCAGCAAATTAAGTTAGCTATCCAAATTTAGTCCTCTTTAAAAACATATTTTATAATTTCTGGAGCTAGATCTTGACATGTTTACTCCTGGAATCTTGCCCTACAAGAAGTTCCACATAAAGCACTGTTCCTAAAAAACAATAGATATAATAATCTGGATGGGAATGAAACGTATGAAACAACATCTATTTCCTGACAGTTTTCATAATTGGTGAAAATAACTTTAACAAAATACAGCTCCTCCCTCCCCCAGTGGTCCTTCGTCTGCATGCTGAGTATTGGGGGTTTACCAAAGCCCCCTCTGCAAGCTGAATGAAAACCCTGGCCTCTCGAGAGTCTCCCAAATCAACAAAATGCCTCCTCCTAATTCTTTCTCTGCTAGAATTTGTTTTGCATGGAATTTATTTGCCCGTTTTGCATGAGCTGTTTGGCTGTAATCTCGGCAGCATGCAGCCTTGCCAGATTTCAGAAAGATGAGTAAACTTCTGAATCTGATAGCGACTTCAGCAGAATACCAAAAAGGGGCTTCTTTGTTCTCCATAAACAGACTATTTACTTTGATCTGGTAAAATGAATTAATGAAAGGAAATGACACCTTCCAATTCTGTGTGCGCAGGAGAAAGAGAAGTGGGCTTAATTTGGTTTGGGTTTTTGGGTTTTTTTTCCCCTTCCTTTTTCTAAGGATGGAGTAGGCTAAGGGACATCCTTTCCAAAGTACAGCGCTCTTAGAAAGAGACAGATCTTTTCTCTGGTAAAAAGTCTTCTCAAAACACTGTAAGGTCCATGTATATGCAAGCAGTTCAGAGTTATTACAAATCTAAAATAGGAAGCTATTCACTTGATCTTTCGGTTCAATCCTATTAGGACCCCCCTGGAGCTCTAAATGGATACCAGCCTGTCACAGGCCTGTTGCTGTGACGACCCAGTCTTTACAGAACAAGAAAAAGAAATGATAGTGATTGGCAGACCTTCCTTGCCCTAGTATGTAACACAAAAGGAGACAAAATGAAGAGGAAGTCAGACTGTTATTATAGGTTTGATGCTTCTTAACCTTACAGCACCTTACACCTGGTAAGTGTCACCCTGCAAACTCAAACCCTCGCCAGACTACTGTTACATTTCAGAATGAGATGTGAAGAGCTAAGTCAGGCATTAATTTATCCGTCCTCTTGTTTTAGTTGATTGAAATGCAAACAGCATTCTGAGCAAAACTGCATTTGCAAAGGGAAGAAATAAACACAGGGAGCCAAACCCTGCTCACCATACCCTCAGAAGTGAGTTTGTGGGTGTAAAAGCTGCAGGTCAAGCAGGATTCAGCCCACAGTGTAGATGAATGAGTGGCCAGCAAAGTAAGGACTGCAAGAGGGAACTGTCTACAGTCCCTATTCGCCCTGCATGAGAAAGGAAAGAATTTGATAAATTCTACCATATGGTGCCATACTGTATCTTGCTAGCTATAAATAATAGTCTTTCTGTTTCTGGTTTTCTTTAGCTTTCCTTGGTAGCTGTGACAGATTTTCAGCAATGGTTATAAAAAAGTGCAAAATGCAGTTTCTCCATCTTTTTTTTTTTTTTTACCAGATAAACAAAAGCAAAAAAACAGGTCTAAAGAAAAGGAATAAAACAGGAAACTTCCCACTAGCTTAACAACATGAAAAGCCAGATAAAGGCATTGTGATGTTAGAATATTGTACATACAATTGTTGCTATCGAGAGCTGTCAAAGAAAATGATTGTTCAAGGGTGATAGATATACACCTGCATCCTTAATGCTGGAGCTATATTCCTACTTTATGCATGTTTTTCCTAAACCTAATTATAAATTTTGTTACTATCACATAATAATCTTGTAAAAATCCCAAGAGCCAAATAGCTGTCTCATGGCACCCCAGAGAAAGTTCATGTAAAACTTTTATATTTTCATTTCTCTCCAAGTCCTCTTTAAAGTAAAAGTTTTTAGTCATAAACTTTCAAACAACATTTCTGACATTTGTGGTACAATCTTGTATTTAAGAGTGTCACTAAACAAATGTTTGCTTGAGTAGTCAGATGAAATCCAATAAGCCATGATCCTTAATGATGGTATAAAAGTTTGCTGCATTAGCACGCTCAAAAAGTGACATTCTCTAAAGATAATAAGGGAAAGCTAAATTAGCAAGAACAGAAAATCTGGCTATCTTCTGAAACGTCTTTTTAATACTCTAAGTCACAGTTCAAAGCATTAATTTTCTTGAATAAGCAAAGCTGAACTTTTAAAGTTTGTAGAAAAGCACTTACACTTAAAATCAGATTCTAAACAATAGCCTGGATTCTTAGCTGATACAAGCCAGCGTAGCTCCACTGACTGCAGTGATGTTACACTGGTATAAAGCAACAGAAATTCTGCTATAACCTTCTGAAAGCTTTTTTATCTGAAATTTAAAATAATATGCTATTGAGTGTTTTGGATAATGCTTTGGATATTTACATTTACAGCTCTCCACCGTTCTTCCTTCCTAACCCCTCATTTCCAAAGTGAGACCTCCAAGGCAAAATGGAAAATAAATAGGTATATGTGTTTTTATTATTAAGGTAGGGATTAAAAAAACTATCCAATATTTCTCAGAATTTTAAAAAACAAGGAAGTTAGCACAAATTTAATCCTATAGTTTCTTTTAATCTTTATACAACTTAATTTTCCCATACCTTTAAAAAGATTGTTGAACGGAGATATGCTTTTTACAACATATATATATACATACTGCCTGAAGAAGTCTGCATTCATAAAAGCAACGCGAGTTTCCGTACCTGGAACATGTGTGACACTTGCCTGAAAAAAAGTATTTGTTAGCCAGGAGAGGAAGAAGGTTAAAGGTGTCAAGAAAATATATTATAAAAAGACAATTTTTCATTTTGTTCTGAAGAAGCATGCTGAAATATACTTCTTTTTGTATACTGGCAGTCTAAACTATTCCACAATAGGCTTTGCTGATCATTGCCAATTGAAAAGCTTAAATAAATGCTTCTTTTACAGAGTCTTGTTCTTCTTAGAAAAACACACAAACAAACAAAACAAAAACCCAACCAACCAACCAAAAAAAGATAAAAAAACCCCAAACAAACAAAAACCCCACCCATAATTTCTGCAATGTTGAGAACAAGAAACTGAGTCTATTTTTTATTTTCTGATGAGCGGAACTCAAGTCTATATAATTATTTTTTCACAATGTAAACTGAGTTTTCATATGACAGCTTTGTAATAGCACACTGAGATTTTTAAAATTAGATAAAAACTTCAGTTTATCTGAAACTAATGAGTTTATTTTTCTAATGTTTCAGTAACTCAGCAATCAAGCCATGTTTTACACAGTTTTGTCAGAAATTATTTGTTTTGTTAAATTACCACCAAAGGTCATTCAATATATTTAAAACTCCTTATTACTAATGTACAGTATTTCAGTAAGAAGAAAGGGAAAATATTTAGGGGTCCCTGTTTTGAGTAAGAGATAACTGATAACACAATTTCATGACAGAGCTTTTAAATTTTTTAAATTGATACACAAGGGTGCAATGGTTTATTATAATCTATTTGTTTTTAATCTTATTAATTAATTTTTAGTATTATTTTATCAAAAAATTTAGAAAACAAAGAAGAAAGAAATTGTACAAAATGGAAAAAGCAAGCACAAAGAATGTAAAATCTGATCACATTTTTGTCTGCATTCTGCACAGCAAGAATTACTTGTCCTAGAAACAGAATACTTTAGCAGTCATTTGGTAATACCTTTATTTTATCACCATTATTGCAGCATGATAATAGCAGTTCACAGTATAAAGTTCCCCTGCATTTGCTCCCTTTCGCACAGTTACTATTGTCGGCCTTGAGTACATACCAAAATAGCAGAGTTACAGAAGCATGCTGGGGAGGGTGAAACCTCTAGTATTTTTCCGGACAATACAAGTTGGAGAGTTGTCCCTGGAGGAGTGAGATTTGTCTCCTATCCGTGGGATGAGCAGGGACTTTGCACCACCTCCTGGCCTGCTAGAGAACAGCCGGAGACCAGGGCTGTCGCTCACTGATCCCTTCTTGCTGCTGTTCTTCTATCTTTTCACCTTTTTTGCCCCTATATTTTTTTAACCCCTCTTTAAAACTTAGGGCCCAATAGCGTCAAAAGCCCTTATCCTGTCCTCCTGTCCCCAGGCCCCTAAAACAAAGGGGTGAGGCAAAGGGTCTTTTTACATCCAGTCTCCTGCTGCCCATCTAAGAGAGTACCTCTGTGGATAAAACCAGCACTGAGCACATTGCTGATTTTACACGGGCTCCAGTCTGGGAAACATGGAGATCCTGAAGGGATGGAAAACACCTCGACCTTGCAACAAGAGGTGCTCTCCTGACTGACCTTGTTGGGTGGCGTTGCCACAGAGTATCAGTTCCAGGCAGGATCGTTTGCACAGGGCCTTTGTCACAGCCCTGTTCCCTCAGCCATCACTGCTCTCAAGCTTTTGTCATCCTGAGCTGCAGGTTCCTAGAGAAACCCCCAAGGGCCTGGTGTGAGGGCTTGCAAAAATGAAGAGAAATATTCCTGGAGGTTCCAGCAGGCTTTGAGGCAGGCCCCAGAACCCCCAGAGGCAGACCATTTTTGGGATAGGTTAGTCCCAAGCCTCTTAGGCTTGTTGATCAGCATACGTCTACGGGGTTTCTGACACAGAAAATGAATGAAACACAACAAAAGGCAAAAATACAAAATCCCAAAGCTCCTGAACAGAATCGTTGTCTCTTGCTCTGGCAGAGCTGCTGTGTGATGGAGATTTGGCCCCGTAAGACTAGTAAACAGTCTAGAGCAAAACAAAAGAGCTAATAAAGGAGTTTCATCATCTGTTTGGCTTCACAATCCCAGCTTTAAACAAAACAAGACACTACCACCATAATACCAGAAAAATAAATGCTTTTCTTTTTTAGGTTCATAAAACACTCATTACCCATAATTAATCATGATGACATGCTGTATTCAGGCCTCTAGCTAGGTTCTGGCTGGAATTGGCTTCTCACAGCTTCCAGTACTTAAGCCAGTATGTTCTTCAGGATGCAAAATTGATTATCCAACATAGAAATCTCTTAGTTTCCTTTGTTTTTGTTGTGTTGAAAAACCTATTAGTTGTTAAGTCTCTGCATTTTCCACTCCCCTTAAACAACTGGTTATTTAACTCCACTGAAGTTAATGGTTTTACCCTACAGGGAAGTTAACCTAGCACTTACAAAGTCATTACAAACTTGACCAAAACTTGACTTGATCCTCACTAAGGATTTTGGGCCAAGATTGAGATTGTCAATAAATTATGTATGTCTTAATACTATCTGCTCACAACAGACCCCAGGATATAATACATAATATTGATTGTAATGCAATCTCTCCTTGTTGAAACAGCAATTGATACTATTTCTAAATATGATTTTGAAATTTAAAGCAAAACAACCCACACCATCATAAACACTTTAATTTCCAAGGTATACAAGCCCATACAAAAATCTTTGACTCTAAAAGCAAGAGTGCAAGGAGAAAACAAATGTTGGTGTATATCCATCATCCCAGACAACTATGACATTTAAAGTAAAATTCTGCTGGAGAGATTTTGTTCACTCTCACATCTCTTACACTCAACTCTGATAAAAGGAGGTTGAAGCTTGATCCAAAGTCTGTTTAGTAGACAGTTTTCTACACACCTTAGCCTACAGGCAAAAATGGATCAACCCCCAGGGAACACCATACATGTTGGCTTCCCCTATACCATGCAGGATATCAGGCCAGATAACAGAAAAACACCCACTGGCTTTTGGAGTAATTTCTACTTCCTTCACTTCCTTGCTTCCTCACAAAGCATGGATACTTGCGCCAGCTTGCTCATGCCAGTGGCTCTTCTCCCCTCATCTGCATAGTCAGTCTGGCCAAGACCAGTTTTGAGCATCCTTGATATGAACCAGGTCATTTTCCAAAGCTCAGGGAACTAACAGACAACAGCTGTTCACATACTTAAGACAAGCGTTTTGCTCTCTTTTTTTGACAAATCTGACCCATGCAGTGTGTTGCAGAACTAATCACCACTGACTGCTCCTCAACAGGGCACTTGCACAACACAAGCAGGATACCTCCTTCTCACATGCTTCAGAAAATGGGTTTGCTTAGACAAAAGTGGCAAACCAACACTAACTTTCCAAAGTCTGAGGACAACATCCTGTGATTTCCTCATAAAGATTAATAACTCGGAGTCTAATAACTATAATTTTTGATGAGTGTACAAAGACTTCATTGTATGAAGAATTACGGATTTAGTTCAGGGATCTAAAACAGACTTTAAAACAAAAACTCCAAAGAAAAACTCTCCGTAAAATTCTGTGGGCCAGACTGTGCTCCCTTTCTGGGCTGGGTTTGGTGCAGTGGTAAGGCTGTCAGTTATGGCTCCCTAACACATCCCCATGGGCTGCTCCAACTTTCACCAGATGGCAGTGGTGCCTCAGGGACAATCCATCAGATAAGGTTAACAGCAGGCTCTCCTCCCCTCTCCTGGCATGCCTACCCAATGGGAGACTTTGGGGAGCAAAGCATTGCACCACCTCTATGCTGTTCAAGACTCTCATTTCCTATGGCATCTGCAGCAGAACATTATAGGAAATCTCTAAATCTATAGGACTACCTGAACAACAAGAACAACACTAAAAAGTAGGAGATCCTGGCAGTTCCTGTAGTGACATCTACAGACTTCTGTGAAACTCCATAGATCCCTTCTAAACTCAAAAAGACTTTTTCAATAAATACAAGGACAAAGAATAGTCAGGTGGAATCAGAGTTTACAGATTCAGGTTTGCCACAAGCCCTGTATTTGGGCTAATTCATCTAACCTTTCCATTTTTCAGTCTGCATGATAAGCACAGTAGTTCTCCTTCAAATGATGTATGATGGGCTTTAATTCCGTTGTCATCTGCAAAGTGCTAAGGCTGATGGATATTATGGAAATATCCATCTGAATGTTTGTATAAGCGTACATTCTTGGAGCATAGGCAATATTTATATTCATGATTGTGGAAACACACTGATTTCCAGCAAGAGATTTCCATCCACTTCTCCTCCCAGCCTTTCCGTAGCTCCTGCCACACTCCACACTCGTTCATAAAATCTTGTTTATTTTTGTGACAATGATTAACCTGTCGTTTCTCCTATATAGCAAAGCAACTTTTCCAGTTTCATTCTCCCTTTCCTTCATTGGTTAGAGTTTGGGGCAGGCTGGACTAAGAGGTTTCCAACAGTAAATTCTACCTATAGGTAGCAGATATGGACAAGTTTTTCTCTGTGACATTCTTTTACATAATGAGCTAAAAGGGATGTCACCACAACATGTGGGGAAACCCTAGCAAGAAACTGCTGGTCAGTGTATGGATTATTCCAGAAGGAAGAGAGTCCAGATGGGAGATGCAGATCAACTCAGTTGTCACAGAGAAGAATGGCTTGGGAAATGGTACCTCAAGAGACGTATAGAGGGACACAAACTATTTTCTTAAGGAAGTTGCCTCTTACCCTCTAGTGGACCAAGAGATTGAGCAGATGTCATACAAACTGTTGATCTGGTCAAAGGTCACTAATCTATATATGTGTATCTTGAGTGAAAGAGAGACGCATATATATAACAGTACACAGACATACTTTAGGTGTACACAGCAGAAGCACACGTGTGATCTGCCACAAGTCTGTTTTTTGAACTACTACCCTGGTAAATGCTGAAGGTTTGCCATGCTTAGACAAACCAATTGTACTGTTAAGAGAAATGATGGCTCTGGGGGCATTTCCTGCTTCTCTAAGTGGTGGAAGGTGGGTAGAGAATTGCCTGTGGTATGTGGGCTGAGACCTGGTAACACCTCAACCCTCCTGAGATGTGAGAAAGAATATATTATCTTCTGTAATGTGAAATATGTTCTGAGGCACAGGAGAAGTCTTGTCTGTTACAGGGAAGCACAAAGAAACAGGACTGGCCAGTGCAGGCTGTGTTAATATGCTGAATTTATATTCTTGCAATGCTGAGTTTTGAGCCACAGCTTCATCCCCACCTCGCCACAACCCTACAGCTGTGCAGATATACATGCTGTACTGCACAAGCAAGAGACACATTCTTAATAAGTTGTTCTGACATTTCTACAGTATGGCATTTGTATTTATTACAGCAGACCATCACTGTGCACATTGCAAATCAATACAGTGAATGTGAAGCTGTTTGTAGCACTCAGAGCCTTGTCCATTACTGTAATATCCAGTTGTTTACAGTGCAGTAATGAGGTACTTGTAGGCCTCACTCAAATATGGCTTTCATTCCCCAGCATGATCAAATGCCAACATGCTGTACAATGGTTCCTTTGTGGATCAGGTATATACTGATTTAGCCTTGGATAACACTACACAAGTCAACAGGGTTGTAGTTCACTCACATCAGCAGGTAAAGATAAATTAAGTCAAAACCTCAGACTCAAGCAGTTTCCAGAATAAGGGAACTTTTGGCTCCAATCCCTTTCTATCAGGAAGAATTTAAAGAGGAGAAAGGGAGAACAAGGAAAAAGAGGGTGTGGAGAGAAGAAAAATATACCATTTCAGCCATGTGCTGGCTGCTTCTGTGAGACAAGTCATGAGCACAGCTCAAAACCACATTTCACAGCTTCTTCGGCTGAAACAAAGCCTAAGCAAGTGTCTGCATTCCATTTCCTAATATCACAGACTGACTCTGCGCAGGAGAGATTGCAGAGGTGCTTGATGGTTCTCTTTGCCATGTCTCTCAACCCTTCACGTGTCCCAGGTGTGGGCTGTTTGGAGTTCATTTAGCAAATATTCTGGAGACCTACACTCCATTTCTATGGAAACAGGTACACATTCAGTTGAGAGGGTTTTAAACAACAACAATAATAATAGTGGTGTTTGGTTTTGTTATTATAATACCTTGTTTTTACATTAGAAACATCAACCCTGTGGGGAAGGGTTTGCTGACTACAAGCAGAATAATTTCACCCCAGATTCCTAGGAAGGAGGCAACACATTCTAAATTTGATTTTTTATTGTTTTCCCACCAGCGAGACGAAGGGTCTGTAACAGGTTGAACTGCTACAGTTTTGGGAACAATCTGGTGCTGCACTAGGAAACACGAAACCAAAAGGGCTGTTCTGCTTGCAGACCAGAAAGATTTCAATGAGATGCCATGAGCAGCACAGAATCACTTAAAACAGGGCTTTGTCCTTCTCTCAAACATCTTCAATGACCATATTAAAGGTAAAAACTGAAACTTGTAGTGAAGAAAAAGAATAGATGGAATACAGGTATTTCCTTTCTTTCTGGCAGTGACAAATTTGTTCAAAATCATTCACCTATACTTTCTTCAAATTTCACCTTTGTTTCTCTTTTCTTTTTTTCCCCAGTGTTTTTTCTCACTTTTCAGTCTCTTTTTTCCTGCCAAGGATTTCCCTTTCCACAGTTCCCTTAGCTCATTTATGTCACATCCAGCTCCTCCAGTTGTCCTTCCCTAGTGGACCTCTCTCTACTCCCAACCCTTCATTATCTCCCTGCAGCAGCAAGCTTTATTATTCTGCTTTTCCTAATAACAACCCAAACTACCTGTTTTTCAGCATCCCAGCTCTGGTGCAGGGCCAATCCAGAATGAGCAGCCCAGGCAGGCTACACCAGTACCTGCTCACAGATGTGGCCAAGGAAGGCAGACCGATCTACCCCGGTGCAGAATGGGAATGGTTACACCTAGATCAGGGCTCTGATGTTTGAGAAGGGGCGGTAACACGATAGATTAGTAGGTCTGTAAGCAAGTGCCTCTGTAGAAAAGACAGAAGCTTAAGGAAATTGGCCAAAGCACTTAGCTGGGAAGGTCATGGTTCCAATTTTATTATTTTGTTGTGTTACAGCAGTCAGTTTTTTACCAGGTTATGGCCTTTGCACGTGCAGTGGATATACTTCCATAATGTATGTCATTTGACCTTTTAACCCTGCAGATTGATTTTGTGAATACAACCTAAACCACAAAAAAACCCTAAATTGTTTTGTTTAGTTTATCTTTTGGATATCCAAAAAATAGTCTATATTTGCTGATTTGTGCATGCTCAGATTTAATGCACTCCTGCAGACTATCTGCTTAACCCCTAAGCAGCAGGGCTGCTATATTCCATGTGCATCAGAGTAACTGCATGTGCGTGAACCTTCTGTCTAAGATTTCCAGCAACCTGGTGAGAAGAGCAGCAGCTCTGTTCAAGCTAAAACATTGGGCAGAAGGACGACATGGCCTGGCAGGTAGCCTTCAGGTGCTGAGCTTCATTGAGCTTCACAGAGCTGCTGCAAGGCATGCAGATAGTGGTAGCCTTCGATCCCAGGTGGTCTGTGACAACTGAAACTATGACTGGCATAAAATTTGGTCAAGAACATGCAAAACCAGCCCTGGAGGAGAAATGGTGACTGATACATTTAGTGAGCAGCACTTAGTTAATATTAAACATGGCAGGCTCTGCAGCAGCTGGAAACGTAGAGTATTGTAAACATTGTTATTGTGCAGAGTAGAGAGGGTGAAGGCAAGGCTTGCCTGACCACCAACACACTGAGCGGGTAGACTAGAAACACAGCAGCAAAGCTAGAGCTTCAGTGACAGCTTCCAGCAATGAATGACATGACTGTCCCCATGTCAGTTCCTTATCTGAAACCAAAGTATTTCTCAGAAGTCAATAACTAGGCAGGGCTGCTGTGTGAAATTGTTATAGGACATACAAGGAATTGTTGCTATGGCTGAAATTCCTCTGTTTACCTTAACTCTTTTCTGGCTTTATTCGCTACTCTGCAAATTATAGTAAATCTCTTACTTTAGCCAATTAAAAGAGAGTGAGTTTGGAATCCTTTATATTTTTCTAGACATACACAATCTATAAAATTTACATTTAATTCAGCGGCAGCTCCTAATGAGCTCATCATAACTGCTGTCTCAAGTGAAACTTATTTTAGCCACTGCAAAAGCTGAGTTCTGAATGTGAGGACCTGGTGAATCAGACAGGATGCAGTAAATGCTCCAGCTGACCCAGCATGGCCACGCTAGGAGTGTCACTGCTGTAGAGCTGTGCTATTCTGTTTCACAGATCCACACTTCTCTAGTGTGTACAAATAACAAAACTCCCTCGCTACTGCTCCAAAAATATTTAACAGTAGTGGCTCCAGGGATGATTCACATTATTGAAATGTAATTAGTCCTACAAGAAGTGTAAGAACATTTACTAGTCTATTATATTAGCATAAAGAATAATTACAGTGCAGGGATTTTTTTTTTTTAAACACAGTTGTAGAAGTACATATTTTGCACTGTGAGCACACAGAAAGGCAGAGAGACCTGGTAAGCCCAAAGAAGAGTGTTTATTTGAGTCATGGGAAGAAGAAAATATCCAAGGTTTATAGGTAACCTGAAAAAGGGACAAGGGCGCTGCAGTGATTCACCAAAGTGCTTATTCTAATCCTTATAAATATACACCACATATATCTTTTATAATTGTTATATTTTGCAGTATTTAGGCAAGAGTGGGTATTGGAGGCTTTGTCAGCTATGCTTCAATGGATTCACAAAAGCACCTTCCATTTAAAGAAAGAGGATTTCATAGTAATAGGCAAAATTGTAAGTGGTGTCAATGGCTACATTTCATCTCATTGATTTACACTGTGTAGGATGATTGCCTGATATGAATCCCGTATGCTGGAGATGTGCCAACTTCAGTACAAAACAACTGGAGTTCATAAAAGAAGTGAATTAGCAAAAACCATGGACTCTGTCCATAGAAAGCTCACAGGGTTACACTGAGGTGATCTCAACAGTGCAGTACTGAGGGGAAACTAGCAAACAGTGAGTCTTCAGATGATGTCTTAAATCTGTCTGGGGCCAAAATACACCTACTTAATTATCAGGTGTTCAGTTTTGGTGCAAAACATTGTTGAAAGGAGGCCTTGGGCTGGGACAACCACTAACTACAGCTAAGTGGAGGGTGTTTCGAGATGAAACTTGCAGATTGGAATGGTTGGCACTGTTACCAAAACACTACTAAAGCCTCTGTTTGCTGGGGCTTGTTCTTGCCCTGGATAATGGTCAGTAAGGTGGGAGGAAGCCAGGGATGGGTTATGATCTGAGCTATGTTAGCCAAGTTGTTCATGCAGCAAGGTGGAAGGGCTGTTTTGAACTGAGTGATAAGTTCGGTGCATCACTTGGACTTCAGACTTTGTTACTTGGACTTTGTTATGGTCTTCACAGTCAATGATAAGAGGTGACATCCTGGCGTACTCCACCTAAAGTGTGCTGTCATCAGTAAATCAAAAGGCAGAGGTTTGGTTTGCCTTGCGCTTCACAGCAAAGATCAGAGACAGAGACCATATTTTCTCTTCCCGCCTATTTCATGTAGGTCCCCAAAAGTTACATTTCTGTTCCTCTATTAGACTAAGTAAGGGCATAGTCTGGATACTACAAGCAGAGTAATTTTTTTTTCTCTCTCTCAAACAGGGATTCAGTCTGTCAATTCTCGTGGACTAAATGCACAGCTCTTATCCCAAAGTACAATAGTAGGCAATAGCTTAAAATTTCAGCTTAGAGATGAGCTGATTAATTTAAATGTGCACTGCACAACAAATTTTCCTCAAACCAAAAGCATCATAACTATGGGATGCAAAATACTTTCAGCACAACTGAAACCTTCAATGTAGAAGAAACTTGAAAAAGTTGGCCAGGATTTAAAATATAGGCTATAAGCCTAGGCAGACAAAAGGTTAACTCAGAGCACAGCAGAACAAGACAAAGGAGCCTGAGCAAGGTCAGAAGAAAGTAAAACCTCTATGCAGCACAGTAGAAAACCATGCTGAGTTTGAGTCCCAGAGGCAATACAGATGCACCAGTGCACATGTTAATAAGCTTCATCTCTGCAAAAACTATTAGCATGGGCGCAGCCTCCTGCTGCACCAATTATTCCGCTTTGAGTGCTAGTTTAGCTTCTTCAAGGTGCTCCACTGCAAACAACAGCCATGCCCTCTGCTCCCCTGCCATACACAGCTCCTTTGCTAGCAAATAAATCTGTGGTATGCAAAAAAAAAAAAAATAGACATGTCTTAGTTGTGGCTTGGCCTTGCTTCCAGTGTATGCTAGTCAAGAGCTAGTCAAGAGCTATAACAGTTTTGACTGTTTGAGAAGATCCCCGGGGTATTTTTCCCTTGACACATTGAGGGTGATGGAGGGTGTGGATTGGGAATGCTAGCAGGGACTCTTGAACTCCAAAGCCAAGTCTGGCCAGAGCAGGGGCTGGCAGCCAGCTGTTTACCAGCAGAGACTGTTCACCTTTACCCTCACCCAGTCATATGTAGTCAGCCTTGGCTGACATTGGGTTTCCTCTGTGTGCTGAGTGTTTAGGAACCAGGACCTGCCAGGTGAGGTCATCTCTGGCACACCTGGCAGCTGTCCTGTGGCTGCCACAGGAATGAGTTTGACCTCAGACTGACGCAGCTGCTGCCTGGCTTCAAACACAGTAGAACTTAGTTTGGGTCACATCCGCCCCAAAAGCAGTTTGGATGAACTGGCTATTTCAATGCATCTCCCAGGTTTCTGCCCTCTCTGTCTTTGATGATGCCAGCCCAAGGATTTATTGTAAGGTTCTGGAACTCCCCAGAGAAAGGGATGAATTCAAATGGAGAGGGTGCACCACGGCCAAGCATGTTGGCTTGGGGTTTGACCGACCCTCTCCAAATCCAGGCATCAATGACTGCTCCACTGCCCCCTGGAATTCACCTGGGAAGGTAAGAGATGCAGCCAAGGAAGAAGACAAGTTCTGAAGCCAAAGAAAATAAAGCTTTAATCATAATTATGGGGTTATTGCATGATATCACAAAAGATCATCAGGAACTTTCCAATGTCTTTCTCTTCAGACTTATTTTAACTGAGCTAACTTCAGCTGAGTTTTCTGTGAATTATGAGGCTTGCTTGGGGGACAATTACTTCCCTTTGCTGTGTTTTATGCTGGCATGATTGACATATATACCAGCCTTAACTTCTTAACAGGGGTTTTGGCTCAGTTCAGGAAACAATTCTCCTGGTCCCACTCAACTTACATTTAAGTGTAATAGCCAGTACTAAAGGGTTTTCTTGCACAAAGGGCCAGACACAGAGGCAGGTCTTAGATCTCTGAAATTAGATTTTTGCACTGAAACTTAGATCCTCTTGGAGGCTGATCATTTTGTACAGCCTCTGAAGTTCGTGGATGGAGAGGTGGGGGAGCAGCACGAGCAGGAAATGGCTGCTGCACTGGAAAGATTGGAGGGTTTAGCTAGCAGGTAAGTCCAGTAGTGGCACTTCATCAGAAGATACTGTGAGTCCATCCCGTCTCTGTTACCATCCATTTCACCCTACCATTTACAGAGAAGTCTTTGTGTCTTAGCAAAGAAAACAGCCTTTCACCCCAGCCAGCCCTGGAAAGGCACACTGTGGAATTAGAATCAGCATACAGATGGAAGCATAAAAAAATAGGTGCAACTATTCATGTTCTGAGATACCATGACTGACATCCAGCTTGCATACTGCTCCTTGCCTAGATCTATATCTATGACCAGGTTACAAGGATCTGGACCATTTCCAGGTTACTTGGTCTCCGTTATACTGCTCTCCTTACCTTCTTTTGCTCTTCTGGGTCAACCTATGTCCTCTGAGTACAATTCTCCAGCGTATGGTAATTTCCTGGATGTGTTGTTTGGACATGTATTTTTTAATCCAATTGACTATGAGCTTCCTACCAGTGCTAGCGCTTTTCTCGTGCAGGCTAGGGATAATCACACATTGTTCATTACCTAATAAACTTGATCAGCACCACCACAGAGTCTGGAAAAATGTTGAATCTAATCCTGTCTCACTTCCACCACAGTCTAGTGACTCACAATGTCTGGGAGCAGAGTCATGCTGACACTTGGTGTGGTGCCGTGAGTAGGTCCCACACCTGGGCCACCGTGAAAAACACTCTGTTTGACTTGGTAAGTGAGTGGAGGAGCCTCCCTTCTTCTCTGTCTGTTCTGGAGATCTGGTTCACAGCTGGTGGTGGTGGAGCCAAACACAGCTGCTTGAGGGAGCCTTGGTTTGCAAGAAAAACTTGGAAACTGCTAAATATTGAGAGGGCAGTGAGGAGATAAGGAAAAGCATTAATAGGAGAAAGGAAAGCTGATCTAATAACCAAGGTACAGTGTTCAGGGACTAGGTAGCAGTTGCTACTGCCTGCTACCCACTTCATTATGTCCTTGGGCAAGTCACTTTGGATCCCAGCATCTGAAGGCCTTGGGCATTTCATGAGCCTGTACACCTCAGTTTCCCTTCTGTAAAGAAATAATACTGCTTTCTTACCTCTCAAGCAACTTGTGACAATAAATATATCAAGGTCTGTCAGCAGTACAGGTATGAGTATGATGCACACCAGCAAATACCTCTGGGCTCTTCTTGGTTGGAAAGTACATGTGCCGTGAGGGCATGTGGGCACCGGGTGTGTGCAGACCAGCTGGGCCTGGGGGGGCCATGCAAACGTGTGTGCCACAACACGGGAGATTTACACCTTGGCTGGCTCCACAGTAACGTCCTTGTGCACACAAGTCCTCATTGTACCTGCAATGTTCCCTGCAGGGATGTGCTATTAATTCACATCCCAGCCTTGCGTGCAATAATTTTTCTGTGGAGACAAGCCCCAAGACAGACGTGAGAGTGGAAATGTAAGGTGGGGCAAAAATTAAGGCCAGCTGGAGCAACAACATGGTGGGAAAGGAGGGTCGTGTACCCCTTCTCCACAGCCACGTGCAGGATGAGTGAGGACTCCTGTAGTCCCTTCAGTCTTCTCTCCTGCCTGTGCCCTAATATGTCGAGGAAACAAATCCTATGAGAAGAAGTTTTATGAATCAGTGAATACAATATGGAAAAGGATGGAAGGGTTTGTTTTGTCCCGGCTTTTTAACACAGACCAAGCTGGAGTTTGCTGCAGGATTGAGTGGTTCACTGAGGTTTGTGCCCACAGGCTCGCACAGCAGCACAAGGTCGGAGGGAGAGAAATGAGGCCTTGTGAGGAGGAGATGCAGAGCAAAAGCATGCCAGGAGAAATGAATATTAGGCAAAAAAAAGAAAGTGGGCACGCCTGTTGTGAGTGAGCGTGTCGCTGCGGACAGGGGCATGTGCAAGACAGAAAGTAGATGAGGGACCTGCCAGCGGCAAGTGTGAAGATGAACACCCAGTAGTGACAATGATGTTCAGGCCAATCAATGATGCTTGATGCATGGGGGACAGGGTAGATGTCATTATTCTACAAAACCATACACAAGCAAAAACAAAGCCATCTTTTTAAAATGGAAATGAAAGAAATGACAGGCAAAAAGCAAAATATTTGTGAGATGATTTAAACAAAGAGAAGTAAATCCAAAGAACGTATTTTTTCCCAACCAATATGATGTACTGTATGGTTTACAAGAGAAGAAAGAAAAAATCAATCTGTGGCAATATCTGATGTGCCTCTGTGTAATAAACTGTTCTGCAATTATATGAACAAGGTGGTGGTGGTGACGAGAGTTAGGGGATTTTTGTGTCTCCAAATGTGCTGGGTTTGTATCATCCTGTCACCAGTTGTTCAATATTGTGATACCGGACAATCTCCAGTGTTTTTCCCAGTAGGTCAGTGAACTTATTTTCTTATCAAGCCTTAAGGCAGGTGTAGACACGAGGAAGGCATTTGCCTTTGTTTTTCTCCTTCAGCCCAGCCCAGCAGCTCCTTAGTATGCGTGGCCAGTGATTCAGCCACACAACTTTCCTCCTCCCAGTATTTTCTTTATAAGGATTGCAGTGAAAAGCACCACGGGGAGAAGTTTCATTTCTCCCTGTAAATACAAATGAGAGAAATGTCTAATACCTGTTATAAAAGGTGGCATTTTAATTACTGCACCGTGCTGCAGCAGGCACACGCACACATCTGCTGCACCTACACAGTCACAGAAAAACACACACACACACACACCACATTGCACCTCTCCCCCCCTTGCCAGGATGAAGAAGGTCTTCTTCCTCCTCCAATCCCTCCTCCGCCTTTATGCAACCCGGGGAACACGGGCTGATTGGAAAGGTCTCTTTCCTTGATAACAACAATTCAATGCGCCTTGACATTTTAATAGCCTGCCGTCCTAGTGAACACAATCGAGCTGAGCAGTGAAGCAAAAATCATTAGGTAAGCAAGATAATCTAAACGAAAAATCAGCCTCAACTGGTTCCCACATCTGGGGCACATCTGGGCAGAGGCTACCCTTTCCTGCCTGCTTCCGAACAAGAATCCTCTCCTGGGAACACTTTCAGGGAAAAGAGGGGTGTCCATGGATTTATTGCCGGGGGAAATCCACACTCTCCTGCCCCCCTACCCCTCCCACCTGCAAACCCCTTCCCTCTGCTCACACCCCCTTTTCCATAGGAGTGAGATGCTGACTTTGCAAGCCATTTGCTTTATGAATATGACCCTCAAAGGGAAGAAACCCTCTCACAAGCCCAGAACTATGTTATCATCGTTATTAAGGAGCTTAAAAAGGAGCTGGGAAGAGGAGACACCGGTGGAATTGCAGCCTGATTGTGATTGATGTGTTCCTATTAGCTCCTCACTGTTATCTCTCTGGATGGCAAGAACAGCCAGTGGCTTGTAACACAACAGATTACCTGAGTTTTCAGCCCTAGACGGATGTTTAAATAAAATATAGTCCCTTTTAGCGAGAAGCTCATTTTCTCTCCGAGGCTCCCAGACTATTTCATGTCAGCTGTGATTCGCTGTGACTCTCCTCAGTAAACATGTCTTATCATTAATAATTCTTTACAAGCACAATTTCATGGAGTCTTTTTGTATGTGTGTGTAGGGGGAGGAGGGGGCGTGCATGCGCAAATGTTGGTCTCAGCCTCATCTCGATACAGTTTGGGAACCCAAGGTGCTTCTCTTCAGAATTTCACCTGCCTTGCCAAAAATGATTGATTACCCCTAGCAGACTGGGTGTCCAGCTATACCCAACAAATGACTTTGGCCCCTAACAACAGGCCTTGGCCAGATAGAAATCAATATTTCACCATTAAAATCTATCAAAGAAGAGTTAAGGCACCATCTGTCCCTGCCGCCTTTCCATGGTGTGTGAACATTAAATCCGACACTTGTAGTACATGAGTAATCAATATATAGTAGTTCACAGATCATTTGTGGTCCCCTTTTAGCAGTGATGGATGCTTGGAATAGTTGTGATTCATTTTGTCACACCATTAAACAAGATTCTGTCCAGTTCCTTCCTGATTTCATTTAGAGGATCATTCTTCACAGTTCATAAGAGAGAAACGGTTTTACCAATCTGCTTCTATTTCAATAAGTCACTTTATAGAGATTTTGTGTCCTGCAGACTGTAAAAATTCTGGAGAGATAGTACAAACATACCTCTAAAACTATTCACTGCATGACATATGCATAAAGTGTGAAAAACTGAATGTAAATATGTTTACCTCTTTATCTACAAATATTGGTTTTAACCCTTCCCTTGCTACAGGGGGCTTGAGGCAGAAGTGCATGGAAATGCAGCCTCCCCTAGGGCAGATACAGCGGAGTTTGGAAATGGGCTATAATTAAAAGCATGAATAAAACAACTGCAAAGTCAGTGATAGGGCTTTACTTCTGAAATTGAAATGGTCAGGTCTCAGTAAAATAAACACCTTTCTTAATTGCTTCTGCTCATACACACCCAGCTTCTTCTGAATTGTTCATTTTATATCAACAATAAATGTATAATTGCAAAGCATGTTAAAGTAGTTCTAAATAAATGGCTTTCTTTTTTTTTAACTTTTCTTATAATTGCCATTACTATGCAGACTTCTTCCTTTTTGGAGGAGGGGAGAGAATTACACATTAATGTTCCGTAGATTATTAATCTCATAAAAGACCTTCTCTTCCAGTCTCCAAATCATTCAATCAGATCCTCAGATGATGCTGTAATTGGGCATCATGACGGGGCTTCTCAGATTTAAACACTTAAGGAATTGGCCCTGTCTGGACTTCCCCTGGCTACAGAAAGATATCCAAATAATATAAGCAGCAGACTTGGATGCGGAGATAAAATCAGAGGGAGCCCTGAGGATCTGTCAGAAGACATCTTCTAAAACCTGCATTGTGTGGCAATTTTCCTAATTAAAGGACATAAACAGCAGTGATTCATGCAACTAGCAGTGCTGGCCTGTCCTCCATGGAACACTTGATGCAGTAATTTTTAATCAGGTTGGTCATTTATAACCCATACATTTTTAAGAATCCCATTTGGCTGCTGGAGTGCATTGACTCACTAAACACAGGGCAGAGGAGGAGGAAGGCAGAAGCCTGTCCTCGGCTGGATGAGGTCCCACCAAAGCTTTCCTGGTAGTAGACCAGACCTCACAGGCACTTAATTCTAGTATTCCTTGAGGAAGAACATAGTTGTTAGAGTGTAAACATCCTCAAAGTAGGGTTTTCCCTTCTGTGTGTAGCTATGTCCCAGCAGTGTTCCCTCTTCTGTGTGTGGCTGTGTCCCAGCAGTGTTGAACGGCTCCAGGCAGATGGGAAGAGGCAGCAGGAGAAGGGAAGAGCCCTATTCTCTTCAATGAGATCACTGAGAGCAGGAAATGCAGTAAGCTGATGAGATCATATGTGTAAAGGAACCAGAATATTAATGATAAAATTTTGCAGACGATTTTTTTAAGTAAGGTTGAGTCATTGGAGCAGAAATCCATAGTGAAGAATTCCTGGGGCCAGGCCCGATTTTGTCACAACTCCTGAGTGGTTGGGCTCAGGTACATAAAATGGCTCCAGGTAGAAAAATTGCCCCAGCTACACATGTTTCTGGGCTGGTGTCCCAGGAATACTGCCTGTGGTTCCATACACGTCGGAGCAAGGGCGAGAATAGGGGAGCTGTGCCTAGGAGGTGGCTCTGAGACATGGGCTTAGGCAGCAACTGCACCTTTAACTTCTTGCTTTATATAACCATCGCTCATTAATTCCATAAACAGAGCTGTGCTCCTGGGAGATAACAAATGCGAAGTATTACTGCTAAAAATGTGCTACTTAAAAAAGCACAAATCAAATCTCCACCTAGGTTTCAGTGAAGATGTTCTGATTTGCATGCACAGAAACCCCTGTCCCTTATGTTTATAATTGCTGTATTTCAGAGAAGAGAGAAAGCAAAATAATTACTGACTGTTTTCCAGAAAAAAAAAAAAAATGGAATCATAGTATGGAAGCAGCTCCTAACTTCAGCCGTATGCCTGACGTCCTGGAGCTGGAGGTTGCTGAAGGTACCAAGTTTCTCCTGTTACCACCTAGAAAATCCATAGGTTCAATACAGAAGCCAAGGAAAGAAAAGAGAAAAAAAATGAAATCTAGTAAGAAATCTGAGTTATTACCAGTAAAACATAGCATGGGGAATAGAAGAAAAAATGAAAATATGCATCATCTTTACTCTTCAAATATTATGCAGAGCACCCCTCTTCAGCTCAATCTTTAATACATTTCAACAGATACATGTATTGATTTTTTTGCTAATAAACTGCATAGCTGTGATTCCCTTATTATAAATCTTTTCCTAAGCACAAAAGTGAGCAAAGGGAGGAGGAAGGGGTTGTAGGGTAACAAGACTAATCAGGACTTCACCATCAAAGCAAATACATCCAATTAACAGCTATTAAAGAAGAATTTTATGGCACCGTGCACAGTGAAGGCCATTATATCCAGTGGAATTAATCTTAATTATTTGTACCTGTGTACATACATGCAAAGGAAAGCAACTCGCATTAATCTACATTAAACTTAATACACAGTTGGTGTATTATCTTCTGAGTCAAAATTGACTGCTGGTTTCTGCATATGTATAAGTGGTGCTATCTTCAGTCCATATGGGATGTCTAAGGACAGAATTTACTCCGTACAGAACAACTCAGCAGTTAAAATCTTTCCTGTGATTTTTAAAAAGCAAAAAAACCCAGACCAGTATAGGCAGATAGGCAGATATTATCACCTCAGAAGCCTTTCTTGAAAAAAAAAAAAAAAAGAGATACACAAAAAAAAAAGGCCAGAAGAAGCTGTACAGATTTATTATCCAGCTTAAGGGGAAACCGAACAAATATAAATCTACAGCTTTCTGAGGTTTAAATAACAGCAATTACTACCCCCAAAATATTGCATTTCATGCACTGTGGACAACGTTGTTAAAACCACCCACAATATTTTGGACTGTGGAGATTTTTTTCCAGGTTTTTACAGAAGCTGACGGTAATTTATGTTGGTTGTTTGTTCACTTGGTTTGCATTATTTGATAGGGCTGGCTGTGGAGGTCTGTGCTGCAGTAACAATAATGAATGGTGTACTTTTTGCTTTAAATCCCTGTCTAATGAATATAGACATAGGCAAACAGCTACTTAGGATTCCAAAATATAACTAACCACAAAGCAGAGCTCCAGTTGGTCTTCCCTCTTAGTGCATTGTTCAAGGGCATTTTCCTTATCAAGAAATGGATTTTGACTCCTGAGAAGCAAAAAGAGAAGTTAATATCCGTTGTGCCCAGCAAAAGCACTTCTGATATGGTGGTGATCGAGTAGTCAACTGCTTAATAGTCTTATAAATGTTCACACCTAACAGTGGGTTTTATTCAGGTAATAATATGCAAAATCTTGACCGTGCAGATGACAGTAGGTCCCAGTTTGGTGCTGAGTCTCAGCTCAGGATCCCCAGAGCAGGTGTCATATACTTTAGTAAATATAGACAAACTCCTTGTCCTGTGTGAAAGCCTAAGCACTGCATTTTAGTTATGTTTTAATATATGTTATTAACCTTCAATAGCTACCAAGATATTAAAATCTCATGGATCCACTATACAAAATATTTCTCATAGGGCTAATCATAGATAGCAGCAAGTTAGAGTCCTTCCATGCCAGCATTTGCAGATGTGTCAAAATATGCAACTAAGTCAGTTGCAACTTCAGTTGTTTTTAACAAGCACTTTGAGCTAACAATTGTAACTATGAACCTCTGGTAGTAAAACTGGCAGATTCATGAAGATTTAAAGAAAAGGCTTGATAATGTTTCATGTTATTTTCACTCCTTCAGCAATGTTTAGTCTGCTCTTGAATGTTTTAGGAGCTGTTATATTTCATTCTATGCTATTTAAATATTGATGCATGTTTCTCAGCTATTAAACCATTACAGCTGAAGTAATTTCTCCTACCCAGGCTGCTCCTGGGGCTTGCTGCAAATACAACTGCACAGGACACTCAGCGCTCTTGAACTGCTGTTCAGTCTGGCATTTTAGCGTGAAATCAAATTCTTTTGTCAATCTTAGTTTTTTCACTGTCAGGGACTATCAAAAGGGGTGGTGTCACTGGATTTGCTTTAATTCAGATGCTTACTGAAGTCTGAAGTGACCATCCTTTCCTCTGCTTGTATAGCAAACCTAAGGCTTTTCCCCCAAGCCTACATCACTGTCCTGTCTGTGCACATTAACCATAAATCCAGAGATTATGTTGCCTTTGGGTTTCTCCATCAGGATGACAATATAAGCACCACAAACCAGAAAGTCTCCCAGCCCAGAGGCATCCAAGCAGCAAGGAAACTAAATGGAGAAGCTCCTGCAAAGGTGGAGAGTACAGAAGATTAATGGGTATGAAAGGAGGTAAACTCAGAAGAAAAAATGGAAGAGTCACCTGCCAAAGACTGATGTGCTCAGAATGACCTCAATGACTCTTTTTGAGAGGATATTAGAAAAAACACCATTTCCCACTGTAAAACAGTAAGATCTGAGCTCTGATGCTCTTGAGAGCAATTCCGCACTGGGATAACTTTGCAAGTTAAGACAATGAAGGTGGTAGTGAACCTTTAAGAAAGCCAGTGAACTCCATGATGGAATGAAGGCTGAAGGCAGAAGTATGGATCAGTACAAATACCATCATTAGCTGCATTCCTGAGGTCTGCAAAGTGCAACAGAGATGTCTGTTCATGCAAAAAGTTGTTAGCAAGCCTCAAAACCACCAAATAAGCAGGTGGGGATGGAGGAAAGATTTGTATACAAAGATGAGTCTTTGTGAGTAAAGAAAAAAAAAACAAAACCAAAAAACCACAAATAGATGTTTCTGAAAATATCTCTATCCTGAAAGATTAGCTTCAGCAGAAGTGTCACTGCAGAAACCATCTGCATATTGAAGAGGTTGCCTAGCAAGGCTTTTTTTCCTCATTATTATTTTCTACTTAGATTTCTAAGAAAAGATCTCTCAGGAGAAATAACAGTAGGATCATAAAAATAGTTCTGAATCTGCCATTAAAAATTCAACACGGATATTGTCTAAGCCATCTGTACTCAGGTTGTTTTGAAGCCATCACATTAAATAGCCTGAGATTCTCTGCTGAACTTGGTTTAAATTTTAACACCCACTTGAGTATTTCCCTGAATTAAATGGCCAAAGAGCAGAGGGGTGTTCGGGGACCAAACATGGGTTTGAGGGGACTGTCACACCAGGGCACAGTGAGCAGGCTGTGTCCTCCTGATGAAATAAAACAGGACAAGGAATTGCTCCGGATTAGAAAAGGAGATCCATAGGAGTTACCACAAGGACAAGAAATTGCACTCTAACTAGAAGAGCTGATCCACAACAGTTACCATGAGACACTCCTGCAATAAGAATGGAAAGGGAGTGAACCAAAACCTAATGTTTTCTATGTTTCTCCCCTATGCTATTATATATATGTTGTTATACTGTGACCACCCCTGTTGCATTTTGCCCTTTTCTGAAATTGGACAATAGTTTCTATCATGTACTGTTCTTTCTTCTTTTCCACCTCTGGAAACTGGGTATTCCCCATACAAATTTGTTCTTTCCCCATTTAGTCTTTCTCTCCTCACTATTTTCTTCATTCACTGTCTATCCCATCAAAGGTCTCACTGCTGCATTCGCCTCCATGGGCGCCCTGCTTCTCACGGGATCTGAAGAACCCAAAGAGCTCAATAAAGAGCACTGTCCTCTTGAAAACAGGAATGGCATCAGCCAGTACAGTTTGTAAGCTATTGCTGTATCACACAGTTCATATATTAGGCATTTTTCCACTGTGGATTGTGTGCCTGGACGATGGTAGGTATGAGGAGCCTCGATGGCCAAAACACCCCTTTACTCTGTTCCTGCAGTGCCGTGTACAGCCAACACTTGTTTGATTCCAAAGTCATCACTCTCAGGAAGAGCAGGATGCAGCACTCTTCTGTGGTGCAGATGTTTGTTTATGTTTATATTTATATTATTTACTGAAGCAAATGTTATTTGGATACACTTAGTGAGGATGAATGCAACAAGCAGAAACCTGTGTTAATTTACAAATGTCTACATTTGGAGGAAAGTGAGAAAAATGTTGATATTGGTTAAGAATTTTCATAATTCATCTTAATGTGTCGAATACAAGTGGAAGTGGGTAAAACCTCAGCCCTAGTGAAGCTAGTGGAAAACTACTGACTACTTAAAACACCCAGCAGAAGCCAAAATTTTAGGTGGATGGGAAACACTGTGAAGATTTATTGTGTCCTAAATTCTCCATCGCTATAGCCTCCAAGCACATCTCAAATAATATGACTCATTGTTTCTCTTGACCTTCCTCTGGGGACAGCAGAGAATGCACCATGAAATGGTTTCTTTTGCCACCAGCTGTATTTCGAGGTGGAGGGGCTGCACATCCTGTTTGTTTCTACAAAGAGAGGAAGGCAAGATGAAGATGTCTGTACCTTGTACCTGATGGGCAGGTAATTGTGCCTTTGATGACTGTCCATTCCCAGAGAGTCTGCTTCCCAGGCTGGCACCATGAACACCCACCCTCACAGTGAGAGAGCCAGGAGGCTGCCTGAAAATGAATTCCAGCATGCCAGAGGCATGGAGTGGGCAGGCACTGTCTCCATCTCGAGCCTTGAGCCAGCCATATATCCTGGTCACAAGCCACTGAGCGCTTTAAAGCCTCAGACCTGTTCAATAACGTCAGTGAGTGCGTAAAACCTTTTGTGGTCCCACACAATAATTCAACTTCATTCAGTGCTGCTGATCTTGCCAATGCAACAATACCAGCTACCGCATGCCAAAACAATAAAATAGCTGTTTCCATGAGCAGCCTGATGTAATTTGAACTCTTCAGTTCTTTCCAGTTATTTACAAGCATTGTATGTCACAAACAGACCACCTTTTTTGTAACATTCTTTAGGAAAGCTGTGTATTATACTGGTATAATAGTCTTCTTCAGGGAGAGCATTCTGTTTTAATAAAATGTGTGCCACCATATTTAATCAATCAGATTGACTGACACCAGCACTAGCTGCGTTTCCCAGCAGATGCTGCTGCTACCTCATTCTTATTCCAGTTTCATTTCTCAATCAAATCCATGTGTAAAAAACATAATGTGCTGCCAACATAATGTAATAAAACTTCAACTGAAATGCACACCACCACGACTGAAACTGATAAGTCAAAGTATGGGGAAAGTTAACTTTAGCAAAATCATTTTTGACATGAAAATATTAAAGTTTTACAGTTCAGATATGCCTTGGCTAACCCTAACATAAATGCAAAAGTTTCTCGGATGTTAAAAAGAACCTATAGAAAGAAATTCTGGTTATTGAGCTTTTAGCTGGCTCCCTGCATTTTCTAATCTTTGGAGTTTGCTAGTGTCATTCCAGTTGGATTTAAGTGGAGACTGCCCAAGTGAGATGAATTATAACTTTTACCTGCCTGTGTTAGGTGAACACCAGGTAACAGTGACACAAGGCTCAGTGCCAAAGGCTGAACTAGCAGATTTGGAAGTTAATGATTCATACAAGCGTAACGAGAACCCTGACTGTTAGGTGTCACACACAGGATGAAACTACTCTCAACTCTATTAAAGTTCATTCTAAATATTCTGCACCCCCCCCACGTTACCCACAGAGCACATATGGTTCACAGAGCACTTTTCTGGGTATTTTCTTTTACTGTACTTACAGTTTAAGACCACTGAAGTTGAGACCCCTCTTGATACAGATGGGTCACTCAAATTCCCAAGGTAGTTACACCTCAAGCCCCCAGGGTCAAGCTTCAGCCTTACAGCAGTCCCCCAAAGCCAGCTGGGAATTAAAACTGAGCATCTGACAGCTTTTTTACCATGTGCATGATGTTTTCATGTGTAATTACTGAAGAAGGTATGAAAAGAGCTCCAGATCAGTTTTTTTAAGGCTGCACAATAAATTACTTCCCTTTCATTTATTTTATACTTCTCCCAGTGATGATATGGTAGGAAACACATGCCATGAATTCACATCCCACCAATTTTCATACTTCTGTTAAAAAGGAGAACAGAGGTTTTAATCTGAGAAAATGTCTGATGCTTCAGAACACCCTTTTACCTTCCCCATTTCAAATTAATGACTCATTTTCAAATTAAAAGGTTTCATTAGCTGCAGTCCTGTTGGACAGTGCTTTGGACAGAGAAGGAGAGATTGGGAAATTCTGGACAGCAAGGAACTTGCCACAGATGAAAGTTTTTCAGCCTCTTTAGGCAAAATGCACAAATGCTAAATATATTAATAGAAATAACACTTAAAGAAACAGCAAGGCTCAAATATTATCAGCCTCTCAGTTTTTATCTCCCCAAACACAATAAGCCCAGCTGGCAGGTGGGCTGGGGGATGCCCCACCAGCAGCACCATGGGCTGTGCTGAACTGTGCCAACCAGTTGATATCCCTCCTTTATTCCCCTGGGATTCAGCACATTCTGCTGCCAAATCAGCCCATTTTCCTCAGAAACAGTGTGTTTCCAAAGAAGGTTCCTTTAATACAGACAGATGTCCAGGGGTGCTCCAGCCTCACAACATGGGGGCAGTCACATGTAGGCTCCATAAAACAGGAGTAAGGACAGTGGTAGGTGTTCAAGCTGACCTCAAACTCTGAGCTGAGGCTGGTTGAGGTTTGACTGCTCAATAGGTTCCTGCTTTCCCTTGCCTGTCCCAAACTGGTGCTCACCATGAGGACTATAACACCAAAATGCCCCTGGGTGACAGAGGCAGTGAAAACCCAGCAGTGCCAGAGCTGTTGTCCCACCACCTCCTTCTGTGCCTCCCCAGAGTGGGGCTGAGGCTCCTTGCCCACCAAACATAACAAAGACACATGGGCAGCCTGAAAGAGATTCCAAAAATGAGCCATGGAAATGATTCAGTGTTTGGAAAAAGCCTTTTTTGTAGTGCAAAGATCAATCCATGCCGTTTAGTAAAATGAACGTTCAACAATAGTTTAGTTATCATCTACACATAGTATCAGGGGAGGAAATTCTGACAGCAGAGGGCTCTTTAAGCCAGCAGGCTGAGGTACAGAAAGATCTGGTAGCTGGAAGCTGAAGCTGAACACATTTGGACTGAAAATAAGCTGAAATCTATTAGTGATGAAAAACTCTGATCTCAGGACTTCCTTGCTTTAGAAATGAATTGGATTCCATAGAAGATGGAACTGTAGTTCCAGTTGGATTGTAAATATAATTTTCATTTAAATTAGATACATTTTTTAAAAGAAATAAACTTCTTTAAAATTGCACTTGTTATTATGACAAGATATAGTAAAACCCAGATTTACTGTTATGTTGGAGTAATTCAGATACATAAAATAACACACTGCATCAATGAGATAAAAGTGGTTTAAATTCCACATTCATTGGGTTTTAGCATGTAGTCCAAGCAAGAAACTTGAACTTCTGGAAAGAGCCCAGGCTGAAGAGACTTGTCACAAAAACATGCAATGTCATTGCCTGCATTACTTTTTTTTTCTTTTTAAATTTAAAAGACCTCAAAAGCTCATTATTTGCTCCAAGCCCATTTCAGGACTGAGACATCAACCAGATGTCTTTTCATTCCCTCAAAAAACACATCCTCTCCTTTTGCACAACAAGCATCCCATGTTCAACTGATTTTTCCCATGGAGAGGTCACAACTTGTTGCCTCTGAGAGCACAAGCACTGGCTCTACAGCATTAAAGTGTTCATTGCTGAAGACTTCACACATGTTCATCAGAAACAGGTAGATATTTCTCCAGAAAAACAAAGAAAATTACCTATTTTGTGAACAAAACTGAAGCAAGAGATGCATTGCATGTTTGAGGAAAGGTAGAGTTAAATGAACCCAGAACAGAGTTTTCTTGGAGATGGTACAGTGAAAACACTCCCATGTGAAAAAACAGAAGAAATTTCACTAAGAAATTTTCCTCAGCACTGCTGCTGAAAGGAGTGTTGTGCCTTCATACTACAAAGTGGAGTGGCTGGAGCAGGGTTTTTCACGGCACTTGGTGTGTACCTCAAGGAGAATCTGGCTCTCATCGTGGTTTTAGGAGACAGAACTGATGGTCAGGTCCCAGGGATAAATAGCTCTATTAAAATATGAATAAGAAAGAAAATATAGCAACATGACTCTTGACCTTAAAATATTTAGATTAAATTTCATCCGCATCTGTACTGAGCTTCTTTCTGGCACAGCTCTGGCAATGTCCTTCCAGGCTATAACATTGTGTGTTATTCCAGACAGTGCCAGTTACATCCAGACCTGTTACTTTCATTTTCTGATTAGGAAAACAGCCACTTATCTTAGTATCTGGGCATGTTGTCTTCTCCTAAGGGTGGCAATTCGCACTGTTACTGAATTGCCCCTCCAGGAGCTCTCTGAATGAGGCACAGTTTTCCAATGAGTATGTGGAGGAATTAAAGCCCAGAGGATAAAGCTCAGTGGCTGAAATGTAGGTCTCTAGTGCCATGTGGGATGCTCTGGGGACCTGAGACTTCGGTATGGGACCGTCAGGAAGGAAAGATGACCTATGTGAGACCCCAGTATCCACAGAGAAGGCCAGAGCTGGCCAAATGGAGAGTGAGGTACAGCAGCCAAATCCCCTTCAAGGTGACTGAAGCCTGCTCAAGCTCCTCTCCAGCATGGCAACTATTTATACAGCATGAGGCTGGTCCACACCAGCCTTCCAGGGCAGGAGTTGGATATGAACCCTGCTCATAACTCACAGTCTTAATTTGCCCCAAAGTACCTTCGGTACTGACGGACCCTCAAAACAGACTTAGTATCCTTAGCAGGAGGGACGGACATTGCTTGTCTGAGCTGACACCCTGCAGGCTCTGCCACCTCCTCATAAGGATGCCTGTTTGACTAATACCTTTTCATGAATGTCTCTGTGACCTTTTCTGGCTTTTGTTTAACATGTAGTTCAAGCTTGTCAAAGACGTGATCACTGAAGTGTATTTTTGAGTATACCTTTGGCACTGAACACCCCAGGCTGTGCATTTCAGTTTTTCAGCACTATTACTTGTTGCTTCCTGATCTTCTTACATGCAGTTTTTAAATTATGATTTTTTCCTCCCCCTCAACATAATTTCTCAGTATAAATAAGAGCAACAACACTTCTCACTTCCACGAGCATTTAAGCCCTGAAGCAGAGTGTGCTGCCACTGCTCTAAGGGTCTTGTTTTGTAGTGGAAGTGAGGAGATATTGTGCAGAGGGAGAGTGGATCTGTGCTCCGGATGCTTGTGGTCAAGGTGGGGAGGATGCATTTTTCCTGTCTTCTGCTACCTCTTGTTGTCTTTCCCTGCCATTCCTTGGCATGAGGTCATGGGTGTTGATTCCCTCTCCCCTGAGAGCTGTGACCCCATGATTTGAGTCTGGATGACAGAGATTAAAAAAATGAGCCACAGGAGCGAGTGATGAGGGCAGACAAAATGGTGCTACTGCCCCTCTCCCCACAGCCAGTCAGGGCTGTGCTTCCCTGGCAGCCCCAGGAGTTCCCAGCACTGTCTGTTCCCACTGCCTCCACTGCACTGCTCTGCTATGGTGGTTTTTGCGTTCTATTGGTTTTGGCCACCTTCCAAAATTTCCCTCAGGAATGCAACTGCAAGGGGGGAAATGGCAGTTTTTAACACTTCATATTTCAGCCTGAATAGAATGAAATTTTAGTGGAGCAAAAACATGGTGGTTGAGCACCTCTGTAGCCCGGGGGCTGTCTGCTCTCCAAACACCACCAGCATGCTACGATCCCAAAGTCAGCCTTGTGAAGGGAAAAGACACAGGGCAGTTCTATGAGGGGACACGTTGCAAAGGCTGGAAAAAATATTTCATTGCACACCATGCTCTAGTACATGCCAGAGAAGTCAAAAAAAATCCGAACGTTAATGTTTTCGGTACGTTTCACAAGCTCAAACTAATGCAAACATCCTCAGATTTTGGAAACTTTTCAATTCCTGTTCAGCATCCATGACCTGACTCCATTTCTAATCCATTTGTTACTACATAGACATGAAAAGTCCTGTCCTGTTTGTCTCCCATGTCAAGCTCCGAGCTCCCTCCTTGTCACAGTGGGGCTTGCAGTTGGATTGCAGCGCCCTATGCACACGCTGCACGCCTGGAATTTGGCTGCAGGGTTATTTACAGCCTTCCCCATGGAACGAGGTAGGGTGACAGTTGCCAGCTGTGCTGGTGGCTTTTGTGATGAGCAGACTGAATGCTCTGAGTTTAGCTGGAAATGTATAATTCATTGCACATTAAAAAAAATGAACACCATCAGATGTGACACTCCTTTTAAATGCCCTGCTGCTTGGCTCGGGTTTCTCCTCATCTGTGTGAAGAAGCTGCTGCATGGCCCAGGATTGTGGACAAGCTGGGACAGCAGCTGTGCTGCAGTCATCCTTTTGAAAAATTACTGGGTTGGAGGCTAATTTTACAGACTTTGGCAAGGTGCAGAAAAGAAGAAACTTTAGGATATCTGGCCAAACTTGGGAGTATCCCCCTGATGAGAAACTCTTCAGACTGAGGTGTTGATGATGAAACAAGTTGATGTTATGCCAATTTACACTTTCCCAAATAACTCGAGGAACAGTTGAGTAGTACCAGGAGAGGGGAGGTTAGGCTGGAGTATCCTCATCCCTGCTCATGGACAGATTTCTAGCCATCTTATAGTAAAGACTTCTTTACACTAAAGGTTTTGTTTTATCTTATCCAAGGCATCTCTCCTGATGTTTTTCTTGCTTCATCCAGTTGTTATGGCTCATCATTCATATAGGCAGTATGTTTGGGATTTCCATATTCAAAAGAATGGAAGTGTAACAAAGTCATAATTTGGAAAAAATTACCAGTGCTGCTATGATACAAACCAGGAGTTTTCTCATCTAGGACAGGAGAATAGTTTGTAAACCTCCCTATCAACTATGAGAACTTCCTTCCCATAACATTACAATCTCTCAAATAACCCAAGGGATTTGATTCCTTTACTGCACAAGAGAAACTGTGTGGACTGTGACTTGATGAGAGCCGTTCAAAGAGCTGATGTTATTCCAAAATTTGAATAACGTCTCCTGGAGAATGTTAGGCAGAAGGAGCTACACTTAATCAAATTCAGGATTTTAGTTGCTTGTATTAGCAGCTAAGGAAACTGGTTTAATTTCTTCTGTGAGAAAAGTGAGATAAATGATGTGTACATGTGTCTCCGGTAAAATATTTGATCACTTACCTTCTTAGTCATCGCTGGTCTTTAATCGCGCATTATGTAACATTACACCCAGTACAGATTACATCAGGGAGAAAAATCACAACCATGCAGCCTGCAGAAACTAGAAAGCAATTTGTTTCCAGGAGGAAGGATGCTCTTTTCTGCACACTCTGTGTACAGCACCATTTATCATCTGGGAGCATCACCCAGCAGAACAGTGCTCAGCTAAAGTCACATCAGGCCAACTCTCCTCTTAGAGGCTCCAGTACCAAGAGCAGCCAGACCCTACAACTTTCCTAGGGCAAAGGCCTCTAAAGCAATGCCAAATCAGTCAGCCCAAATAGGTTTATAAGATCTTTTAAACTCCTGGGCACTGCTCGTAGTCTTTTCCAGGCTACCTCTGTCATAGTGCCTAATTCAGAACACATTGCAGATTGAAGACAGATCTATTTGGTAATACAAAAAAGAGATAGAAAAAGAATCCCAAAGCCAAACCCTCCAAACAAATTATTTCCTACTGAAGAAACTTTTCTGGTCCTGTGAAACCTAACTACACTTTGGCATGTTTTCCCAAACACAGTATGCAAAAGTAGTAATATTTTATGTTTTGATTATAGGGCATCGTGGGCTGCAGCCATCTGCTAAGAGAGGGCCATTCTGCTGCCTGAACATCCTGGCTGTAATTTGCACAATATTTGAGTTTCTGAGAGATACCAGGAGCTCAAATACAGTGTAGATACCCACAAGCACTAACAACACTTAAAACATGGGAGAGCTGACTTGAGGGTGACAGCAGATTTTGGCACCTCCTGATTTTTCCCCAGGCAGTGGAAAATGTTCCAGCATGAACTGAACACGTAAAAAGGTTTCCCCAAAGCACATGTAGCCCCCATGGAAAACTGAAAACATGAAGGAGTGTCTCATGCTATAACATCATCTCCCTTTTCCAGAGTTACAGTTGGGTTCAATTTTCTATTATTGCAGATCTTTGGGGTGGGGCTTTTTTTGAAGCATTCAGCCTTGGCCCAAGTCCTCTCCCTCTGGGAAACAATGAGGCCCTGACCCTCCCACTGCTTTAATGGCAGAAGAGTGAAGCCAGCACAGAGCGCTTCGGAAAATCCCTCCCTCTGCCCACTCCCACACAATGGGTCAAACGTTTCATCCCTGCATGGAGCCTGAATAAACAGGCATTGCTCAAGGAATTGCAGTGGGGAAGTGAAGCTGCTGTGCCAAGGGCAGCCTCTAACACTGCAGCCAGCCCATGTTAACTGTTACAGCTCACGGGCTGGGTTTGATCCCAGGAATGCCACTGCCCTCCGGGGGAGCTTGTGTCCCCCTCACTGCCTGTTTGACTGATGTCCATGAAGCTCTGCCAGTGCTGCCTGACAGGGCCAGGCCGGTTATGACGTGGTTCACATCCTTCCATATCCTCCTACTGATGACGAAGATGATAATTTCTGACCTTGGGGGTTATTTGCTGTAAGGTCAGTTTTGGTTCCCTGGTTGCAAATTTTGCTGCAAGTTGGTAATTTTGAAAATTGACCCATTTCATCTGTTAATGAAAGAATAATGTGGTCATGAATCATTACCTACATCTTCAGAAGAAGAATTTACTGTTGCTTTGAAGTGGCTGACCAAATTGTACCTACCCCTCAAAGATACTAAGCTTGGGGACATCTGTCTACCACACCAGGCATACCCTCTCATTTCTTGACAAACCATGTCTGAGCTTCACCTAGGCAGCAAAGACAATCTGCGCTAAAAGACCTGCAAAGTTCACCTACATTATTCTCCTTGGGACTCATTGGTAGGGATTTCAGATGGAAATGTACAGTCCCACAGTGAATGGGAGCTTCTTCACCCATGGGCTGCCTTACAGGTGGCATGGAGGACTAAATATGTGCTCAACAGCCTTAAGTCTGTGCCTGTAGCACCCCAGACAGAAAAGTAAGCTCATATCGGGTAAAGAGTGTTACTTTGCTGCTAACACATGCTTTTACATCATTATTTCTTCCTTATCTGGCACATTTCTGGTGTGGTTCAGGGCTCTGCCCTGAATCTCAGGATGGGTTTCTGTAGGCCAAAAGGAATAAATAGCTTTTTTTCCTCTGCATTAGGTAAACAGGCACAGTAAATGGGCTCTCTCAGCTGACATTATTTGAGGATCTGTCTCATCATCATCAATGCCAAGACAGATGAGCATTTCCTACCATCCTTCTGCTGAGACGGCTACAGCAAAGGCATAAAGTGCTTTTTCAGGCAGCCCTGTGCATACTGTGCTCATTTGGGAGGTAAATAAAGAAGACATCACCACTGGATGTGCGTCCTCTGCTAGCAATCAATGCACAGCATACACTTCTGATGAGGTTAGATAACAAGCATCACATGGAGAGAGGAGTACCACGCACACACAACCTTCTGAATATGTGTCAGCAATAAAGTGAGAACTTCAAAGGCAAGCAGTAGCTGCCCACTGTAGGATATCTCATCTAGTTCAAGTTCAGTTATGCAATACAAGCCCAACTCTCCGTAGTTTGATAAAAAACCCTAAAACAACAACAAACCTCCTATATACTGCTCTGAAGGATTAGCACAAGGATATATCTTTGTTCACAGAGCCCTTTTTAATCTTGAAAAGAGAATTTCTTATATAAAGAATAGAGAAATTCTTTCATGTCACTGTCAGCTCCATAGCCCACCTAAAATTGCATTATTACCACTGACAGAAAGACAGGTGTTAACAGCTGGAGAGAAAACAAATGTAGAGCACTGTGGCAAAATTTGAGGAGAAACAGATGTGTGAGCAACGTTGTCTTTGATATTTATTTTAATAGTGCTTCTCAAATGTGTTCAATATTTATGCAGTCATAGGCTCAGCTTTCACTGGCACACGAGAGCCCACGCGGTCCATTATTCACCTCTGCTACCACTTCTCTTTTTCTTTTCCTCCCTTCTAACTGCCATAAAAACAGCATCCACAAATCTCTCAGGAAAAGCTGGTTTATTCCTCCTCCCCTCCCCCAGTATAAAATGGATAGAGTTTTTTAGCAGTGGGAGTTCAGTGTGATTAGTATGCTAATACGGGAGAGAGAAAAGGAAATGGAGATGAGAGATACGGTCCTTTAGCGAAGAAAAGCAGGAACAACTGAAAGGAGGATCTCTGCTAATCAATTAACCTACAATGGACCTAATGCCATAAGAAGCTATTGTGCATAAAGGGACAGAATTCTCGGTGACAGATGGCACTTGGGCTCATGATATTACGGGGTTGCTGCTCGAGAGCTTGTTTACCTCCCATACAGGGGTAAGCAATAAAGCAATAAAATTGCTTATTTATTTTAAAGAGAGAAGTTGAAATGCTTATTTACCAAATCAATCAAGGTTTACTAAGGCAGAACAGCCACAATCCTCATGGCCCTAAAATGCTGGATACTTCACTGATTTCAAATAGCAATTATCTATTGCAGTTTCTTGAACCCGCTCTGACTGCAAAGAGACGTTTAATTTGCAAATTTTGATGAAAATTGTCATTTTTTTAATTGCCTATTTCACCAATTTGAATTTTAAAACAAACTATTAACTAGAAGCTCATTTTTACTTGCCTTGGGCAAGCCCGGAAAGATATTTGTCAAGACCCAAGCCTGTCTACTTAGCATTTGAGTTGAGAAATGCACAACTGCCTTCAAGTCAACATTAGCTGTGACAGAAGCAAGACTATTATTTAACAGTAGCTGAAAATGTCAAAAACAAGCGGCATTTGGCATTTTGACAAGATGGTGCTGAAAAGAAACTACTTTTTTATTTTTTTTCCTCAAACACTCAGTTAACTCTAAAGCAAAACTGTACAATTATCACTTGGCTCTGAGTATGGCTCTGGTCGTTTCCTCTGAACCAGAGGGGAGAAGGAGAGCAGGTGGGTCTCCACCTTCTGCTTGCAGCCACCTTCAAGGTCCCACCACGGGCTTAAATCCAACCCACATTCTGCTCCCAGAAACAGAGGCGGCATCATCTTACAACTTGTGTTAGGCCTCAGGCACATCAACGAGATGAAGACATCTTGAAAGCTAAGGGTATATGTAAATGCTTAGAGGTATATATTTTAGATGTTAACTGACTGTCAGAATAAATGCAGACATTTTTTAAAAAATGTAGGTATTGTGCCTGGGCATTAATCAGCCTTTTTTACTTTAGAAATCGTAACAAAGGGCCAGCTGAATTAATTAAAAATAGCATTGTGTTGAAGAGAAGTCTGATATTGAAGAAGTGCAGGAAAACTAATATCTAAAATACTTTGTTCCCATGGGAAGATTAAATTGGAAGTTACTGTTTTAATCAATGACTAGATATAACATGATATAAGATGATAAACAATATCTAGATATAAGATGATAAACAATATCGTGAACCATCTCAGGGAAACAGTGCAATGGGTGATGAGATTCTGCTTTCAAGAACTTTAGATACCAGAATGAACAGACCTTCATAACTTAAGAAGTATCGAAGAGACGAACACATGTTCATCTTCATTGCATATACCAGATACCCTGCACCACTTATCTGAGCTCAAGTGAAACAATTTTCTAGCAGTGTTTCCTACCCAGGAAGTCCCTTGAACATCAGTCAACATTAGGTGGAGTATAAAATCCATAAAGATTTGTCTACACGAGTGTCAGTTGCTTGTTTATGTCCTTCCTCAGTGAAATCTCAGAGAGGCATCAGGAGATGTGTTGCCTGGTCCCTAGTCCAGGTCCCATCCCTCAATAATCTTCTGTGTAGCAGCTACATGACCAACCTCACCACATCCTTCTGGGTGTCATTAGTTACAGCAACCTTATAAATCACAAACTATCAAGGTCTGACAGCTCACCAAAGTGTAAGTATTCCATGAAAAGATGATGCCAGAAAGCACGTCCTGTCCCCATGGTTTTGAAACTTTCCTGAAAATTTGGGGGTTTCTGGTAGCAACTAGGTCCCTTTCCTGTTACACAGCACCCCTGGTGTGTCACTTTTAAGACTGGTGGAAGGCAGGAGGAGGCAATACCACAGACAATAAGAAGACCTTCCCTTTGCACTGACCTTGCATTGGTGCTGGGATGGAATGCAAAGGACTAGGGAACCACTCCTCCTTCAACTACGCTTATGATATTTCCTGGGAACAGATTAAGGGACCACATTTGTCAAGCCACTGGCTGTGGGAGCAACTCAACCATCTTCATTTACCCATGAGCTGATCCCAAGCAGTGAAACACAGTGGTTTTCACATCCTAAGATGCACTGCAAATCCAGGGAGCTGGGATACAAAAAAGCACCCTAAATGGCACATGTGGGTCTGAAGAAACAACTCTTCATCATACTTTCAAGTATAGTCCCACAGAGGTTAAGGGTTGAATGCAAAAGTAACCCATGATACCTCTCTCTGTCCCTTAGTACTTGAAGGTGATTCTCCTTTATAAATTCACACTAAAAAAAAAAATTTAAAAAATCAAAAAGCCCATGTGTGAACTGTAAAATAACACTGGTATTTGTCTTGGCACTGGACATTTTGACCTGACATCTCAACAGAATTCCCTTTTGTATCCAGTCAACTTATCAAGTGACCCCCCATCTTGCTGCTCTCCACTGTCCCGAAGTTCACGCCCTGGACCAGTGCAATGATCAAAGTCTGCAGAACAAACATGGAAAAAAAAACATTTCCAGGGAACAGATATATGTCTCCCTTTCTACCAGCTTCATTGTTTCTTAATGCTGCATTTCTACATTTATTACTTACGTAATACTACATGTCTAACATTTCTAATGCCACCTATTGTCACAGTGGACACATCACTTCATATCGATTCATGTCCTTGAAACATCAGTCTTCAGGATCTTTCAATTCATCTTCTTCAAACCACTATTCCAGCTGCATTTTCACTTGATACACTGATTTGAGGAAACTGGTTGGTAAGAGGAGTCTGAAACCACACAAAGCAGTATTATTTCTCTCTCCTCAGTTTAATCAGAGCAGGCACAGGTCCAACACAAAGCCTCAGCTGAATTTCCTACAAGCAAAATGCTGGACAAAAAAAATAAAAAAGCAAGATCATGGCAAGCATTTATGACAACAAGCTCATTGGCGGCCAACATTTTGTATTTGCATCATTATTAATCTGCTCTGCCAGATCTGATTCTTCTGGAGAGCTGATATCTCGTATAAAAAGCACACATTGCAAATCACAGGGGATGATGACAGTTTCCATCAGTGCTTAAAGAGAGGAGGGAAAGGCAAAATGTGCAGTGTGCTGCTCTTACTTCTTGCACAACGTAGGAATTTTTTTGACCTGTATCGCATTAGAAAACAAGTGAGGTCTAAACAATTTCATCCATTTCAAACACAGTGGGCCGAATTCCCAACCAACATGAAATGCTGCATATCCACTGAAATCGATGGAGTTATGCCAGTTCGGCTGAGAACTTGGCTTTGCATGTCAGTTCATTCAGCAATGATTGCACTTGACATGCAGCACAGAACAAGCATTTGTTTTTAAAAAGAAACAGTGGAGTCTTTCAGTGCTGACCCAGCCTATACATAGTCCTGGCTCCAACTGTCCTTAGCTCAAGGTCCTATGTATTTGTGCAAAGGAAGAGTAAAGAGGAGGAAAAAAAACATATTCTTTGGTGCACGGTTGGCATGTCACCACTCAAGACAAGAAATGATGGTCTGTAGAACGAGGCAACTTTGCTCTTCATTGGAACTTGCAAGTGGCACGTGCACTTAATGTCCTTATAGGCACTGGGCATCCTTTCACCTCACCTGAACACCATGGACTCACATCCCTCACTTTACCTCACCATTATCAACCAGTGCCCTGGGCCAGACCACCAGTTTCCCACAGAGTTCAAAAGGACTGTGTCAATCTCAGCAAGGAGTTGCTAAAGCCATATTTCCAAGAATTCTCTGGTGGCATAGCTAGGCTTACCCCAGGCATCCTTAGTCGCTGACGAAACAACTGGCACAACTGGGGTAGAGGAAAACAGACAAGCCAAAACACATTCTGCTGATCATAGCCAATTAAGTGATGCCTTTGGAGAACAGCTGAGATCAGAACAAGTCAATACAAATGCATCTGTGAGACTCCCCTTACCCTTGTTTTGAAACCCATGGTGCAATCAGAATGATCATTTATTGTCCTTTTCTTTCTTGCAACATTATGGAAAATGCTGGAGGTTCTCCTTGCATAATTTCTCTCTGGTAAATTAAGTTGCAGCCCTGTTCCTCACAGCTTTCTTTTTAGTTCACATATTTTCATTGACTAACTGCATAAAACAAATCTTGCTTTGAGGTTTGATTACCAAAAAAGTATTGAATACCTAAATGTTAGTTACAAGACTACTGAACTAATCAGAGAACAGAAATAGCAAAATTACATTGTGAATTCAGATAGCAACATATTTATAAATACAGATTTTTCTTTCAACAAATACTTAGCCATATTTGCTTACAAGGCACAATTTCAGGATTTCTACCACAAAGACATAAAAAGTAGGTGTTATGGCTACACCCGTGGCCCTCACCACTTCAAATGCTCTGCAATGTGTGCACATATCCCTGCAGAACTAGACTACAACAGGTCACCTCCTGCACAGAAGTTTTTAAGTGCAAAGTACAAGGCAGAACTGCTGTCTCTACAGAAAAAGAATCCTATGAACCTTGATCTGGGAACACTGCAGGTTGTGCATCTGACATGAATGTGCTGGACACAGAGCTCTCACCTGGCTTGGCCTTGGGAAAATTAGTAGCTGCCCTTTCCCTCTATATTCCTTTGTATTCCTATATATTGCTTCCTATCTGCTATAGTGCTGGACAGGCTAAAAAAAACCAAAGTGTGAAAATATAACAGGAGCTACTGAACTTCCGTGTTTCAGAACTGAGGAGCAAGAAAGGAAAACCTCAAGAAAATGCCAACCTACATTTCAACCTGGATTTTGGCTCCAATCAGATCAGGAAATGACCCCTACCTCTTCCCCAGCATGGCTTTTAAACAGTCAAAGCACAGTATCAAAGTCCCAGTATGCTGCCTGAAAAGCCCAGGCATAAAGTTTATCCTTTAATTTGAGGCCTTGTCATTTGGCTGGGGGGAGGCAATCAGGACAAGGCTCTGGACCATGCCGCTCAAAACATGACAACAGATACCAAAAATCCGAGCTGGCTGCCTGAAGCAATTAAAGGAGTGTTTACTATTCCATGACACTTAACATGTTGGACTGACCTTTCATTTACTATTTAGTGCTGAACATTAAGCTGCAAAATTACTCATGCTTTGCATTTAGTACTGGCATCAAAACTAACAGCATTGGATCGCTATTCCCCACGGCAAGACAGACGTTCCCTCTGCCCAGTTGTGCTTGTATTTTCATAAGCATTGCATTTGATATTTAACATCATTTCCACAGATTATACTGGAATTATTGGTAACACTGCTCCAAAATGTAAAAAGCATATGCAAAACGTCCGGGGTGATGCGGTTGGTGAAATTATGTTCCTTCCCTACATATTGGGAAGGATAAAGAGGGAAGACTGGTGTATGCCCACAGGTCCTCATGGCAGCTCCCAGCCAGATGGCAGCAGGGAAGTACAGAAGATACAGAGGAAAAGTTTCTTTATTTACTCTCCTCCTGACTGCTTAGGGCAGTTGTGTTATAAAGCGGCACAAGATGCGTTTCGTGAGAGCCTGGCAGCTCAGCAGTTGGAATATTCTCCCCAAAATAGGCAACTTTCCTTTTGATACCCTTGGGCTGGAATGACCGGGAGTTTCCATTCCTCATGGAGAGGCTGCAGATGAAAGGGAGAGGTTAAGTTTCCAGCAAAACACCTTTGCTTGTGTGTTTTTGGTTGATCTTAGTGCTTACTATCCAAAATTACGGTTATTTCTATCCCTGGCTGTAATTTGCCTGGTCAGACACTTGGCACGCCCAGGATGCTGCATTTTGACAGTAGAGTTAGGAATTTTGGGTCACAGGCTGCCAACACAAATGGGATTTTTCCATTTACTCACTGCACTCCTTCCAACTTTCAGTTGTGGTTCTGTCCTGCTGTGGGACTGCATCTCAAACCTCCATGAACTTCTCTTCCCACCCCTTACTCACCTCTGCCTGGACACTTTTCCATTACACATTTCCAAACCTCTATTAGTCACATCTTTTTTGAGAGAGAGTAATGGGTATAATGAATTGAGTCTGTGAATAGCAGAATAACATTCACTTCATATCCAGACCGGAACATTAATAAACACAAATATATTGAAGAGTTTCTCTGCCATTTGTGGGTGGGTTTTTTTTCATATTCATAGCAGCTATTTATATCTAAATCTCTATTTTCTGTATTGCAAGGGGAGTTATCTGACTTATTCCCACTGCAGATTCAAAAGGGCAGATTTTCCAAGGCTGCTCAGCATGCTAATTAAGATAGAATCACGGCCGATTTGATCTTGCCTGCTTCTTTTTCAGTATTTCTAGGCAGGTGTGCAACCAATATGCCAGGAAAATAGTCAAAATTATTAAGAGATTACTGATAGAAGGCAACTCAGTGTATTTTAAAATTCAGTGTAATTTCTTAAAGGAAGAAGAAACCTATCAATCAAGCTTAGAATTTTATTTAATGTACATTTTGCTTTTATTGGCAATTTGCCAGTTTAAACAGCATAGACCTTACAATGCTTAATTGGTGAAGAGGTTATACTGCTTATAAAGTTGTATAGAAAATATAGCTTATTCATTCTCTACTGAACAACATTTTTAAGAGTCTAATGTTATAATGTTATAATGACATGCTATACAGTAGCAGCATGTTCCCACCACTAAAGTTAAGGCCGTCAGCATTTTCATCATGAACCTTTTCCAGGGTTTGAACACATCAGCCACAAAATTACAGCGCTGTTTGAAACAACAGGACACCCACAACGTGATCCTGTATTGACGTTAGTCAAGTAAGAATAAAAACAGTAAGACACATATAATAAAGGACTCCACCCAAATTTATTTTGGATGATTGCTGCCTTTGCACAACATGCTTAAAATTTCCAAAATGAAATTTAAACGTTAGCGGACAGCACAGTCTAACCAGGTTTAGCTGAATCTGAGTGCAAAGTGCTGTAAAGTGGGTGCCACAGATGCACAATAACCACTTCTCACATACTGCACATTTTAACATACACAAGGCTGCGTCTGTCTAAGTATCAAGACTGGCAGGTAACAGCAGTTCTACCACCAAGTGAATAACAAAAGCAACTCGTCTCCAGTTGTACACACTCACTGGTCATGATGAAACTACATTGTTTACCAAGTCAGCACACTGGCTACTGAGGTACCATGTGTTCTCTACAGTTAGGATACAAAATATCTGAATTTTTATGCCACTCGTGCTGCCCAATCATGCTGCCCACCAAGCTGAAGGCATTTGTTGAAGCAAAGAAGGTGGATGAGGTGAAATACTGTAAGAGAGAGACCCAACAGCTTCTTCAGTAAATTGCCAGAGCCTGCCTAAAGAAACTCACCCGTCATTTGTACCCAGTTTCCCGGTTTTATTAATAAAATGGTTCTTATTGCCATATGGTTTGGTTAAGAGAAAATCTCTAGTCAGGGATCTACTTAAACATGTTCTACCTCTGCTTAAAGCAAAGCACCTCTGTACGTGCTTTCCTGAAACATTATCCCATGACCATGTGCTGTTGGTGCTGAACTGCCACGGAACCATGACAAGTTGATGATACTTCATGGAGCTGCACAACCAAGCTTTTTATACCACACTTCCTTTTCACATTTACAATTCCCCATTCAATAAAGTTTCCTTCCGTGACCACTCCACTTCATACCTTTCAGACTTGAAGGTAAGCAGATAAGACTGAAAAAGAGTTGCCTAGTTCAAGCTTCGTGTACAGGCTTCATGTACAACACATTCACACATTAATAAAAACTTGTCTAAACATCTATGTGTTCTTTGGACCAACTCCAGCCTCCCTAGGTGACTGTAACATGTCTTATAAACCTTTCATGGAAGACTTGAAAAACAGTACTTCAAGACAAAAAAGGAAAACAAATACATTAAAACATCATCAAGAAAGACAGAAGGGGAAAACAAGGTGGAGACATCCCATGCCAAACTCACTGCAGGCACAGGTTAGCAGTGTCCTCTTAAAGTCTGCTTTCTGCCTTGTTGCACAAGTTCTTTTATCTCATGATCTTAAAAGGGAGCTGCAAAGCCAAGAGGAAATTCCACGTATGCCCCCAAATATGGGTCACAAACTGAAATCCTTCTTAAGAAGGGAATTGATTAGCACACAGCCTATTTCAGCTCACTGTCCTGCCAAGCTTTCTGTGCACGGGCACCTGTAAAACAGGGGTAAAACGTTTCTCTGCCCCAGAAAACTGCTGTAAGAACAAATGCATTTATGGTTGTCTGGACACAGTCACAGAAACAAGAGCTACATCGGCACCTAAAATACAGCCTGGCCTCCTCCTGCTGCTCCCTGCCAACAGAGCAGGTGGTAGGCAAGGACTGTCAAGAGTAACATTGGTAATGGAGGGGTTTACGACACTATATGGTAGTGGCTGATTTACTTCAGCAGAATTAAATTTTGCAATAAAAACTCCCAAAGATTTTTTTTCCTAACCACACAAATCAGCTTAAAGGATTGTACAAGAATAACCCAAACGGTATCACATTGTGCACATGGGTAGTTTCAGAATCTGTCCACATGTGACAATAAATTCATACACAAACATGTATACTGGTTGTACCAGGGGAAAAACAGCAAGTAATTTCTAGATTCAGTTTCCATTTCTGTATTCTGTGATATTGGGCACGTATGACAGACCAATGAAATGCTACAGCAATAACCCACGTAACCTGTATTGTTTCCTCACCTGTGAGTAAGAAGAATGATACACTGTGTTAATAGGCGTAAATCAGTTACTTATTGCATCAAAGTTCACCTGTAATCCATAAATTTCATACAGATATTATGGGCTATCATCATGGAAAGAGATGTTCATTCCAAAATTTGAACCCCCTGTCTTTCACTAGCTGTTTAGAATATATTCCTCAAAACTTTCAAGATAAAGTGAAGCAAGAAGTTTCAGCTACAGAAACATAGTGCAAAGGTTCAGTTTGGCACTGCAACATTATGGACAAACAGGAATTTATGGTAAACTGTTTAGATTTGGAAAAAAAGAATCCTATAATTGAACCAATATTGTCAAATGTATTGCATACTATTATAACTTCACAGTAATCAAAATCAGACATCAAGGTTTCTATAGAAGCAGCAATCACAGATTGCAGTAAAGTATACCACTCAAGGGAAAAAAATTGCATTTTGGCAATTTCATAGTCAAGTGTTCCTTATGCTCCTCCAACAGTCATTTGTCAGAAATTTTCCTGTTTAAACGGTGCATATTGTTTCCTCTCAGTCCTCATGAGACTTCTCTGCAATGACTTTGCATTCATACTGAAAAATAGAAGTTGACAAAACAATATTAATTTACATAACTCATGAAAAAGACTTATGAGAGTGACTTTTCTACAAAATGGGTAATAAAACAGCTCTTCTTAAACTTCACCCACATGACTTTGGTCTCTCCAGGTTCTGTGCACACACTAGTGGCTGCAATTTCTGTCTCCCTGAGCAGCAGATGGAACAGGTCAGATATGGGGGGTGGCCTGACTTTTCCCCAAACACAGCAGCTCTTATTTAGCTCCTGGTCCTTTCAGGACCTAAAAGTATATAACAGAGTGTGTAGAGCAAAGCATAGGCTGTGCTTTGAACAACAGGAAAAGCAATGATTACTGATTTCTACCTTACTGCACACCCACGAGTCAAATAGTTGGTTGGTATATATGGAGGAAGAAATGACATGGACATTTAGACTTTTACTAGAAGGCAATCAACCCTCTCCTCCACACTCACCATTGCCAGCTGCCTGCCAATATTGCCCATAGTTATTCCACCAGCAAAAAATATACATGGCAACCAGGAACGAACATAGAGAAAATCCGGAGATGTGTATCTGGAAAAGAACACACATTTTTGAGCTCAATGCTGTGCAATACAGAGAGTCCTCCAATCACAAGGCAAATTATATTAGGACATTTCAACTCAAAAAGATAGGTATTATAGAAATCCAATTACTTGCAGAAAACAACAAGGGAGGTTTCTTATTGATTATAGTTGCATCTACTCAACTGAAAAAAGCATGTTACATTATTGGTAAGGTACTAATTTTATTTCAATTAGCAACTTCCAACTAGATTTCTCACACACATAACAGCTTTCATAAACAGTCCAATTTATGCTGTGCTCAAAATTAGGTGCTGACTGCTTTGGAAATCATATCAAATTACACCCTTTCAGTTATTCTGATTTTATGTTACAGGTTCAGAATACTATAATTTAATCTTAAGAGAGTAAATACTTACTGATAAACTCCATTGTACACAAGAAGCTGTGATACCAACGTGGCCAGGAAAGCAATTCCCACTCCAAGGCCAAAGCCACTCCGTGATCTGTCAAATGTCCACCACAGTCCAATCGACAGTGCTGCTAATGTGAGAGACAGTTGGATATTGTTGGCAAAATCCACCTTCTGTGCTGGCTGTTAAGGATAAGTTTGGAAATACCATATACAAGTGTAAAGTAATTTTTTTCATTCTGTTTATCATATTTTGGCACAAAAGAAAAAAATACTACTAAAAAAATACAGCATTACCTGCGTCAGCTCTCACACAGCTACAGGCATGAGAAAATAAGCCTTGTAAAAGTTGTCAATATACTGAGAAACTAAAAACTTATGAGACTTCTTCAAATTGTAGGGTCTGGGCCCTGTACAAGAGCAAAGATACTCTAAACCTACCAGAGAATGCAAGCATTTTATAAAGACATGCAATGCACACGTTACTGTTAAGAGTAAGAACATCTCATCCTCACCTCGTCCTTTATTACACTAGATATGAAAACTTAAATCTGGCATTAGACTTCTCCAAGTGACAGGGATTTACCAAAAAAAGGTATTTATCACTCTTAATTAATTGCAATTTGTTTATTTAAATGACACTTTACATAAAGCTCAACATTAAAATGTTAATGTTTTCAATAAAATAAAATGTAAATATTACTGGAAGTGTTCACATAAATCAACACAGAAAGTCAGTTTTGTCAGCTTTGTGACAGAAGCATGAAGTCATTCCAGATATCTTTGTAGTGTTTCACATCCTTCAAAATGTTTTGGAAACACTAACCGATCCTCCCTACTCCTGTCCAAAACAGATAATTAAAAAGGAGGCTGTCACGTTTCATAAACCTGAAAGCAAATTTATGGGATGACAATATAAAAAACACTGCTCTGTTTTCGCACAAAAATCTGGAGAGAGACCTAGAGGAAATGAGAAAGAAGCTTCACTAACTGAAATAATTACAGGATAAAAATCAACAGCATCAGAAAAAGTATCAAACAAGACCAAAACCCTCGCCAAACATGGCAATGTGCAGAACTGGCAAGAGCTGAAGAGAAAGCAGACTGGAGAGTTGTCAAGGAGGAAATACAGACAGCATGTTGCTGACGTCCTGAAATATGGGTAACAGCTGTTAGAGAACTGCAGAAGGTTTGCTGTAAATAACCAGACCCAAGCAGAGAGGTAGTGTCAACTCTCTTGTATTTCTTAAAAGCAGCAAAGTCGCATGTGCTCACCAAGCAGGTACAGGCCAGGTCAGTGAGAACCACAGCACCAGACTAGTGCATCTTTGGCAAGGAGAGCAAGGCTTGTGAGGGACAGCGGAAGTGACTCGGAGCCTTGGCAGCTCCAGTTCATCTGGCCTTTCTGGAGAGCAGTGGAACACCACCAAAAAGCAACAAAACTCATCTGAGGGCCAAGCCACCTCAGTGGGAATTCAGCCTGCTTTCCCATCTTTCACTTAACTTGCCCTCTTCCTGGGAATGAGGAGACTCAGTAGCAGGTGGTCAGCACTTAGTACCGTTTTTGTGAACTGTGTTGGAGCTGACACTGATGGAGACAAGCATCTCAGAGATGATCAACTTCCTTTCTGATTACAAGACCCTAGTTTTCACAGATACTGGCTTTAGCTGACAGAGAATGCACTAGACATGACTACAGAAAACCTCTCAGTAAGGTGCACCAGTCCATGAGAAAAGCACCCTGTCACCCAGCATGTCCCCAGCTGCTTCAGAGGGGACACCTTTGAGCTCACTTGTGCCAGGATGTATCTCAGCAGCTACACAATTAGGAGGAGTATAAGTGCTGACTGACTTCTAATTGCTCTTACTGAATGACCACAGGAATGAGAACTACTCTCTTGGCATCAAGGAAGGCATTGTTTGCAGAATGGGGTAACAACGCTTCCTTCAGTTGTATAGTCCTGGGTATTCCTGGTCCTGAGTTTTCCCCATTCTTTGCAAAGTGCATGTGCTTCACTGATGACCTTAAGACTGGGATTCAACCTCTTACTGTGGTGTTAAAAGGACATAACTTGAAATGTCTTAAACCACTTTTCTGTAATACCTACCACATGAATATATTCCTACACTTACTTTAATTTTTCAAAGAAAATAAAGAATCTAAGTAAGACAAAGCCTAATACTGAGACATTTCTAATGAAAAGATTTTTCAAAAAAAAGACCTGAGACTTATCACCTCCAACACTGCTACACCAGTTTGACACTAACATGTATTCTACATGTCCCTTGCAAAAACTCTGCATGTTATATCTTTACTAAGAATTCATGTGACTGACTGCGTGATTTTTTTTTCATGGAAACCCATTTGTTATCACCAATTTCATCTGAACATAGGATACAGCGCTGGCATGATTTATTCCCACAAAGACTGCTACACATCGCATTACACTGGACCATTCTCTCTTGAACTTATGTGGCTCTCCCAGATGTCTGTCCATGCAGGGGTACAATAACCCAATCACAGCTGTGGAGACAGGAAAGAAAAAAGGCCCAGAAGTTAAAGCACTGCAACATTTAACTAAAATAAAGACTATCCATACTTTGACCATTATAATCACTACTAAAACAGACCTGTAAGGATAAATAGCACAAAAACATACATTGTAAACAAAGGGGAATTTCAAAGAGTTTCATTATTTAAAAAAGCCCTGTAAAACTTCAGCAGCACCTTCAACCACTGCAGCAGTGACCTGGCAGAAGGAGAAATACAGAGACAATTTGAATTAGGGGTAGAGGATGACGGAGCTCTCCCCCACAACAAAATCTGCATTGCAGTTCAGGAAGAACAGTGATAACCTGCAGGGTGGCACTTTTGAAAGCCCCACATATCAAACATACATGTTTAAATGACTGCAAAACAAACACATTACAGCACGGGCAGAGTGTGGTATTTTGTTTTTTCTTTTGTTGTTGTTACAAGCAGGTTTTGTTTAGATAATGTTTTTCTCTTCTTCAATGCTCACTATCAAGCTCACCCAGAAGAGAGAAAACCAAGAGCCTATGGCAGCTGTTGAATACAGAAAACAAACAGGACTTCCAGCCCCAGGGAATTGTGATGCTCTTTCAGTATTTCTTCATAAATGTGTTCTCTACTGCAACTGCAGCTAAAAAGACTGTTACCAACCCCACTGAGGACTAACAATGGTGCATAAAGTTACACTGGTGTGGCAGGAGTGTGGCAGAGTCTGAGCCATCAGTACAGACTCCAGTGCTCTCAGTCCAGCACACTGCTGGGGGTAACACCACAAATGCTCTTTATTCTGCCACAGAGGAAACTGATCTCCAGGATTCAGGAAAATAAATCATCAGTAAAGCTGGAGCAGAAAAAAAATCCTCCCTGAGCAATTTTCTTGCCAAAGGCCTTGGGCCAAACTCATGACTAATAACGGTGATGGATGAAAGGACTTCTCTGAATGCAGCCTCGATCACCACTGATTATAAATATGCAAAATACCTTTATTCTGTTTATAATAATAAACCATACTGCAGAGAAATGTTCACGTCAATTCCAGGAAGGCCGTGCAAGTACAAATGGTAAGAAAATGGGTGAATTATCAGTATTTACCACAGAGGTTCCCTGTATGTATGCTAGCAGAGAAGATAAGGGAAGAAAATGGAGAAGACTGATAATGAAAAAGAAAGAACCTGAACACCTCAATAGGGGTGACTCCTGATGGGAAAAGCCAATTAAGGCTGTAATATCTTTAAATCAGGTGGCTTAAAATCAAGTAGTGCAACTGCCTAGCAAGTGACTGACTACAATTTACAAGCCATACCCAGTCTTTTCATCAAAAACACCAACCTACCAGATCCAGGGAGGCCCACAAGTTTCTTGTGAGATGATGGTAAGACCTACCCTTCACAAGTTCCCACTCACAGCTGCAGTGTCCTCAGATTACCCAAGAGAGCACAAGGTGCAGCCTGATGCAAACAGCTTTTGGTGCAAACGCTGCAGTAAACACTGCAAACCTTGTGCATTGCTGCTATTGCAAGCTGGTATTCTGTCACTTCAACCCCTATTACCCCATACACATAAAAGATCAAATCTTTACCAGAAATATTTGTCAAGACAGTCAGTTTAAAGCATGAAATTAAAATGCAGCAAATAGAGAATACGAACCAAAACCTAATCAACAATCTTGGCAAGACAACAGGAAAAGGACTAAGACAACTAGCAGATAAAGCAGGTATGTAACTGCCACCATAATATGCCAAATGCATTTCCACTGGAGAACACAACTGACGTATTTAGCAAGTTGTTTGGAGGGTTTCCTTTAAAACTGAGCTCCTCTATGACATCTGGCGTGTAGTATTTCTAGAAGGTATTAATAAAAAACCTAGGAAAAAACCAGACTTAAATATTACCATTTGCAAAACAGTGATGCCATCTTGAAAACAAGTTTATTGACTCACATTACTACCCAGAATCATGAGCTTCTCAATCTTATTAAAACTGACCTCTAGGAAGATATTGCCTACAACTAACAGTTTCACCAAAGCAGAATGCTCCAGTACTGGCTGCTAAGAATATTCCCTTAGCAAAGCGTGAAACTGACCCACAGATCAGTGATTTCCAGAGCCAAGCAGAAAGTCTAATCCCATCATGCTTGTAACACAGAATATGCCTTGATAGTTGAAAGAAGAGGGAAAGGGGATATTTCTTACTACCTACGGTGGACATACATCTCACTTAAACTAGTTAAACACACAAAAACCTCAACTCCCTACGTGGTCATGGGAGAAATCGAGCATGTTCACATCATCTGAGATCCTCTGTTCTGCTCTGTGCCTCTACAACTATAAGCTGCCTGCCTGCCCTAAGCTCTGGAGACACATCAGGGCTCCCAGCTCCATGGAGCTAAAGCCATACCTCCAGCTGGAACAAGGAACAAATGGAAAGCTGGACCACAAAACAGAGTATTGCTCAGGGTGGTTTGCTGTGCTGAAACAAGGCACTGTGTGATGCACAGTCTGACACTGTTGGGGTATTTTCAAGGGCTGTCTGAGAGCACATTCCTGTAATCCAGCCTCCAAGTTACATGTGGCACCACCTTCTCAAGTCTGTTGAACTTGCGCTCTACCCCAGCAAAAAAAGCAGAAAAATTGCTGTGCTAACAACAGTACAATAAGACAAAATTGCAGAACAACAATTTCTGGATACATGCATATTTCTGTACATACACGAGAGATCAGAAAGGACAGTAACAGCTCAAAAAGGGTAGTGATGATGGAAGAGAAATTTGTACCTTCCCCACCTATCATATAGCTTTTTGTAACTATCTGCCTCCCTCTCCACTTTTTCATCTCCATGCCAGGCACACACACATGAGTGAACTTACCTGATGCTGTGCCACAGCAAGGTGGTACCCACCAAGCTGAGGAGAAGATGCTTGTGATCACGTCAGGGGGGAAGAGAGTAATGTTTCTCTGGATCTGAAGCAAGTTTAATACTAATGCAAGAAATACGCCAATAAAAAACAGCACTACACCACGAATTACCAAATTCATGCCATGACTGGTTACAGATGAAATATATGGGCCACACTTTTTTGGTAAGGTTGGCATTACATCATTTTCTGCCATGACTTCTTATGTTCTCAGAGGCATCCAACAGGCTGACTGAGGAGGATTCACTTGCAATCGGTATGTTGACTCTCTTCAATTAGGAGACACCCAAACCCTGAAAAATAATAAAAAAGGGTGAAAATGCAGATATAAGAAACATTACATATATTTCTCTTAAATTATTTGGAGATTGGGTTAAAAAAATGTCTATTGTATTTTTTCTGAATTTTCTGAGGAGGCAATTAGTCATTTGAGAGCAGAAACAACCACAGCTGCAAAAACAACTTACGAAGAAAACAGGTTTTACAAATAGCTTTGTCTATTAGGAGACAGAGGAGGAAACACGTGGTATGGGACAGCTACGAATGTGAAACCACAGTCATGAGGGGAAGAAATGAAACTGGTATCAGATGGAAGAGAGGCTTGCTTTGTAGTAACAATAAATTGTTTTTCTCCCCTCCTTTAAGCAACAACTGGAGATTATATAATTCAGAAGTAAGTAAACACAGCCCTTAATTCCACGTCAGCCACAGAGGTTCATAGATCTCTCTTGCTGAAGAGATGCCAGAAAACATTTCTCAACTGGAAAGTGAAATCTGAAAAATAATTTTCAGGATGGAGTCAGAATTTCAACAATCCTGCAGCGAGCACATTTTGTAACCCCTGGTAAGTGCAAATAACTTGGCAAACCAGAGTAGTAACCTCAATACAGAGAAATATTTGCCCAAGTAACACACTTTTGGTGAAAACTGCCATATGTTATTACAAACCATAACTGTAATCAGGCACAAAAGCACCTGAGGGTGAAGGCAAAAGGAGTTCCGCCTGCCCGTGCACTCGGCAGCGTCCTACGTGAGTAACTGCAGGCACTACAGGAATGGCAGAGTTCCCATCCCAATCACTCTTTTTTAAAAAAACCTGTCCATCAAAAGTCTTGTTATACATGAATTCAGTGCCACATTCATGTATAACAACGATTTTGATCGACAGCTTAGCCACCTGGAACTTCAGAAAAAAAGCCCTGACATTGTTTTTAAATTTGAAACTGCCAGCTGGTGGCGGCTTCTGTTAACTCTTATTTATGGCACATGGGGAGCCAAACCAGAACATCCATCTCCCTTCCTCCCCGGCTCCAGCAGATCCAGAGGAAGCTCTCTGAAGATGCAGCAGCAGGGCAGAGGACACAGCATTCAGTTTTGCTGACTGAAAGCTGAAAGGGAAGCTAAAAACCTCCAGGCTATATAAGATACTCCAGGTAACTGCACAGAAAATGCAATGCCACACCATGGTATCCTCCATCAGATGGAAAAGGTTCCAACAGGCAACAAAAAAAAGGAAAAAAAAAAAGTTCTGATCACATGCAGCTTCCCACTGGCAATCTGGGGAAGCAGCAGTGTCTTCCTGAGAACACAGGATCTCTTCTGCACAGCTGATTCTCCACATTATTTGTAATAATGAGCGCCTCTTAGGGGGACAGAGGACAAACAAGGTGTCCGGCTTCTCAGTCTACTTCCTGACTCACACTGCCAGCCTTGATGTCTGCATCAAGGCTGGCACTGGCACTGCAACACACTTCCCTCAAGCGAAAAGGAGGTGCTCCAGATTTTTTTCCCTCCTCCGGATGGCATGGCTTGGTTGCTTGGATAAGTGGAGCTTGGATAATACATTTAGCCTCCAGGAAAGAAAGCACGGAATCACAAATACATCACTATTTCAGCTGAGAGTCTCCCCTGTATCCCTGAGGGCTTGCCCAACAGATGATCACAGGAATTCTCAGAATTTACATGAGACTTTTCAATGCATAGCATTGGAGGCTGTAGGTCCCAGTTACAAACTCTGCAGGAATATTGTGCCTAACAGAGGCTTTCAAACTGTTATGTCCCTTCTAAGCCTTAGCTTGCCTAGGAAAACAAGTTAAACCCTTGACTCTGTACTTACTTCTCCACCCCAACAACTTTTGGCATTTCCTGAAATTTCCACATCCCTTTTTTTAAATACGTGACCACAACTGATGTACAAGAAAGTTCACACCTTTGTGTCTCTCTATAACTAGCAGTTTTGCAGCACACAGGATCACGGTTTCTTTTTTCAGTCATAAAGTGGTTTGCTCATGTCCCATGATCCATTACTACATTCCAGTGTTTCTTCTTTCATGTTACTGACGTCCTCGTTCCCTGCTACCAGCCCCAAACCTTGTATGCTGCATTTCAGGTGTTATTTACTCTGACACTCAACGTCATTCCATTTTTCCTGCACAATCTCCCAGTCCTCTTTGGCCCTCCAAACAGTTTTTCAGCTTTGAGTCCTCAGCAAGCAAGATTACTGCATCCTATTTTGTGCACCAATGTCATCAACTAAAATAGAACCATAGAGTGCTTTGGGTTGGAAGACCTTAGAGATCACCTAGTTCCAACCCCCAAATACTGAGAGAGATCGGCCCAAGCCTCCAGTCTTTGATGAAATCTATTAACAATTTCCCCACAGCAATTATTTCCCCCTTTTATAGTATCTCTTGATATGTCCCTCTAACAAGACTCTGCTTTTAGTAATTCTTCAACTACAGGAATCTTCAGCCTAATTAAGAATTACCAACTGTCCCGCACGGCAATACTGATATAAACATCTATCAAATGTTATTGTTTTTTTTCTAGAAATGCTGATGATTGAAAAAAGTCCAGTTTTAGTCTGGCATAAACCAGTTTCAGACTAGGAAACCTGCATTTATCCAATTTCCTTTTATTTGTCATTCAGCAAATATATATTTAATTGTGAAGGCTTAGCAAAACATCAGAGGACTTTGCTACTCAAGGAAATCATTCACTGCTCTTATACAACCACTGCAGCTGCAAGTCATACAAGGCACCAGCAACAGATTTTTACTACCAGGTAAACAGCCTGACCACAGCAAGGGCACCTGAGTGGGTACACATTGGTAGATGTTCAAGGTCCTAAAGCAGCAGTAGTTTTCACCTGGTGGTTTCTCACCCCACACGTATCATTTCTATTTGTTTTATCCCAGTTTCTAAATTTTCCACTGACCTTACGGCCTTCTGGCATGCCACAGAGCAACAGGGGAATGGAGCAAGGTGACCAATGCTCATGAAAAATTCCTCAGTGCCATAGACAGCTCTGGCTCAGCAAAGATATTTAGTATCACCACTTTTCATGAAAATGAAATTAAGATCTCTAAAGACAACATCACCTCCTCCTCCTGGACTGGGAGGCTACTGCGCCTGCAGACAGAGAAGACAATGTCTCCTTTTAAGACTTATTTTTTACTGAGTGTTTCCTCTCAGATGGGAATAGATCACATATTGAACCAACACGATTTCTGAGCCTGCGTCTCTTGGGACTGCTCATTCACAACTGTAACACCACACTGAAAGCTACAGGCTTGGCACTGCCAGAGCCTCAGCTGCGCTTCCCCTCCTCGGTGGCACATGGATTCAGCCCAAGCCTTCCTTCCAACACACCATGCAAGGCGTAAACACGGTGTCTGGCGTTGCACAAACACTTAAGGAGTAAATTACCACCTTAGACATTTTGGAAACACTTAGTCACTTAACTGTCTCCTGTTGAGAAGGTCCGTCCTGCAAGTGCCCCCCAGGGCTCTCCGGAAGCACCGGGAGAGATCCACAACTCCTGACACCGCACACACACACACCGGGCACGGCGCGGCGTTGCGGGGGCCGAGTAAGAGAAGATTTATTTAAGCAACACCGCGCAGGAGATGGCAAGAAACCATCCGTCGCCTGCCAAAAGCAAACCACCCCCTTCTTCGGTCGCGGCGGTTCAGCCCCGGACCCGCGGGAGCCCTGCCAGCCTGGGCAGCGCCAGCACCCCCGGCCCGGTTCGCCCCGGCCCGGCCCTTCCAGCAGGGCCGGCGGAGGGGCCGCGGGCCCGGGGCAGCCCCGCGGGGCACAAGGTCCCGCTGCCGCCCGGGGAACGGCCCCGCCGGCCTGTCCCCGCCTCGCCCCCGGCACAGCCCGCCTGCCGCCCCCCAGGCGTCACCCCCGTCCTAAGGCTCACGGGCAGGACCGGCCGGGGGCGCCGCTGACCCGCCCGGCCCGGCGCGTTTCCCCGGCCCGCGGCCCCGGCCCGGCCCCTCCACGGCCCCGGCACTCACTCGGCCTCCGCCATCTTCCGCCAGTCCCCGCCCCGCGCAGCCTCCGCAGCGCCCGACGGGCCCTGGGGCGCTCTGGGCTCGGACTGGGGGGAGAGAGAGAGAGCCCCGGGGTCTGCCCGGGCATCCATCGGCACGGCGCCGGTTCGCACCGGGCTCCATCGGCACGGCGCCGATCCGCCTCGGGAACGCGTTGGGGACCAGAATTGGGGGTGTTGGAGCAAGTCCAGAGGAGCGCCACGCAGTTCGCAAGAGGATTGGAGCACCTCGCCCTGAGTGCTGTGTGCAGTTTCAGCACGGGAATATAAGAAAGACATGAAGTTGTTAGAAAGCTTCTAAAGGAGGGCAGCGAGGACGGTGAAGTGCCTTGAGGGGAAGCCGTATGAGGAGCGGCTAAGGGCACTTGGTCTATTCAGCCTGGAGAAGAGGAGGCTGAGGAGAGACTTCATTGTGGTCTTCAACATCCTCACCAGGGGAGGTGGAGGGGCAGGTGCCGCTCTCTTCACTCTGGTGACCAGTGACAGAACCCGAGGGAATGGCCTGAAGCCAAGGGAGGTTTAGGTTGGATGTCAGGAAACGGCTTTTCACCCAGAGGGTGGCTGAGCACTGGAACAGACTCCCCGTGGTCACAGCACCAAGCCTGACAAGAGCTCAAGAAGCATTTGGACAGTGCTCCCAGGCACATGGTGGGATTCTTGGGGTGTCCTGTGCAGGGACAGGAGTTGGACTCAATGATCCTGATGAGTCACTTCCAACTCAGCATATTCTGTGATTCTATAACAGGCTGGGGATGTTGGGACTGTTCAGCCAGGAGAAGAGAAAGTTGTGTGGAGCTCTCATAGCAACCTTCCAGTATCTGAAGGGGGCCTACAAGGGAAGCTGGAGAGGGAATGTTCATCAGGACCTGTAGTGATAAGACAAAGAGTAATGGGTACAAACTGAAGGAGGGCAAATTCAGTTTAGATATTAGGGAGAAGTTTGTTACTTTGAGAATGGTGAGGCCCTGGTACGGGTTGCCCAGAGAGGCTGTGGATGCCCCAACACTCGCAGCGTTCAAGGCCAGGTTGGATAAGGCCTTAGCAACCTGGTCTAGTGGGAAGGTTGCCTTAGCAACCCTGCCCATGGAAGGAGGTTGGGACTAGATATCTTTAAGGCCTCTTTCAACCCCTTAACATTCATTGATTCTGTAATTAAAACAAAATCCATACGCATTGGGGTATTTGCACCACGGTCGCACTCCCAGCTGGGCTCAGTGCACTGGTGTGGCTGTGCCACAGCCCTGTTACACATTCCAGCACAGATGGGGGGATAAAGTCCTTGTCCCCACCTGAAGCTGCCAGCCCCGCTGTGGCCATCCTGAGCGCCTGGTCTCACAAGGACTTTCCCACGCACTTGCTTTATTGATTGAGTCCAAAATTACACATCCCCTTACTCCAGAAGCCACATTTTTATTGCCAGACTGGGAGAATGTACAACATTAAGCAGAAAACAACTTGTGTTATCCAGTCTTAACTGCTGGTAAAGGCATCACAATAAAAAGTACCATTTATTGTATGTACATGAGGTAGATTATGGGAGAATAATACTATTACAGCCTTTTATATCTCATATATATTCCTTATAACATTGTACTTATTATTATTCTATTATTAATGAACTCTTCTCTTTCTCATTGCACTGATTTTGAATACAATTTATTAAAAATATTTGAATGTTGCATTCCCTCAAGCTTAGTATTTCGTTGCAAAGACTTTGACAAAGCTTTCCATATTACGAAGTCTTCTGCAGTGGTTCCATGCAGATCCCATTGTAGTTTCCAGAATAATAGCTGGGTAGGATGGAATCTGTAGCTGTTTACTATATTGGCATCTTTAGTCATAACTGTGGTTTCTTTGTGCTGGTATGTTGCAAACAACAGTGTCACCAAACATATAGAAACTCAGAGGGGAATACATGGGTCTATAATAGATATACTAAAAATGGAAGAGGGAGACATTTGCAGCAGTAGAAACCCATTGTGGTTTATATGAGCAATAAATGAATTTTCAAATCATTCAACTTTGAGTTTTGTCACACAGAAACAAAGTCTTTTTATTCTTAGTAATTGTAATTCCTAATGAGCTGCTTGCCCTGCCTGTGGTTTAGATATTTGCTTTGCTGACCTCGAACTCCAAATTTTGGATCGAGAAAGACAAATGGATGTTTTAATCAAATAAAATAGCTTTCCCTAATGTCAGATAAATGCCTTTGGCCAGCCATGTGCTTGAAGCAGGGCAAAGTGTCTTATCACTCTGTGCCTTAAGGATCAGGACCACCAGAAAGCCTGAAATCAGAAACTTTGTGAACATAAGGTGTGTGCACTAGAGAGGAAAGTATGGCATAAGTAGATGGAGACTGTGAATAATTGCTGGATCTTTCCTTCTCTAGACACACATATATATAGTCAGGTAATGGCTTGTATATAAATTTGGATTAGTTACAGTCAGGTCTGCTGCTGTGTTTGGCACTATAAAATTACAAGAGATTAGTTCCTACAAAAAATAAATTATCATATGATAAATATTAGCCGTATTACTAGAGGGTATGAAGACTAACATGTGAGAAAGTGAATAACCAGTGTTGGAGTAAATCTCTGCAACTCCAAGGACTTCATGGCATTGCCAGTTTACACCAGCTGAAGGCTCAGTCCTTACACCCATCTGGTTATCCTGGAGGGCACAATGTCCTATTGCACAGAAATAGGAGGAGCACGAGGGAAAAACATAAAAAAACATGTCTGAATTGGAAATTGCCAAAACAAATATATCAGAAAATAGTGTTGCAGACAAAGGAGACAGAGATATGACCTGCAGAGAAATGTCACTTGCTCTGACTTTGACTGGAATTGCTATGAAACATCATGGGAGAATCATGTCTTTTGGAAAGCAAAATGGAGTTGTTTCATTGCAGTGGCTGCAGAAGAAGATGATACAGAGTGTTCTGCACTTAGTTTTGGGACATCAGTATTGCTCTGGATATGATAGACTTGACAATGAAAAGCCCGGGAAATTTCATATAAAGCAGAGGAGCCTATAGCAGCCACACACCTGTAGAAAAAGTGGAATTGCTCTCATGACCCTAACAATGGCTTTTTAAAAGCTCTATTTTGTAAAGGCTTTCAGAGCTGCCTGATACACTGGTTGAGTGAGCCAAGGCCAGTTGGCTGGACTGAAGATGTATCCGTAGCAGGATAATAAGGAAAGAGTAAGAAACAATGGATAGATATATACATGGATGGATGGGTTAGAAAAAGAGAAAGAAAATAAGAAAGTAGGTAAAAAAACCTCACCTGAGTCTCTCTGTGATGATTCATAATGAAATGATCAGGTGTTCCTGGAACTATATGCATGTGTAACTTGAGAAAAGCCTATGTGAATGACAAGACAAAGCCTCCAGTGGCAGTTTGGAGCCAATTCCTGGTAGGGCTTCCAGAGTTTATATAAAGGACAACATCAGGCCAAAGCTGTTGCTCTTTCCGAAGGCCTGCCTTTACTGGGGGGGGGGGGCAGTGGGGCAACCACAGAGTGTAAGACCATTCAGTGTAAGACCATCTGGGTAGGAGCCTTGTTCCCAGGGAGTAAACCAGGTTTGCTTCCTGTTAGGTATGTGATTGAATGTAGGATGGAAGAAGTCCTGTCAGAGATGGACTAGTGAAGAAGAAAAAGAAAACAGCTCAAATGTATCTGTCGTACATGGGGAGCTCGTTAGGCACAAAGAGGCAGAGTGCTGTGAACTAGTCTGGGGTCTTGGCAAGAGCATAGCAAGTAGTTGACAAGTTCTATAAAACTTGTTGGCATTTTAGAGAGGAAATGAAAAAGAGCAGCAATGTGCAACTATCAGATCACATGCATTCTCACATATGAAAAGGGCTTGTGCTTATCTCAGGTTAGCAACAAGATACACAATTGTAGGGCTGACATCATAACCATTTTTGTTTGTTTATTTAGCCACTTGCAAAAGGTGCTGTGTTGTCAGCTCCAGAGGCTAAAGTCCTTTATTTATGTACTGAAAGGTGCTGTATGGACAAATGCAGCCTGGGTTTTCCTGTATCACTCTGCCAGCGTGGCTCAGCCCTGGTCTGGTTTCCATACTCATTCAGTACTTGCTAAAATAGTTACCTAGGGAGTAAACACTGCCAACCACAGCCATGGTTTCTGAGATATGGAGTCCAGCCCAGTCAGGAGTTTGCCAAGATAACCTCATTGCATCACATGCCAGAGAGCCACAAATAGCTGTAGCATTGAAGTACTGTGACATTTAAATAAGAGATTGAAAATGCAAGGTAATCATCATCATATTAGAATACATCCAGATATGGGATTTAGAAATTAAAGACTTCCTACCATATTTTTACAATGCCATACAACATCTAGATTCAAAGGACAGACTAAATAGGTGGGACACTGAGTTTCAGTGGGAAGTCTTTTTTTCAGTGGTAAATTCTGGTGAGAAGCAAGGACAGTATGGAGCCTGGAGGTGCATGGAGAATGTATATGAATGCATTCTACCCCTGGGTGTATGTGCATCTGTCAGAAGTGTGTCACTTGCTGAGATTCAAAATAAGGTCAGTGCAGATGAGTAAGTATATGCAAAAAGGGCAGGGAGAAAATTCATGTCAAATCAAGCTAAAAATAGATGGCTGTGTGGATGAGAAAAATGGCGTAAGAAATGCAAACAGAAAAACTGCAGTGTCTGAGAAGGACAGTGCCATTGCACAAGAAGTTAAAATAGTTTCTGAACTCAAATGAAAATATTTGAGATATATATGTCATCGAAGTTAGAATGAAAATTAATATATTTAAGTTGGGAGGTTAACAATTTCTCTGCAGCCATGAAACTCAGATTCCCTTCCTTCCTCCCTTCCTTTCTTGATCCCTTTCCCCCTCTTTTTCCTTCATTCCCTTTGTGGCATTTCAGATCCACAAGGAAGAAGAAGATTCTAGCAACTGAAATTGAAAGCTTCTGCTCAGTATCCCAAGGCTTGCCATGTAGTCATTAGCAGGCAATCTCAGTGCCAGTTGCATTTGGCAATACTGTTGACTGAATTTATTTCAATTGGCAGTATATTTGTAGAGATACAGACTTTATACTTATGCCTACAAAGAATATCAACAACTAATTTTAAATTATTTTGAGATAGGGCAACCCACCCATATTTTGCCCTTCACCGTACAAAGGCAAAGTGTGAACGTCTCAGGCACATGCTGGGATTCTTGGGATTGTCCTGCGCAGGGCCAGGAGTTGACCTTGATGATCCTTGTGGACTTGATGATCCCTTCCAGCTGAGCATATTCTATGATTCTACAAACAGGTTATTTCTGCAAAGTTTACAGTCCAAAAAGAGCAGCAGATTCCTCTGTGGGTGGTAGAAAGAAATAGCACACACAGAGAGACCCTTCTGCTCATTTGATGTATCTATTTTAAGTTAAAAAATTGTCCTCTGGAGAAGCCTGCTTCTCTCCTTCACCTGTTGCAAATGGAACAGGTGCCAAACTTCATAGACATCTAACTTTTAAGCCTCAGAATAAGAAGATAATGATGTTATCCTGTGTATTTGTTCAACAGCACAGGTTATCTGGGTCAGTGTTGAGGAATGTTTGTGTTGCACCAGTCTCAGGTGCTTCTGTCAGGCAGCAATCGCTGCTGGCATTGACAGTGCTGGGAAGGACACATTACAGAGCAGTTTAAAAAATGTCTATTTCTCTTAGCCAGTGAAAATCTGCAAATTTACAGTGACAATTCAAATACCACAAGTTCTCGTTTCCAACAAATATTTCCATTTTGCAGCATTCTGCTTTGTCTCGAATTTGACCTTTCCCTCAGAAAGCACACGGTGCAAATGCAGAAATAAAGGAACCAAGAGCTCACTTAGAAACACAATTTGCAGTTAAAATCAGTTTTAATGAAATATATTCCATCAGCTATAGTTGCTTTTGACAGTCAGTAAGTGATTCAGGTGCCTAAACATAGGACTCACGGTCTGTCGGAAATACTTTAGGGCATCCAGGACACCTGCATGGAGCTGGGGATGTGACAGCCACCTGCAAGACCTTTACCTTCCTAAGGCTGTGACTGTGGCGGGGGAGGGACACTCTGGGGCACCTAGAATAGCATTACACACCCTGGGCTGGGCAATTAGTCTCAGAAACTCTATGATTTCAAACAGAAAAACATCCCACCTGATGCTGTTGTTAATGGGCTGTCAGAGCCTGATAAAGAAGAGAGGGCAGCAGCACAGTGCTCTCGTGTCTCACCCTAAATTCACACTCCATGACCTCCAACAGGTACTGAGCACCGGGAGCTGGTTCACCCACTGCCTCCATGCCAAGCCCTGGAGCAAGAGGCAGGTTGCAGTCCAATCACTTGCAGCAGGAGCCGGTGCTGTCCTGGGAACCCTCTGAGCATGTGGCAATGCAGCTGCAGCAAGCTTGGCAAGCAAGAAGTGAAATAGTTTGTTGGGCAACCTGACTGTGCAAGGAACACCAGGATAAACAGAGCAGTAACTAGCAATCAACTCTATGTAAGTCTCCCTGAAGCTATAAAAAAAAAAAGAATTGTCTGAGTCAGCGTTATTATATATTTTCTTTTTGATCACAGAGGCAACACTGGAGAGCCCATGTGCTGGAGAAGGAAAGAAGACAGAAGTATATTACTGGTCCAGGCTGGATTGGGCTTTGAGCAGCCTGGTCTAGTGGAAGGTGTCCCTGCCCATGGCAGGGGGTTAGAACAAGATGATTTTTAAAGTTTCTTCCAACCCAAACCATTCTATCATACTGTGGTAAGATAAAATAATTTAAATTGAATTTGTGTTTAAGAATTCTCAGGCCTAAAAAATGAAAATGCTTTCTCTCCTTAATAATTACTTTACTGTCTTGGCTGTAATCTTTGTGAAAAGATAGAGAGTTGTCTCTTTCTTCTATAGTGACCCACTAGTTGGTGTCATCAAAGAGTTGTTAGGCTGTCCTGGAGATCTGAGCTACTGCTTCAACTTGACCTTTTCTGATGAAAGCCAAGGCTTAACTGTGTTGTGTAAGATTTGATGTTACAATCAGAACATTGAGTATGAACCTTCTGAACTTATATTTTAATGCGGTGGTAAATGGATCTGTTAACAGAATCACTTGTACTCTCTTCTACGTATTTTTAAGGTTTAATGAGGAAGGTTTAAGGTTTAATGAGGGAGATTTTTTTTTTATTAATTCTTATCTCTTTTACTAGAATTATCACACATAAGTTGAGCCAAAGTACATAGGACTTCACAAGAACTGAAAAATATGTGCCCAGATGTGTTGCTGATGTGGGACACTGAACTACCACCAGCCTAAACTGGCTCCTGGATTTTGTTTTAGCCCCATTACTCCCAGGCTACACATTTTGGATGTCAATTTCTGCTGGCATTGTAAATTTACCCCAGTGAAGAATTTGGCCTTCACCTTGCAGAAACAAATAAAATCTCAGTATTGTGTTTGTGTTTGTATTGTTCCTAGTGGGTTTTTGGTAGGTTTTTTTTATTCTTTTTGCTCCAGTGATTCATTTATGAAACAAGGTGATGAGATTCAGGCTTCTGATGGTATTTCCATTACCCAAGAATTGAAGAACTCTGAGTAAGCCAGGACTTGCATAAAGATAAACACACGTACCCAAAATGAACACAAATACTTTAAATACAGAAAAATATTACAACTTGTGCCCTGTACTATTTACCCAGCAGACCTTCTGCTGTGGATTTATGGCTGTTGTCACAGTATTTTCTCCTCTGGCCTTTCGCAGAAGAAAGCTTTTTCAAGAACTAAATTAATTAAATTCATAGTGTTAAACTAAAAATATTGTCCATGCAGATACACACATATGTACGTGCATATACCCATAATTAGCAACCAGTTCTTCTAGAGATTTGATCTAAATTTGGCAGATTAGATTATCTGATAATTAGTTTGTTTTGTGGATCTCCATGGCAGATGCAGGACTCCAAATAACATAATTAGTTTGGGAAAGGGCACGAGCTTCTCAGCAGTTCACTCTCATTTTCTCATATGTGCTTCCTGAGAGGACAGGATGAAGTATGAAGTATGAAGATCTTCCATTTCAAATAAATCCAAAGGCATGTGTCAATTGCCAAATATATTATAAACAATAAGGGAATTTCATGCACCAGTCTTTTTGAGAGTAATCTGCTTATACAATTTCTTGACTCTTAGATCAATATTTTCCAGCATTTGTGGTGAAGAATAAAGACCATGTTTTATTCCAGTTGTGAGATTTTAGCTATATATTTTTAGAGACTTTAGAAGTAGTTGGACATGCTTGTAACCAGAACATGGGCCAAAATGAGTAATGTTTTGTCATCAGTGAATTTCTGCTGCTTCATAAAAAGTGATCCTACCTTCATAACCAGCAATGATCTTATAACTTCAGATGAAACTTAGTCTCTTGTGGCTGTGCTAGAAAACTGATACATTTTCTGTTTGCTCTGTATGCAAAATTTCAGTCACCCTGGCTTTCTCTTTTACTGCATAATAAATAAGTGGTGTTGTTCAAGTTTTATTTTCCTTACTCATAAATAAGAAATCTCATCCTCATTTGGTGTAGAGCTGCTTCAGATGCTTTACTAACATTTTATTGTCTGCCTAAGTAACAAATACACTGTCTATCCAGAAACACTGTGGTTTTCATTAGACTGTTCTATTCATTGGATTCAAGTAGACAATAAAACATGCTGAATGACGGTGTGTCACTGATGACTAGAGAGCTTTAAAGAAAAACCATTCTGTCTCCTGCCTTTTCCTTGGTTTTCATATATCTGAATGTACCCCACACACTGTTTTAATGGCCTTCTTGATGTATTTCTATTAATTTTTAGTGATTAGCCCAGTGTAAAGCCTTGTTAGATAAAACTGATTATGTTATTTTTCCAAAGGAGAAAATAGGTACCCAGATGTCAAAGATTAGTAAACACCCTTCTGTGAGAAATGTTGGTTAAGTGTATTTTTGGTAAATTATCCTGCAGTACTTGGAAAACACTGGAAAACTGAGGGAGGTCTTTTAAATGAAAATGGGTATATATATATAAGTCCATCTGCTCTGGGCATAGATGGAAGAGATGACTGAGAATCAGTACTAAAAAGGGCTAGTCTGTGACTTGTGTCAGGGGTATGAATTGGTGGAATGTCTGGTTTGGTAACAAAAGACATTTCTTCCACTCAGGTTGGAGTTTACCATGTTCCAGAAGCTGGTACAAAGCCAGTACCACTTATGTTCCTGTTTGGCTCACACAATGCATAGGTTTCACGTACTGCACAGGGATAAGGTGTCATTAACTCTTGTTTTTCTTTTTTTACTCCCCCTAGTCAAGCAGAAATGTAAGTGACTGTAATTCCTCTCTCCATTAATTAGATGTGACACCTCAGCAACTTCTGCCTGACATACATCTGGTTTTCTGGAGTCCATCAGAGGTCCCTTATCCTGGGGGATCTACTGAACCTTCACATGCCCTTCAGGTATTAGATACCAGTATGTGATTTTCAAGGTAACACTGGAGATATTTCTTTCTTTCTGAAATTCAGGTAGGTTTGGGTTTTTTTCCTGTTTATCACATATTGTTCTGTGGTGAAGGAATATTCCAACGTATATTGGAGATACTACCCCCCCTTTCAGAATGCTTGTATTCTGTGCCTTAATTAGAGAGTGGCCAGAGGCTGTAGCTTGGGTGCATTGGCCCTCTTTCAAGAAATTATCTTTTGAAAACTTGGCCACAAGGAATGGGCTAGGAGGGTTTTCATGTGTGCTGTTTTAATACTGTGGAAGACCTATCACAGCATTATTAGAGAAGCACACAGTGCTGTAGCAAACACATCCCCCACCCTCGGTGATATCCTGCCTGGGGTGAAGCCGTGCAGACCCCCTGTTACCTCCTGGAGATGATGTCTCTTTGGGACAAGCAGCACCTTTCCACTATGTGTGAGCACAAGATGTAGCAAAATTGTCACATTATGCAGCGTTTCTAGGACCAGACTGCACATCTCTGTTGCAATAAGCCTTTGCTTACCCAAATGACCTCTGTGTAAATGGTGCTTGCAACGTGGACCCCAATAAACAATAATGACAGAAATAATGATGGCAACGTATTTCTGTGGCTGCCTGCCTTTTCTGTTACGTGGGAGACATTCAGGTACCACAAGATGGATGTGGTACAAAATACAGATCTGTTGTATTGGGAAGCAGCAATACTGGCAGCACTTGGAGAGGGATGGTACTGTGTGCTGAGAATATTACATCTCTCCACCTCTTAAAATTACCACACTATTTACAACACCTCTTGGTTAAGTGTTTATTTATGTTGCTCCACATCCAACTAAATGTTAAATATGACGTCATGTAGTCCTGCTCTGTCTCTGGGTAAAGGTACGACTGGAAAGGCATACAGAACTTTCTTCTCTGACATTCCCATCTACAGATACACATGAATTGATAGAAATAACCTTTTGTAATACCCACAATTTTCTGTAGTTCTAATTTTTATTGTGCCTGCTGCCTGAAAGATGATAAGACTTATTCATAAATTCACACTCCAGTGGTTTGATAAATATATAACAGTCTGAAAAGGAGTTTCTTGGTGCAGTGCATGTTATTTATCAGGTCTCAGTTTTCCTTAGGTTTGGTCCTAAGGTTTATTGTTGATTTTTTGTGGGTCTTTTTTTTTTTTCATTCTGACATTTTTGGCTGACTTCTCTGATCCTACCCATAGCCACAAGGAAAAATAGCAATTCAGACAACTAGAACTAAATATGGTGTGACAAAAAATATGTTTATATACCTTTATTATATTATCTCTTATTCTCTATCTGATAAATGAGGAGGCGAGAATATTGTAAAGTGATATTCTACAGCAGGCACAACGCTTATCAGTTATTTTCTTTTGACCTTCTGCCTTAGAAAATTAATTCACTTGAGCTGCTCGTACACTAGAACATTAGGAAAAAAATAATGTTAGCACTAGTGAATATAATCTCTGCAGGAAAGCTGGGCAATTATTCAATGGCCTAATCTTATCTCTTGTTTCATTTTTATATGGCAAGTCTACATTTAAAGTATTAGATATACTGTGCTTCTGCTCAGTGCCATCAAACCACAGTAAATAAACGCCGCTAAGTGCCACCATGAGTGAAGGAGCTTATAATGAGAAGTGTGAGCGGACGTGTGCGCCATTCATCATCCTGCTCAGGCCGATATTGGGGCTCTTTTTATCAGCACTATTCGTAGCAGTGTCATCACCTCTGGTATAAATCTTCTGTCAGTGTCTGTCGTCCCCGTGCCCTATTAAACTCATGCTCTCACATAATCACGGAATGACCTTTGGATGTCTTTCATTAACCTCTGACCTGAACCCCGCTGGCTTCTTGTTGGTAGGTAAATCTATAACATGACATTTGCTTACGACTCAACCTTTATCCTTTTTTAATAGTCATGCCTTTCAATTTTTTTATTTTTTTTTGTTCTGGAGCAAAAAGATAGTTACAATCTTAAGGCACAGCTTGGATTTCAAAGGTTGGAACACAATATTCACCTAAGTGTCTCCTAATAGACTTTATAATATTTTTCCACTGCTGCTTACTGAATCTTATCAATTGTAAACTGATGCAGGATGTTAGCCTCACAAATAATAATTTTGTTTCTGACAGAAATTTGTTTTCCCTCAGATATTTTCTTTTTGCTGTGTTCACCTAATCAGGGATTAAAGATTGATTGATTCAAATTCAGTCGTGCAGCTGTGCCACAGCTTAGCCTAAAATTTCTGGTGCTGGAGATGAAGGATAGCTGTTACACAGCAGTAATGATAATAAAAATAATGCAAGATTTTGTTCTCCTGAGGATCAAGTGGGCTGGAAAGTAGCTCCTGCAGTGCTCTCTCTATGTTGCCGATGTCTTACTGCAAAGCCTTGGTCAAGCTACTTGCTTTTTCTATGACTCATTTACCTCACTTGTAAAACGGGCCATGGCAAAACTGTACCTGAAGAATAAAACATGAAAAATGGCTTCTATTTACCTCTTATGTGCTTGGGAACCAGACCGATGCTCTTATTAACCCTGTTCAGCTAAGTGTGTGTACAGAGTTGAGAGTGTACTGAATTATATTTTTCCTCCTTCAGCCCTCCCTCCTCCCTGTGAATGTGCCCCTAGTTACCCCTTAACTATAATTAGTGCCAATTAACTAAAATTCTTAGCAGTTGTATTCCTGCAAACCCATTGGTGAAAGGGGCTCTTGGTAGAGAACAGGAAAGTAGGTGATTGGGGTTTGTGCTGGCATTGAAATGAGGGGTCCATGGAAAAGGGTAGGACTGGCTGGTGCTCCCTTGGCGAGGGGTTGCGGCCGTGGGCTCAGCCTCTGATGGGAAACGGGAGAAAGGAAATGGATGTGGCACTGGAGAAACCCAGGGAACACGAAATGTGGGCAGTAACTTTGAGGAAGGTTGTGGGGAGACAGTGGGTGGGTAGGTTTGATGGGGGTCTGTCTGCAGGGTGCTGTGGTGCTGATTCAGTCTTTTGAGGTATCACAGAAAAGAGCACAGGCCTTCCTGTAGGCAAAAATATGAGTGAATTACATGCTTAGCATTTGTATTTTTCTGCTAAAGTGCTGTAAATCATCCTGAAGCAATGTTAAAGAAAAGATTGGATGGCATTATCTTCTCCTGAATTTTATACATACCTTTAATAAGGATATTTTATCAGACTTGTGTACTTACAAAAATTTCAACTGATTTGTGTAATGGTTTCAGTGTTTCCTGCTCCATATAATGCACACACACTCATTACATCCATATCTTTATTTTGCTATGCAACAAAATGCCAGCAGTTTGTTCCTGAGATTTTCTCTCTCTCTTTCTTTTACTGTATTCAGGAATGGCAAGTAGGTTATGCTTCTTTTCCTGTTTTGGTATGAGGCTGTCTCCTCACAGCTGGAAGGCCCATCTCTTCTCTGCTTGTGAGCAAGCACCATCAAAACAGGGAAAATTTCAAGGAATTGGGAATGAACAGATAAGCAATTTGTCTCTTCTTTAAGTTACAGTTTTTTGATCTATCATTTCTCTCTGTTTTTATCAGTATTGTCCTCATTTCTCCTTCTTCTCTCTCATTTTCTTCTATGCTTGAGTACATCTTTTTTGATATCAGGGGCAAAAAAAAATCCCTAGTGTTGATGTTTTTCAGTTTATAAAATACCTGGAACAAGTTACACGGATAGCAAAGAAAACTGTAACAAACCAGAGGTGTCAACAGATACCCATCCCTGGTGTTGGTTGATGGCTGTAACTCTCTGGCCTCTCTAGAAGGAGAGGCTGTTCTTGGCATTAGCCATCTCCATGGGAAGGTGACACCACCATATGTGCCTGGGACCAGTGTCCTCTGAATGACCTGGACATTGCCTGAAACAGCATCAGCTTCCTCGTGGTTTCTGAACTCTGGGTAGTTACTGAGGGATGTGGCTGCAGCCCTTTGGCTGGGGACAGAGATGATGATGTCGGTGTCTGCTTCAGTCCTTGGAACCATCTTCTTCCTTTTCAGGTCACCAGAGAGAAATCTTCTTGTCGTACAGATGTGGAATAACTGAGAACTCATTTCCCAACCCCAGGCTTGTTACATGGATGATATTACCAAGTGTAATACAACTTACACGTGGGTAATTGGGTAACACTGTGCCTTTTATTCAACATACATGTACTTTTTATCTTTTGTTAATCAAAATGAAAAGGGATAATGCTAGGGAAAGGAAATAAAAAATTTTCATTCACAATGGATAATCCATCTTCCCAGCTTGTTTGCAAGCACCTTGCCCTTTCCAGTTTAACGTGCATCTGTTTTGGAGCTCACAGGCAGTGCATGGGGCAAACGCTGAGCAGTGAGATGGAATTGGTGGTAAATTAAACCATGAGCTGGTGAGATGCCAGTGCCAAAATAGAGTGCCCACAAATATCCTGGCAAGAGATTGTTGTTGCCAGGGCAGTCTCCTTTCAGTGGCAAAAGGGGAAAAAACTGGGCAGCATACTGTGTAATACTAATCCCTCGGGCATTAAGGCCCATTAGTGCCCTCAGAACGCTGACACAAATCCCTGCAGTGACAGGGAGATAGGGATGGACAGCAGGGAACCATGGAAAATGTGATGGAAAGGGCATTTCCCTCAGATATGCCTAGTGCAAGTCTTTGCTTTAGCCTAGCGTCCCTTGTGGTGCCCATGATGTGACCTGGCACCTGGGCACACATTTGTCGTGTTACTGGACAGGGATTCAGGATTTACTGGAAGTAAATGTTATAATTCCAAATAATGGTAACACTAATGATAATAGCAGTAAGTTATGACAGTACTCTGGAGCTCTAGCTGTGGATCAGAGTTATATTGTGCTAGTGACAGCAAAGATCTTTCCATCACCACCGGACAGTAAGATGAACAAAATCACAAAAGCATGGGAATAGAATCAAAAAATAAAGGATTCTCTCTCCATTTTATTTGGATTTGCAAATACATTTGGAAATGGTTGTCAGGGTCAAATTTGGCAAAATGCAATTGAGAACCTCTGAAAGAAACTGTATTTTGAGGAGAAACATATAGAGCAAGGATCCTGTCTATTAGATGTCTCAGCCCCACAGACTTGAGTGAGCTTTTGATCTGGCGATGGCAAAGCAGATTTTCAACTGATGATGGCAACTGAGAGGACTTTGGATGACGGCAGCAAAGAAACACAAAGTGGTGGTTGATTGTGTGACCCACAGGGAGCACTGGAAGACATTAATGGGTATAAAGAGGCCATATTTCCATAAATGACCATTAGTCTTCTGCAAATGTTCCTTGAAATGTAAAGGAATGGTTTTCTGTCTCCAATTAATCATCCTCAAAATCCTCTTTCATGTAGTCTTGAAAACACGGGAGAGGACTTAGTATCAGCAAATGTTGCCAGATGTACAAAATGGCAGAGTAATGTGTTGTCTAAAATGATTTTGGGTGGCAGAAACAGGATAGGAAGCCAAGAGTACTGCACCAACATTTGAGCTTTTCTGCGAGAGGCGTTGCCAGCCTCAGGAGGGAGCACTGGATAATTTATAGGTTAACATTTTCTTTTTATGTGAATAGCATTTTTTCTCATTTATAGTTAATTAGGTTAAGCATGCATGGGGAGCGAGGGAGGAAAGACTTTCAGAGAGAATCTAAACGATTAGTAATTTGAATGAAGTAAAAGAATCTGCTAAAGGATGTAGCACTGGAATTAAATATGTTGCTATAACAAGTGTAAGTATCAGATAGGAATTTTAAAGGTTCTTACATTAATTATAGCAGCAGTACAAAAAGAGGGAAAGCATATTTACAGATTTGGCACGTGTATTCTTTTCCCAAGTAGCTGCTGTTTTATTTTACTAGAGAAGGAGAAACTGTTTGTCCCGCCATTTCACAGGTTTATATCTTTTGCACACATTTCTTGTCTCAGGGGTTTTGGTTCACATACAGGATCAGTTAAGGTGAATTACAAAGTAAAATGAACATTCCCTTAATCACTGAGTTTCTTCAAATCTTTTTTCCTGTATAAAATTCTCTTGACACTTCCTGGTTGGCTGAACATTTTTTTGGCAGATTCTGTGTGTCCATCTCTACACAGGGAGTGGAACAGTTTCACTAAGGGCCCTCTAAAAATGCTGCTCCATGTCTAGTGTAGGACAGACTTTTATGCAGACACTCAAATGATTCAGAGTATTAAAAGCATCTGGGCTGCAGTTTGCTGCTCCATGGACCTGTCAAATCCAGTGTGGTGAGGGTTGCAGAGTGGGCTGTCATCTCCCACCACAAGGGCAGTACAGATCTCCTTTGCAGCGCTGCACCACAGGCTCTGTCCCATCCTGATGTCCCATATCCCTGACACAACTGGCTGGTTTCCCCCCCAAGACCAGCTCTTCACTCCCTGTCTCCACTGGGTGATCCAGGGCATGGTTGTTATGGCCAGGTACGTTCCAAGATATCTATGATGAGCAAGATAGAATTTTAAAAGAAGGAAGACATTTATGAAAAATTATTTAAAATGCATTTCAAGCCATAATGCCTTCCACTGGGTAATTTTTAAAAATGCTCAGAACAACTTTTAACTAATTTTCAGTTCCCTAAAGTGTTGTGTGGAGGTTTTAAATGTAAGTATATAAGTTCAAATTTAAATACTTTTATCCAAGGAATCCGAGTAAAAGTTCTCCCAGCTGAAGAGTGTGCAGTATTTCTGAAAACCAGGCAGGACTTTGTGGTACATACTAAATATAGATTTAACAGTTTATCCTCTGACACCCAGATAATTCAAAAGGTGAATGATTTATGATTTCAAGAAATAAGTGATTATTTATACTGGAAAACACTGCCATTTTTATTGCATATGAGCAGTTCCACATGGAGAGTTAGTCAAAGTAGTTTAATATTTGTGCTGTGCCCATAAATGGCAGTTTCTTTTTCTTGACAAAGGTCTTTAAAGTAGCTTAAAGGAATTGAATGCTGAGCCCAGATGAAAGTCACGGTGAAAGATAAGCTCTGAATTCCTTAATTTTAAAAGATCCCAGTGTTTATTTGATGACCAAACAAAATTTTAGAGGCAATTTCGGGTTCTTCCAACATGGCACATGTGGTGCAATGAGTTTAAATACCCTGTCTTGGGCCACCAAGGGAAGCAGTAGCAGATGCTGTAGAGGAACAGAGGCACCTACTCAGAGCCCATTCACTTCCTGAACCATAGGACTTCTGTCACAAGCCAAAGGGAATACTTTCACAGATGCAAGGAGAAATGTCTGAGAAAACAACAGTTCAGCCAAGCTCATAGTGAGTTTGGATAAATGGGTGTTGGTCAAGCAGCCAGAGCTGAGGACCAAAGCCCAGAACTTTCAGTTTGGTTCCTGGCTAACTGCACTAGTGCCTCTGGTGACTCCTGGCAAGTCCTTTATTTCTACACCAGCCTGAAAAGCTGGGCAGAAATGACTTTATGGTGTGATTGTGAGAATTAGCTAATTAACACTGTGCGAAAGCTCTGCCAGAGAGCTGCTCTGCCCTCAGTGGAAGAGCCTGTGTGCTCTCTCCAGGCTATTGCAGGGTAGGATTGAATTGCACATGGGCTCATCTCTTGCTGCTGAGATCATTGGAAGGTATTTTGATCCACCCTTTAGACTGTGTACTTGCCCAGGCAGCCTCACAGACTGAAGCTGAGACTGGTGCAGCAGGAGGTGAGTTTAGGCATTTTGGGCATCATCCAGCTCCCACAGGGCAGCTGCAGAGCAGCACCAGATCTGAAGGGCAGTATGACCTCTACCACATCTAATTGCTGCACCTCTAAAGCATGTCTACCGCTCTCCATGAAGTGATTCCAGCAGAGTTAGAATGCTAACAGGACTTCTCCCTCTGCCCAGGGGTTGGTTCCCACACATGGCAGGAAGGGTCACAGCGGAAGGATGCAGGGGAGGAACCTTCATTTCCTAATGTCCCTTCTGCTTAGCGAGTCAGGCCCATTCACAGGGGCACAGTTCTGGGGTTGGGCAGGTGGACTCTGTGCAGCTGCTGCTTTATTTGTCCCAGCAGCAGCAAATGTCTCCTCTCTTCATCTGAGAGAAGTTGGAAGTGAGGCAGGCATAATATTTTATGGTAAAAACTGCAATATCCAAGGAGGGGGATCAAGAAGGGATAAGAAAAGCTGATATGGCATCTCTTCAAGACCTGGATCACACCATGGACAAGTGAAATGCTTCTCCTTGCACCAGCTGGTTTTGTCATCTTTGGGAAGGGCTCCTTCCCTTGCACCTCAGCTGTGACTCCATCACTGCCATACCTGGCTGTCAGGGCAGCGGAAGGTGCTTTGTGAACAAACATAGTGCCTGGAGAGCTGTATGGCTCTGAATGGCTTTGCTATCTCCTTGTGGAAATCCTATCGTATCCGGGAGCCTGCGCCAGTGGATGTTCCAAGGCTTGGCTCATAGTAACACTCCCTTGAGAAATAACAGTTTCACTGGAAGAAGTTGCCAGTACATTAAAAATGTAAGAAGGACGGCATTTTTCATGCGAAGGCTTGCTGTCAATATGGATAACGAGCTATCTGCTGCTAGTTTCCTTCTTCTTGGGGTGGGAGACAAAGAAGAACTGTACTTTGTGCTGAATGGGTGGTTGTGAGAAGGTGGTACTATTCAGTGATTCACGAGCAGCTTGCAGACATCAGGAGTAAAGGTTCATTACATCCCTAATTTTTTTCTTCCTTTGGGCAGGTGGCCTAACAGCCCAACAGCTGATCCTACGTTTTAAATTTAATTTTAATTGAACGCACTGCTAGAGATGCCTTAAATTGACTCTTTTTGTTTGAATTTCCTCAGGGAGTTTGCCCCAAGACCTCTATCCTTAGTGATAACTTATTCTGGCCAATGGAGCCAGTGTGTATTTATTGTATATCTCTCCATCCCTTCTCTGGCTTCTGCTCCCATGAATGCTGCAGTTGCTGATGACTAGAAAATTACTCGAGTGTGAACTGTTTCACTGTCTGTCACTTTGCTCATTAGGCTAGTGAGAAAATGTATCTATGGCTCTGTCACACACAGCCCTCATTAGGTCAGCAGCACATTGAGATCATTGCCTTTTTTAAAGATGGCTGCAGGAAAAGGGCTGGATAGTTTGATGCTCTTCAGTAATAAGTGGAAATAGCAAAACTAGGGCTCGCTGAACTCTCCTCTGAAATAATTGCATTGTTTGCAGAGCCTGATCAATGGAATGAAGTGATACTGCTGGGGAAGGCAGCATAAACACACTTCTTACTCTGAGGGGAAGGGGCAGGAGATGCTGGAGGTATCACTAATTCAGTGTGCAAAAAAGATTTAGTACAAGAACAATATCCATATTTTACATCTGCTTCTGCTTGTGCCTCTTAACCTGGAGGGACTCTATTGAGGGTGGTGTACTTTCTTTTGTGTCAGTATGAGCAAAATTTAAGTCTGTTAGCTATAGCTCTAACTGGTAGCAATGAAGGCTACCAGTGGGTTTCTAGTTCCTACCTCGAGGAAGTAGCCAAAGTAGCACTAATCAGTCTAGACCCATTTTAGCCATTCCTAGAAGGCTACATTTAGACACCATCACTGCCAAATGTCCATGCTGAACTTCTCTTTGAAAAGACACATCAGACCTGTAGTGCTGATGGTTCATCTCTGTACTCTACAGGAATGTTCGTTCATTAACATTGGCACAGAGGATCTGTGATGTACTGTAGTTGATTAGGTTCATAGCAGCTATGTATCCCCTAGAGATAAGATGATGAAAAAAACTTAAGGCCTTTTTGCTTATTTAAAGTTGATATCCAACTCCAAGTTAAATTGGATATCAAGTACTTTACTTGCTCTGCATATATTCTCTTCAGTTCCATATACATAGGATTCTTCTCATTATCTGCATTTACAAATTCAAAGGCAATTAGCCCTGAAATAGCTAGAAATGTAGAGAAAGAAATGTTTGAATTTTTACTTCCCATAAAGTTCACATTTTCATTTAAGTGGAACTTTAATTTCTTTTGAAGCACGTAAGACAAATGTAAAAAAAAAAAAAAAAGTCCCTCATGGGATGGGACGCTGAAAAGGACCATTATCATGAAATAGAGTATTTGCTTCCTATGCTGGGGATTCAAATATTCTTTGAGAGGCTGAGTCTATACTGGTATGTAGAAAGCAGCTCCTGATCTGTCATCCACATATTGAGACTACCAATGCTGGGATGGCTGGGCTCTGATGGGGATGGCTGGGCTCTGGTGTTTTGGTTCTCCTGGCAGCTGAAGCCTGGGCTTGAGCAATGCTGACTGTTTCCAGAGGCCAGCCTGGTTTATGTGCTCAGTACCAGCCTGCAGTGCCACCACAGAGCACTGACAAACTTGCAGCCCACCATCTGTTGTGTTTGGGCTGGCATTCAGCTGGCTCTACAATCCGTAATAGGAGCCCAAATTTTTATTCAAGCCAAGATTTGAAGCTACCTATGTGGGAACACCTGTGTTCAGTCAGGTGCTGAGTGGGTGTTATGGAATGTGGGAGCTGAAGAAAGGGCTCAGATTCACATTTAAGACATAATCCTGGTGGAGTCTGTGAAATAAGCCATTCCAGTTCCAAAGGAATAGGTGTCCTCAATACTAAGAGTGAGCAGACTGAGAAAGTCTGGCTCTCTAAAACCAGGCCTTGAAAAGCTGTAGGATAGGAGCCAATTTCTTGTATTTTGTTCCTTTATGTCAGAATCAAACCAGTCTGTTCAGCAGGAAAACCTGAGCTGTGCCATCGGCACATTCCCTGCAGACCAGGCTGTACATCCCTGTGCCAACACCATACAGGGTTTCACAGGTCTTGTCCCACCTTAATAGTGGGAAGAACAGGTTCACACTCTAGCTGATTTTGCAATTGTCTTCAGCTTTATATTAGTATTTAAGTTTCCTTTTCACACATAACTTGTCTTTAGACACACCAGCTTTTGAGGAAAGTAATTAATTTACAGCAATATTACTTAGTTCATCCAGCAGGCTGGTTGTGCCTTATTAATGCCTAGGTACAAGACTGGGTTTTTTCTTCATTCTGACGGGGATTCTTGGAATCTCAATGAGCAATTAGTTTAAAAAAGCTGTCCTGGGGAGACAGATTTAATACTAAAAATCCCAAGCCCCAACTTGAAACTCTTCAACATGTCTGAAATTTTGTGTATTTTTTAATTCATTAAAGGATACATTATTAACTAACAATCTTCCCCAAAAATACCTGTCACCTATTAAAAAATAAAAAGTAATATCTTTTTTAAAATTTTACAAGTTAATTTCAATAATTTTCATTTAAAGGAAAAATATAACTTCATATTCCCAGAGATGAATGAATGTCCTGTTTAACAGATGATGCTTCAAGAGTTGTTTGGGGGTTTTTGTGTTGGTTGGGTTGATTTTTTTTTAGAAATACATTTTCAGAAAGTGTAATTACCACAGGAGTTGACTTTCAAAAGGCTGTTGGTGGCATCAGCTTTTTCTTGTCTTTATTAGAGCTGGTGGGAGCCAAGACTAGACTGTTGGCTTTTTAACATCTGTAAACTACATGATACCTGCTGTAGTAGGAAAATAAATAGCCAACAGCAATGCATGAAGACATTATGTGTAACGTGGCCTGAACTAGTACCTCACTAATGTGTACATAACCTGCTTTAGAGAACCATATCTTAACCAGGCTAAGGGCTTAATTATTATTGATTAGTTCTGCCTACTCTTCCAATATCAGTCGTTATTGAAATAATCTCTGTGTCCCTCATTAAACATGCATCTGTTTCCATGGGAATGCATTTTTAAATAAGAAGTGCTATTTGAATATTATTGGTTTCACTGGTTGTTCAGGCACTTGGTACTGTGGTTGCCCAATCTGTCATAGTTAATCAACTCTCATCTCTTAACACTGGCTGCAGTTATCAATGAGTTGAGGATTAATATTCTGGGCGAAGCAGATGATAAATCATTTGTATATAATTAGTGTACAGCAAGGTTACAGCTGACATGAATTTTTATCTTAATTATGAGAGAAATTTGTTCCATTAATTTAATTTAGTTTGCATGAGTGGCTAGACACCTAACAAAGTTAATCTTACACCTGTCATTACAACATTAAGGAGAGGCTCATTTTCAAGCTGTAGACACAGATACTCCAGTATATAAGGATAATGTTGCTCATTCTGATGTGAAAATAGATGATCGTAGACAGAAGATATAGAACCTACTCTCTTTAAAGACTTCCCAAAGGATTTATGTGTGAACATTACACAGATTCAAATCCAGTTGCTGCTGTACTGAATGGACTAACTTTCCTTCATTCTCCTTCTGTACTTCCTCACAAAAGAGGCATGCAGTGCTTACAAAGGGGAAGGTTTTCCTCTTATTTTTATGGATATGTATTTTAATTACTCTAACTATATACATATAGTTAACATGTGACAATGCCATAGCACTTGTATGACATGATATCTGCATTAATGGCTATGGGTGAGGAAATATGTGCTGCCTGCAAGCCAGCCTTCTTATTTATGTGAAAAAGAATTATTCATAACTTCATCTACTTCACAAATGGCAATTATGCAGGCATTTCTGAGGTTTCAGCACACTGAATAAACCTAAATTCTGTGTTAATTATCCAAGCAATTATCAAGTCTGATAAATCATACATGATTGATAGATAAGGTGGGGCTGTTTGGGTAACAGGATATGGTGTTAGTTATTTTGCTGATAATTAACCAAGCACCTAAATGAAACAAGACTATTTGTGGCATCTCTTATAAAAATGTTTATCTTTATAGATTTGTTGATTATAGTTATTTTATTCTGGTAGGATGACTTTGAAAAAGAAAAGCCAATACCCGAGTCTTTTTACAGCTAATGAGATGAGACTGAATACAGTGGAGACAGAAATATAACTGAAAATTGCATTCTGCACTAGCTCAAGCCCAAATACATATTTGTAATACAAGCCACAGTCTCCTTCACATTTGCAGCATAAAAATAACCTTCAAACAGAAACATTAATTGAACAGTAACTCAGATTAATGTTTTGTAATATTAGTTCACAATTATTACTCTCAGCTAGGGTCAAGAAGTATATAGTTGGATATTCACAAAGAAATGGCTGATTTAAAAACAAAGAGCTCTAATGGAATTCAATAGTGCTTTTCAGTCATTCCAGTTGGCATCTCTATTACCTGAAATGATTCACAGTCCATTATGGGAGCTTCCATGCTAATAGAATGTCTATCTTCTGTAATACAGACACATCAGGGCACTAACTGAGAATCTGTCACAATGAATTTCATCTAGATTTCACTTCATCTCTTCATGGACTGTAAAATTTGCTCTTGTACAATGCCTAAATTTACTGTGGGTAATTGAGAGAGATCTATAGATGCAGCACACAGTAAAAAGCAGTTTTCCAAAGATCTATTGTAAATTGTGCAGATTTGGTTCTGTTGGGAAAAGATTATGGAGTGATGGACACCACTCTTTGCTAATTAAATGTTTTTGGTGAACTCTGAAAATATTTTGAATAGATCACAGTGAATAGAAAAGTGAAAACAGCAATCCAGTTACAATGTCTCTCTTGCAGCTAGAAAGGCAATGAAAAAGCTTTTGAAACCTAAGAAACCCAAAAAAGTGGTAGGCAAATGAGTGAAAGTAAGCTCCATTACCCCTTGTAAGACTTATGGATCATATCAAGTAGTCCTATGATATTTATATCTGTCTTGTGTTTACATAGTGCAAAGTGGGATATTACCCACTTAATCTGACTTCCTCCAGTTCTTTAGAAAATCCTTCTTAAATAGGGCAGGCAACTCCATTTTATTTTTGTGACTGAGATTATTCATCTTCAGTGAAAATGTTGCTGTTAAGTTCTATGCATGGACTGTTGATAAAAAATTAAAATAACGTTTAATGCGTGGCTCATTTTTTTTCCCAGCTGAATACTTACTGCTCTGCTCATGAAATAGATATGCTGATCATTTTCAACCCTTTCTGTCTTTTTTTTTTATAATTTTACTTGTTCCATTAAAAGCTAAACGAAGTTATTGGTATCCTTACTGATCACAGACTTTAATATTTGTTAGACAATTACAATTGTGATATATTCTATAGCTTTTTTCCTAAGCCACAAACAGAATAATAGCATCACGCTCCACTGCAAGTGAAGTGATCTCAGCCTTTACATTAGGAGAAAATCAGAATGGTATGACTGCAGTTCATTACTGAAATAGGTAACTGATGAACTGAAAAGACAAAGGGCATTGTTAAATGAAATGTCATTATTAGAGCTGTTCATGTTTAACAAATGTACTGTAAGTTAATTCAGTGGTGCTTTCTCCAAAGTTCTCTGTAGGACATTCACCATCCATGTTTATGTCTTCACATGTTCAAAGGATTTTTATTTTCTTTGTGAAAACAACACCAACTAAATCTTAAATAAACACCAGTTAAACTGCTGTAAAAAATGATACATCAACTTTTGTCCAAGGTTTACCTCCAGAACTATGGCTCACCCAGTGATCTCTGAAAGACAAGCCTTTTTGAATACTTTTAAATGTTTATGTATATTATATTTGCATAAATGCCTTGTTTTCCTTGAAGGAAAATGGAAGGTAAATCCAGAGTTTCATGGGGAAAAGATTTAGTCTTCAGGCTCCAATTCAACAATCTATGACTATGCAACAAAGCACTTTGGCACGTGTTTAATGTCAGGACCTGAAGCATCTGTTTTAATATGTTGCTGAATTGGGGCCTTAAAGCTCAAGCAGAATCTTGGACCTTGCATTTTAAGAGCTGTGTAAAAGTGGTGTTCTGATATTAAATAAAAAACATATCATACTTTCAGCATCTGTGGGAAACTGTTTGCATTGCCCCAGAGGTGATAAAAATAATTTATGGACTCAGTATTTCTCACAACAAGGAAATGACCTCAGCTTTGGCAATCTGAGGTAGTTAGTGAAGCTTTTCTGCTACATTTATAGATCTACTTGAGCTACATATTCTTTGACCTGTATTTTAGATTTATTGGCAGATACATAAGTCACTGTAAATAACCTAAAAAGCAACTGATGCTCTGTGCATTTTGTGCATGGGCTGATTGACAGATTAAGAAGGGCTCCTTCTTCACAAGTGATTGAGACTTGTTCCCTTGCTTGTGATAAATATGTCTGCTGGGGTGCCATGTGAATTTTTTTAACCAAAAATTTGAGTACAACTGGAAGATTAAAAGCATATTGATACTATAGGATGTGTAAATATGAGCTTGAAAAGAAAATATGTGTATTTATGCATGCAATATTAAGGGAAATCAAACTCTTGGGAGCAGCCTTAAAGCCCTCTCTTCTCTGGGAAGTCCCACTGGCTTGGTACCTCTCTTAGGAACAGGAGTGCAGAGTCCAAGTCTCTGTTGCAGAGCATTAATGGTCCAAAAGAGTAGGGCAAGAAAGGTTCCTCTGGTACCTTTCCTTCTGTCTCTACTGACATTGAGATCAGCACTGTAAACAGCTGAGGACTTCACCCAGAGCTTGCTTTTGTCTTGAAAGGTTTTGAAATAAAGATTTCGGCCTTGAATGCCCTGTTCAAGGCACTCCTCCAGTGCTTTGCATAGCCCTACAGGACTGAGTATTTACCTCTCTATGTGAAGAGGGAGAGTGGAGCTGGTTTTCCTCAGGTGAATCAGGTTCTGAGCAGTAAATAAGGGAAATAGATGCTGTATTTGATGGTCTGACATCTAATTGGAACTCACAGACCCCACAAGTATGTTTTTTTCATGACATTGCCATGGAACTAAGATATTAATGACATCACATAGATATCTCTACTATCTTTTCATCCCTTTTTCACTTTAGGCAAGGAACTTAAAAGTTACAGTCAAATGTCTATACTGACATCTCCATCATTTGCCTGCCGAAAATCGGAAAAAAACCACCCCCCCTCTGCCATCCTGCCACTAGAAGTGAGATTAATTTAAAGTGTAAGGCAGGAATGTAAAAGTTTACTCTCAAACTCTTTGTTCTTTGTGGCTTTAAACTGATATCTTATTAACCCTTTCACACACTCTTTTTAGCAGTAAAAAAAAAAATTGGCAATACAAAAGTTTTAAAGCAACCCATAGTGATACACCCTCATTCTCTCAGATGTAGCATAGGATACATAATAAAGACTAAAAGTTTACTCACTTGAAACTGAGCTTCATCCTCATCTGTTCAGCTATGCATAGGTTTTAAATATGGATGTAAGAAAGAAATTATAAGAGATTTTATCTATATCACAAAAGACATCACACAAAAAAAAAACATGACCTGGATTACTAACAGATATGGATGAATTAATATTTTCTGCCTCTTGAATGTGCTACAGGCGACCTGTGCATTGGAAATGAACCTTACACTGTCTGAATATGGACAGAGCTCTGTGAGCTCTGCAGCAGCACCATCCACCAGGCAAAACACATTTTCTTGACTCATTTCCCCTCATTTGTTTAACTTCACTGCCATCTGCTGTTAAAGAAGGGAACCTGGTCCACAGGCCCGAGAAATAGCTGTGATGTGCCCAGGTATGACTTGCCAGAGTACTTCCAACGTTTACACATTTTTTATGTGCTGTAAAGGACAGGAAGGAAATAGTTGCCCGTGAGGTTTGTGTCCCATGGGACACTGTGCTACTGCTACTATTGCCAGGAATTCTGCTAATAGGCCAGAAGGTGCTGTGTCCTACTGAATTAAGGGTTAAAATGGCCCCTGACTAGATCCAAAGCAAGCCTGTCCCCTTGTAGATTGCTGCTGGTTGTCATCTTGTGCATCCTTATACCTCACCCAAGGCAGTGTTTTATCACTGATACACCTTGTGAAGACTCCAACGACACCAACATAAGTAATGCCTTCCTTCTTCGGGCATGTTTCCCTTCTGCATCTTCCTCCTCCTTTTGCTCTAGAGAGAAAGTCTTCCTCATGTTCCTTTTCACAGCACTATTGCCCTATGTTGTGTAAAACAGATCCTGGGAAATCCCATCTTTTCCACCTAGCTTAAAAGAATATAGAAGAACAGCTTGAAAAGTAATGAGTCATTATAACATCTCTCATTTTGTGCAGTGGAAGCGCTAGGCAGAGAGGACTGGAGCAGATGGATCACCAGCTCTTCTCATTCAGTATGTCAGGTAGTTCCTTCCACTCTAATTCATTGATGCTGGCATTTTCACTGCACTTAACAAATAAAATAACTCAGTATGGGTAATGGATTGCAGCCAGGAAAAAACCTAAAAAACCCCTACCAAACAAACCCCCCCAAGAAAACCCCCCCAAACTGTATATATATATATATAAAGTTATTAATTAAAAAATAGAGTTTGGTTATGGAAAAGACGTTAAAAATTGAATATATTCTACTAGTGATGAGTGCAGTTAAAGACAGGAAGTCTGTAAAAGCATGACATTTTCTATTTCTTCCTATGTATGTGTATCCAGCTTTGACTCAATGACTTAACCCTTTGGCCTGGTTCAAAATAAAGCAACAGAAAACTTTGCTTTGACCACAGTAGGCTTTGGCTGAGACTGTCAGTAAAACTACTGTGGAATATAAAGTGATATTTGAAGATTAACCTAAATACTGTGTTTAGATAGTTAATCTGATGGCCTTGAATGTAAATGATGATATTACAGTTATATAAGTTTACTACAAATAGTATATTTTTAATCTACAATGTTAGGAATAGGTTCTTGTCAGTAGCAGTTTACTGCTCAGGTATTAACTCTTTCCCCATGGCAATACTTTCAATCTCCTTGCTTTTCTGATTTATTTTTTTCTAATTACTAAAAGGCTTGATAATCAGTACATCTGTAGAAAAAATAAGATTCAGTCTACCTCCCCTTACACGGTAGCAATAAAATTGCATTTCAGTCCTGATCTCAGAATATCTGTCGCTATCAAAGCTAAGTTATGAACTATATGGCAGAGAAAATGTAGCTCGATTTTTAGATACTGTGTTAAGTGCAGACATGGTATAAGTTAGAAAAATCTTATTTTGCCTTATAAAAGGAGTGAATTTGATATGGAATTGAAGAAGCATGAGAATGGAACACCAACATGCCAGTTCTTAAGTAGAACAACATCCCTCAGGGCAACAAGATTTGCATGAAAAAGTCTCATCCAGCATTGTTAGCACAGGACTGTGTTGTGGTGGGCAGAATATATTAACAGGCGTACTCATGTCCAGGCCTCCTGGTATCAGACATGGAACAAAATACTCTGAAAATGAAAGAGTTAAGGAAAAAACTTTGGAAAGAAGTTGGGCTAGAGCTGACCACAGTCAAAGATCAGAGATGCTGGGTTTTTTTTAATGTTTTATTTTTTCATAAAATGTTTAAAGTACTTGTCCTGACTCAAACCCTTTCACCATGCATTTCTTTGTTTCCTTGGTTTCTCCTATGAAACGTGGGTATTCTCCTGTGAACACCCACTCTTTTGCACAACCACCCATCATATATGCAGGTAGACTTTCATAAACTAAAATCTCTTCAGAACTGACTCAACATTTGAATTTTGTTGGAAAGTTTATGGGAAATCACTGGCACTTGGTACTTCTGACTTAGTGCATGGCATGAGAACCACTGCTCGCCTTCTCACTTTGGAACTCCCAGTCCACTTTATTTTATTGAAAGCAGACTTGAATTTTCTCTCTCACACAGACCAGCACAAACCTATTTTTTCTGAGCCACTGTGAAACATGCTGCTTCACTTCATACACACTTCCAGAAATAAAGGTAGGTGAATCCTGATGTGGTGTTCTGATAGAGCATATGCAGCTCATTTCATCCTACTTTCTAAACCAAAAAGTGGCAGGATTTTTTTTTGGCTACACAAAGGGAAAAGCATAGCAGATGGATCGACTACAAGACAGGCAGTTAGGGAAGCTAAGACTGACAAAAAGGAAAATGCATTGTCGGATTTTTCTTTAATTCTGCAAAGAGAAAGGGAACTGGATGAGAGAGTCTTGCCAGAAGAGATGATGACAGAGAAGTGGCTTTAAGCTCAGTAGAATAGTCAAGGTAAAAGGTTAATTATTGTCTCAGTGGAAGTTATAGTGCCTGAATTAATGGGTGCAACTGCACCTCCTCTGTTAGAAGCAGTTCCTGGATTCAGTCATTTCTGCTCCATGTGGACTGCGCTGAACTGCCAGTGTATAGCATTGCTCCGTGCTCACTGCTCAGCTTCCCACCAGCCCCAGGCTTCCTGAAGTGGAAGGAAGTAATGTCTGCTAAGTCCATTCTGCAGGGAATGGACAGTTTTACAGGATGGCTTTTTAGTTTGCAAAGAGTCTGAATAAGACAAACACATCTCTGCAACCACAGGGCATCACAGCCTGAGGTACAGTAAGTTCTCAGAGCAGGGCCAAGAGATGGGAAGCTGGAAGAGGTTACACTCCATACAAAGAGACAGATTCAGGAGAGAAGACATAGCTGTACATCTGTTTCTTATAGTAAGCAACAGCAACGCGGATCCCAAGAAAGAAGTCACCAGCAATGGAAGCAGAGCTTCCAAGAGCTTTTAAAACTTTCTTTTTGAATGAGCTGTGATTTTAATGGCCATTCTGAACAAACTAGACTGGACATCATATGGTACATCCCAGATGTTAGTGTACCCGTAGGAACTTTCCTCCTAATTTCAAAAGTCATAGAAATAACAAGGCATCCTTTTCCAGCTTCTCTTTCTAGAAGGCATACTCCCCGGTAACAAGGCGTGCTTTGGGGATAAGCAGTATAATTCCAAACATATTACTTCCAGCCTTTCGAACTCACAGGAATATGAACTACTGGAGACAGTGGAAAAATTAGTAGGAGAATTCTACAACAAAAGACTTCATTAGCCTTGAACTGCAAAAAAAATCCAGTACAGTCACTGGAGTCACCCAAACTGCTGCATTTGAGGAGATTGAGAGAAAAATGCTAAAAATCTTGTAGGCAAATCCATGTCCTAAGTGGCCCTGCATAAAGGATATGAAGCTGTGTAATAAGACATTGCCAGTTTTCTTTGTTTTTATTATGAACCTTGCAGTATTTGATGTTTGGTTATAGCCCAGCTCCCAGAATCAAGAGATTAGGTGAAAGTCTCTGTTTCAATTAAGAAACAAAGGTTTTCTTCATTTTGTGTTGCTGAAAAAAGGTGTGCAACCTCCCCCCCCCCAAAAAAAAACCAGATAGAAAAACCTTCATAATGATGTATGATTTAGATATATTAAATTATCTGATTTAAGTTGATTACATTATTTATGAAGACTGAATTTTTAATGTTCATTATTTAGTAACACTAATGATGCTAAATTCAATGGAGGTTTCGTCTTTATTTTGCATGTGGCTCTAATAGGTGACTTCTTAACAACTGAGCTGGAACTTGGGTCTTCTGGGCTTGGGGCTCTCTTGTGTTCTATTTTTGACTTCTGAAACTTTCTGACTCTGAGAAGCCTTAGAAGTCTTGTGCAAACTGAAAGCTAAATCTTTTGGAGATGTTACTTTTTCCTCCCTCGCTCTTTTGGGCAATAATGCACCTGTTTTCTAAGTTACCATTCAGTATGAGTGATTTTTCTCTGACTTATCAACTACTAAAACCTTCCTCAATATTCCTCACTGCACAAACAGCAGACTTATCAGTTGAGTGTTTCTGCTACAAAATGTTCAACGTTGAAACAATCCTAACACTTTTAGATGGCATCACTGGCTGGATAAAGATTTATTACCCCACTGCTGTGAGATGCTGGGAGGATGCAGGACATCACTTTTCTTTCATGATAATCATTGTATGGCCTGTGCTGGCTTATTCAGACATGCTGCTCAGTTTTATTCTAGGTGACATTCTGATGATTTTCTTTACACTTTGGGGATGTAGTGCTGTATTATTTTATCAAATAAAAGATTAAATCACTATGATGTGAACCAGGTTCATATGATAAATTAGAAAATAATATTGTAATTATATGAACATTTTTTCATTAATTATATACTTGAGTCCCATGTCACAGTTAAGAACTTCCATGGTTACAACATTCTTGACCTTCATCTAGTTTTTGGCAAGGTTCCCTGACTTCTAGGGGGGTTTGAAGTGTAAGAGTTAGTCTGCACAAAACACAGACTTAGAAAACCAGTTCTTTGCAGACTAAAATTCCAGAAAGTGTTTTCTAAGGTTATTATAACTACTAACTGCTTTTATAAATTCCTAACTAAACTCACATTAACTTGACCTTGAATTTTAATGAAATGGGTGCCATCATCATTGTGAAAAAGAACCTGTTCAGAAAAACCATGTATTTTATTTGTTAGCATATTTGGGTTCAATTTGTGCTGAAATTAGCTATGATTTGCAAATAATAGTCAGGTTAAGATCTATCCTTTTTCCTTGCCTCTGAATAGCTAGAATGGCAAAAAGTAATTCATTTTTCTTCATAATTGCTTCTGTGGAAAAAGAAAATCTTTGAAAAGACAGCTAAGCCAAGTTTCTTGAACACTGTAAGAAAATACTTGGATCACACACAGAAAAGCCTTGAAATGTCCAGTGCAATAAAACTTGGGACTGCATTTCATGGTGCCCATAAAACCTTCTCCAAAGCCTCCTAAAAAATGTCTCAGAACAATTCATAAAATGTTTGATTCAAATTACAAGAATTTCTCAGTGATTTAAGGGACAGTAGAAATAAGGTCACTGTCAGCCCCGATTAGTTTTCAGGATGTTCACTATTGTACTCCTTATGCATAATTGAATAATGAATTAAAACACTTTGAAACACACTGAGGCAGGCTTTCCAAAGCACAACACACCAGGAATGTATTTTCTAATGGCAGCAGAATACAGTGAAGTGCCTGGTGTCACCAGATGGTGCTCTTCCACCATTTGTCAAAGTGTTTGCCTGAGTGTAAGCAGGATTTGATTCTTAAAAACATGTGTGATTCTAATGGCAGTTTTGGATTATGCCAGAATCTACTGCTTAGAATTAGTCTGAAGATGGAGGGAGTAGTAGTGAATGCGGCAAAATTTGCTTTTCGTTTAGGATTAAGTTGCAGTCAGGGTAAAATTCCGAAACATTGCTTGGTGGGACTCTTTAATTTCAGAACACACACATGTATAAATTACTCAAGTTAAACTTGATGTCTACCCAGACAACACACAGCTATTTTTTTTCTGCAGGCTATTTTCCTTTTTGCTTAGCTCTGTCCAAGGTTGCACTGCCAGCGCTCACCTTGTATATCTACCTTTCTGTCTCTTCTACCCCTACATCACTGATATTTTCTCTTGCTCCTCTTACCACTTCTCTGCCTTTTCGATCCTCTTTCATAGAAATTGATACGGAAGAAGAAAGTAAAAAAAAAACTCCTCCACCTTAGTTCATCATTCTCTTGGGAGTGAGGTGTATCTGTGAGAAGTCTATTACTGTGTCAGATTATCTCACTCCATGGGGAAATTAACTGTTCATTCTTACAAATATTTGAAGTTAAGGATGTGCCATATTATTATGACATGTAGAAGGTAAAATCTAAATCCATATATTTTGCCTAAAAATGCTACAGTGCAAGTATACATCTCTCTGCCCCTTTGTAAGGATTTGCAAGCCAGTAGTCCTTTTTTTTTAAAAAAAAGTATATTATAAATTACTGGGCTTTTTGTTTTCCAACAATTCCAAATCAGTTTTGCTCATAAATAAATAGAAAACCAAAGCAAAACATTACTTCACTGTAATCTGACACGGCTGTGATCTGAAATTTAATATCCCAGCCCAAATCAAGGACTTACAGTGCAAAGGTTCTCATTTTCTTTGTATCTTCTCGGGTAGAGGCTCAATGACTCAGACTTAATTAGTTTTTTCATAAAAGACCTCTCCCATAGATTAATTTCTTTTGGATGTAACAGCTACAGATGACCTGAGACTTTCATAAGAGAAGATGTGTAAAGGCCCTGTCCTTCACTATAGGTAACTACTTTGTGTCCGGGTGTGCTGTGCCTGTCCTTGCCTGAACTTTGGAATGTATATCCATGTAGAAACCCAGAAACTCCTCAGTAGCCTGATTTTTCACAGCAGCACTCTCTGAAAATCAAGCCTCTCAAAAATTTCTTGAAAACTGAAGCAGCCAGAATGATTAGTTACTTGAATATTCTGATCACAATCTTTGAGTGATGTGATCAAAATCACGGCACTTCAAAAAGAGAAGTTTGGTAAAAACTTCAGTATTCATCAAATACTTTGTTATAATATTCTCTTATTCTCCACACAGACTCATATGAGAGACCTTGCACATATGAAATTGGAGGGAGGACCAGCCACCGATTTTGTCAGCTTCTGTCACGTAGACCATGAAAGAGCTGTGCTTTTTTTCTTACCAGAGCCTCAATATTTTCACAGTCTTTTCCTCTACAAATTCCACAGGCCATAAGGTCTTTTCTCTTCCTCCTGCTTTAAAAAGGAACTACTGTTTCCACATTCATTACTCCCACCTGTTTTGCCTGTGTTTGCCTTGGGTTTGGTTGGGATGAACTAACTGGTAATTGAGCTAAAAATGTGCATGTCCATATCGCCAATCTTAATAAAACAATATTAAAAATGACACAAACATAATTTTCAAGGAAAGAAAAATCTTCTTGTCAACCTGTATGTTTTAAACTATTAAATGCTGAGAATAGGAATTGTTCAGAGGAGAGACTGAATAGGACCTTGGCTGGACTGGACGTTCTAGCTGTCATCCATGAATAGGATAGTGGGCATGTTTAAAACATCACTATTTACTGTTATGTGTGACTGCTGAAAGGGCACAATACCTTGCAAAGCATATCAGCCCATTTGATGAGATGCAATGGTCTGCTGCAGCCCCTAACAGTGGCTACTGTAACAGGTCTGTGACTTTTTCATTTCACAGTGCACAGTCTCACTTCCACTGATGATAACTGGGAATTTGCAATTGCCTATTGAATAGTTCCCTATGCCTACTACATCTCAGGAAATAGATGAAGGGGAGCTGAACTATAAGGAGACGGGACACAACCGAGACAATAAATAAAAGAAAAGTAAATGCATGAAAAGGAAGATACTGCTGCTGTACCCCACAGTACTGCTAATTCCAGAAACCTGGATGAAAACAAGGAATCATTTCATTAGGAATCAGGATGGAAGTGATCTCTGTGCTGAAGATGCCAGGCAACTAAATGCATTGAAAACAGAGCTCATCCAAGATATGAGCCACAGAACACATAGCAAAATTTGATACTGACTTTGGAAGATGTGGGTTTAGTTCCCTACAGTTGGCTTCAGCTTCTCCTGTAACTAGGAATACAACTGGGAAAATGCAGTCATGGCAGTATGGAGGTCCACAGTGCAATGCAGTCACTAGGATCCTTTCCATTTACTCTGAGATCTGTCCATGACACTGTGTTTTATGGAACACATAAAAGTGTTGTACCAGCAATTTATACTTACATTATCTGTATTTTATCTATCATCCAGAATTTATGAAAATAAATATCTTTTAGGCCTTCCCAGCATAGAGAATATAAATAGACTTTATTTATCTAACTGCGTCTTCCCTACAAAGTGAGGAGCCCTTCCTGTGGCTGTTACAACTCCATCTCAGATTTTATTCTTAGTATCAAAAGAAACAAATATGTGCTAAAAGATACATTTTCAGTGGTGACTGAGTCTGATGATGTCACAAGTCCAGGCTGAACAGCAAAATGAATCACATGGCTGTAAAAAAAAAAGGGAGGAAGCTCTTTATCTCAGTTCATGGGATTGAGATGATCAAAATTGAAAAATCAAGACAGGATTGTTTAAAGCAGTTCCATCAAGAGTCAGAGCTCACTTACTGTCACAGATCAAAATAAGGGATGGGAAAGGGGAAGGGAAAACTAAGACTAAAGTTGAACCTGCTACAGATTTGCAAACACAAAATCTAAAGGTCTGAAGGAAGTGGGGTTTTTGGGTTTTTTTTGTTTGTTTGTTTGGTTCTTTTTTTTTGTGTTTTTTTTTTTTTTTAGATGGTATCCCTCTTGGGACTCTTTTTAAACCTGATTGGTGCTTAAGAGATTGATTATCCGAATGTCATAGGGGACAATGGCTCTGCCTGGGTAACTGGGTGAATTTGCATCACAGTTAAGTATTAGGAAGCAATGCCTTTGCAGAGTATTTTATTGAGGTTCAAGTGATCAAAGATGAGTTGTAATGACAAAAGAGATACGTTTTTGTATTTTTGTGACTTTCTTTTTCCTTTCCCAACTGTATACCAGGTGAAGGAAAATTCCAGCTTTCACTGTAAAGAAGAAAAATGTTTCCAGTCCTTATGGTCTCAAAAACATAGAGCAAATTAAAAGACCCTATTACATTTCTGTAAATACATTATTTCAAGTTAGCTTTGTGATTTTGAGTTCCAGTTGCATGAGTTTTAAAGTTCATAGGAGTTAATTAACCCTGTCTCCCTCCTTTGCTTTACTATGCTCTAGAAAGCCAGAGAAACAGTTCAATTTCCCGGGATAGGTTTCTTCCCTCCATTGCCTGATACTCAGTTACTATTCAAGCCCCTAGTCCATACTACCCTTAGCTTTTTGTTTATCATTTTTCTTTAATGTGTTTCTTTTAAAGAGAATTTTATGACCATGTCATGGCTCAGAAAGCTTTTATCCAAGTTGGTGTTTCTTTTCAGCAGTTACCTTGCAACATTCACGACTGTTGCATCTGAAGGTCACCTTCATCCATTCCTAACACTCTCCTTGTTTAAACCCTTCTCCTTGTCCCTGCTTTTTGCTTGTTTGTTTCAGTCTTCCTCTCCATGGCAATCAAATTAGTGTCATACAGTTCTCTGTGAGGAGAAGGCAGACAAAAAGCAGAACACCCATATTGCTCTGGTCAGCATGTTAACCTCTGTGACTGCATAACAGTTTTCTGCAGCTCTAATTAAGACATGGCCTGTGGTTACACCAGCACATGGTCTGATCTTGTCTGGTATATTTTTCCTTTTATTGTTATTATTGTTTTGATCACTCCGTGAGGACAGCAGTCAGTACGGACTGGCTCACATATGCTCTGCTACCCTCTTTTCTCTTGAAAAGAGACCACTGTCCTCTATTTCTGAGGCTGTCGCCAACAAGAATGCTGCCCTGTCCCCATGCTGTGCCACGTTTTGCTACCAGGCTGTTACCACCCATCAAATCCTCCTGCATTAGTGTGATTTTATTCATGAGTCCAAAGTGTGTTGGCACCCAGACAGGGCATGGGCACAGCATCCAGCCCTCAGCACACACCCACCGTCCCTCAGTGTCTGCCCAGTGCTGCCAAACCTGGGATGGGAGGCCAGGTTCCAGTACATCCAGGTGCCTGCCTTCCCACCAGGCTCCACTCAGACATGGCCCCATGATGTGCCCACTGCTGGGAGGCAGAGGCAGCACCAGATTGTGGCACTGCCAGGGTTACTTGGCGTGAGACTGGCCACAAGTCCTACAAGGAACAGCTGAGGGAGCTGGGGGTGTTTAGCCTGGGAAAAGGAGACTCAGGGATGACCTTATCACTCTACAACTCCCTGAAAGAAGGTTGTAGCCAGGTGGGAGTCGGGCTCTTCTCCCAGGCAACCAGCAGTGGGATGAGAGGACACAGACTTAAGCTGTGCCAGGGGAAGTTGAGGTTGGACATTAGGAAAAATTTCTTCACCGATGGAGCAATTAGACATTGGAATGGGCTGCCCAGGGAGGTGGTGGAATCACCATCACTGGAAGTGTTTAAGGAAAGACTGTACATGGCACTTGGTGCAATGGTCTAGTTGACAAGGTGGTGTTCAGTCACAGGACAAATTCGACGATCTCAGAGGTCTTCTCCAACCTAACTGATTCCGTGATTCTGTGACCTGTGTGCAGGGCAGAGAAAAAGAGAGTTAAAATCCCCTTCAGCAGTCAGGTCACCAAAGGGAACCCGGCTGCCAATGAGGAGTGTCAGCGCCCTGAAGGGCATGAGCGGCCGTGAGACACCTCGCGGTCACAGACCCTCCGCAACTTGTCCTCCATGCCGGCGGGAGGCCTCAGGACCCCTTGGTAAAGGAAAAAAATGAAGGAAAAAGCGCAGTGCGAAGTGCTGTACAGCTGAAGGGAACCACCCGGCGCCTGAAGGCGGAGCCGCGCTCCGAAGGGCCGCGGGCACGGGGGCACCCGGGGGCGCCCCCAGGGGCGCAGCCCGCCGGCGGGCGGGGCCGCGGCCGTTGCGCTCCGCGCAGCCCGTCAGTCACATGAGCCACCGCCCTCCTTCCCCCGCACCCCTTCGGCCGCGAATGGCACGGCCCGGATGCGCTTGTACGCAGGGAGGGTGCGGGCGAACCATTGCGCGGGGGCGGGGGAACCCGGCAGCCGCCGGCCGGGAACACCCCTTCGCCGGGGCGCTGCGGCGGCGGCGGCGGCGGCGAGCGGACGTGACAGCGGCGCGGCCGGCGGAGCGCGATGGGGGTCCCGCGGGGGCAGGAGCGCCAGGCCCCGCAGGAGGTACCGCAGCGCTCGCTCCCAGCCCCCCGTCCCCCCGAGGCGCGGCCGCTGCTCCCCCCGGCCCCGCGGCACCAGCGTCCCCGGGCTCGCCGCCTTCTCCTTCCCAGAGCCTTTCCGGGATCCCGGCGGTCGCTGCCGCGCCGCGGGTTCGGCCCGGGGGCGCGGGGGGCGCGGGGAGGCCTGCGGGGCTGCCGGCAACGCTGTGCGGGTCACCTTCGGTGCTCCACCGCCCTGCCGGGTGCCCGCTGCCGGACGGGATCGCCTGGTTCCCGTGGGAGCGAGGGGAGAGCGGGAGGGTGTCCGGAACACTGGAGGTGTGGAGGGTGCGCAGGTGGGTCCCTGCAGCCCCTCGGGGCAGACCTGCAGCCCTGTGACCCGTCTCTCCGGCCTAGGGCTGAGGTGTGTGGGAGCTCTGTGTCTCTCCTGAACCGTGTGTATCCCTGGAGCCGTGGGGTTTCATCCTGTAAGGTGGGGACAAAAGCACTGTGATGTGGTGGCTGTGCTGGTGCTCTGCAGTCACTCTTCGGAGCACTGGAGCTCTCCGGTTTGCCTGTCACACTTTACTTTTGTCACTGCTGTGCTTTGAAATTGCATTACCCCCCCAAAAAGTGGAATTCCATGTGGATTTCTCCTCCTGTTTTTGTAAAAGGATTATAGAAGCATGTCCTGGTTTTAGCTGGGGTAGAGGTTAAATTGAGGTGTGTGATTTTATGAACCCTGAAATTGAAGGAAATGTGCGAAATGGAGAATAAAGTAAGTGGCTTGTGGCAATAGGACGGTCTGTCTAACTGGATGCAAGCAGTGGACCAGGAGTTTCAATAGGAAAACCCGATTAAAGTATTTAACTGGGTGAAAAAAATGTGATGTTAAATCCATGTAGAAATGTACCTGTTTCTTTAATGTCTTTCATATTAACAACCAAGTTGCATATGGTAATCAAGATTTTCCCTGATATGTGGCCTGTGCTAAGGTTAAGTTTGGAAAATGTTCATTCTTCAAATGAATGAGAAATGCTCAATTAGTGTTGTGTTGTTCGTTTGTCAGGTTGAAACGAGAGAAGATGAGGAACAAAACATCAAGTTGACTGAAATTTTGGAATTGTTGGTGGCTGCTGGGTATTTTCGAGCAAGAATCAAGGGGTTGTCACCCTTTGACAAGGTGAGACCAGTGCAATATTTTTAAAGCCTTTTTTTAAGTATATGAGGTTCATGTATTTTGCTAGTTTGTTTAGCAGTGCTAGGTGACTTTATAAAGGACACTTGCAACCTGTGAGGCTTTCTTGTGTAAATAATTCTGCAAATGACCTAGTTTCAGGCAGACAGGACCTCCTCAGTCTCAAAAGATGATTTCGTGCAGCAAGGCCTGTTTTAAGGGAGACAACTGAATGCAACCTAATTGCTGTCTGCTTTTTTTGTGGATGTTACAGCCTGTGGGAGAGTCGTATCCAGGAAATTTCTCCCCTTCTCTCAACTACAGTTAGAATAATGAGAAAGATTTGATACTTGTAGAAAGCCTGGTAATTTTAAAAACGAGTATTCGTTAATGAGAAATGAGGAAGCATCTGTGTAAGAATGGAACAGTTATCCATGTGAGATTATTTTGGGGCTGTTTTTACGTATCTTTAGAATGTCACATATGTTAACCTTTCATTGTCCCAGACAGGAAGTGTGTGATACTGACAGTGAGCAAAGTTCAGGTTGAAGAGAGATTTTCTGAATTGTTTCAGTGCTGACTCTGTGAGAAATTCCTGAACCAAGGTTTGAAAACATATAACTACAGAAGCCTTGAAATGGACGCTTCTGTTTTCTGCTCTTTGATCATAGCACAGCCTTGCTTTACAATGCAATTTTAGTTTCTCCAAACTCCTTGCTATTGCTAAGTGTAACTGCTCAGGAGTCTGTGCACGCAGGCACGGAGTAGTTTGAAAGAGAGTGCCCTAGGATGTAACATTGTTGCATTTGTGTGTAGAAGTTAGGTTCATACTTACCTAAGAACAATTGCAAAGGTATCATTTCACTACAGTGCCCAACCTCACAAAAAGGAGCATTGCTATTGAAAATGCTCAAGGTGCTAGTGCAGAAGGGATTCTGGAGGTTAACTATTTCAGAGGGGAATGTGGGACGGGTGATGTGTCAGAAACCTTGTCTAGAACAAGGTTCTCAATTTGCTGGGTGATATTGGTGAGTTACTCCACATTTTAATCCCTTTCTCTGTTCTTTGCCTTTGCATTTATTTAGGTTATCTTGCCTATGTTTATGCAATGTTGTCTTTAAATATTTATATAAAGTTGATGAAATGGCTCAGGAGTTTAAATATGCCTAAGTATATGTCAGATTAGGGCCTGAAATAGAGATTTCTGTAGAGCTGAGGATTTCCATTGCTGGTACTGTGTCTAGTGCTTGTCTTAGCAAGCGAGGAATAGTAGTAGCAAGTGTGTATATATAAAGGTAAGTACATGAATGCAAAAATTATGATCCTTGATAAAATTTTGATCTGGTCACTTTTTAGAGATCATGACACTTAACATACTGTTATATGTTAAACATTCTTTGTTTTATCCTTCTTTTTTTGTTTAATTCTGAAAACTGTTTCAAATCTAAGGCTAAATGAAGCTAAGAGAGGAATTTAGAATATCAATAACTGCTGGTTTTTTTCTTGTATATGTGTATTGTATGTAGAAGTTGATATGGTTATGGTATCTGTTTTGGTCTCTCTATGAGAATACTGAGGATGGAGAGAACACTACAGCCTGTAAGACATATTTGGTTTAACCTCTTCAGTTTCTAATGGAACTAACTTTGCTGTTGTTCCTTTGATAGGTGGTAGGTGGCATGACGTGGTGTATAACTACTTGCAACTTCGATATCGATGTTGATTTATTATTTCAGGAAAACTCTACTATTGGTCAAAAAATGTAAGTTGGTTAAATGGCAAGTGGGGTATTTTAATTCTTCTTAAAAAAGAGGAAGCAGGTGGGGAACGGGAAGTTACCTGCTATTTGCCTGTTTCTAAGAAAGATTTTTGGTCCAAGTTTCCTGGTTTTCAAGACTGCCTGTTTGCAAAACATTGCACAAGTTTCTGGGTTTCTCAGACTGTAGTTCCACAAAGTCTAAAACCAGAAAGAAGTTTATTTCCAAAAAGGCAGTGCTATTCCTGCTGGGCTGCCATGCTCTTAAATGCTTTCGCTGCTTAGTAGGGATATGTGTGGCTCCACACCGAACTGGATTGGGAACTAATCCTGATTAAACCCTATTAAAAAAAAAAAAAAAAGAAAAAGAAAATAGTTTTAACATGAATGAATTCCTGGATCCAGTTCTCTGCACAGCTGCACAGATGCTTGTGCTGGCACAAGGGGATGATGCAGAGGCCAAAACAAAGGGCAGAGAGAGACCACACTGCTGGAAACTGGAGTGCAACATTAGAAGACCTTTCCTGAGTACCCTCTGTCTGCAATTCTGATGTGTAAATAACCTCTGACTCTCCTTTATGGTTCTGGGTTGGAATTGTAGGCATCAGCAAACAGAATTTAAAGCATGTCATTGTTGCCAAAATAGTTACCTGCCCCATACTGGGTGGGAGATTTCCTTTCTCAGAGTGACCCAATGAAACAACTCTGTTTTGATTAATTTCTTATGCATGGAATTTGCTCATAAGCCAGCTAATTCCTGTATTAGGGAGGTTATAAACTTTGTTTATGCTGAGAAAGGGAACACATTCCAAACACATGCATATCTGTGATAAAAGAGCCATAATTAAAATTTGCAGAAAATAAGAATAGCCTGACAAATTACAGTGACATGAAGAGACTTGTTTGCTCAATGTAGTTGAAAAGAACATCTCTCTGTGCTGTTTTCTTGAAAGTCGTTGAGCATTGGCAAGGCTGTAACACTTTTAAAAATAAAGATTTGTGGGTATTGCCATTGCTCTTGGGGACACTCAAATTTTCATAGATTACTAACTACATAAAGCATTGCTGAGTGCAAGGAATTAAGTAGAGGCTAGGAATGAAGATGGTGGTGGTAATTTTTATAATCGCCAGGTTTTTATAATTGCCATCGTTGTTATCCTTAAGAACAGCAGGATAGGAAATAGTTAAGTTGTCCTGAAAATGTTCTGTTATTTTTCCAGCTGACTGGATGCAAAACTGGCAAAACAAAAACCAGGCTCCTTTCCCAAAACAGCAACAATGATTTATTTGTAAATCTGAAGTGTTCAGAATCACACAAGCATAGGCTGTTTTGATGTCCATGTAATGTTTACATTGGTGGTGGCTCAGGGCTTCTGTGGTGTTCTCAAGATAAGGAAAAGTTAATTGTGTTTTCTCAGTATTATTCCAAAGACACTGTGATGGTGTCCTGTTATTTAATTGCTGGGTTGAAATAAACATGGACATACATTAGGAGAGGACCTTGCATCTATTGGATAAAACTTTTGTTTTAATTACATTTGCTTTGATTGTGCTCCACTTCCCTTCAATAGGTATAACATTTCAGGCTCTTTTCCCAGGCTTTGGTCTCATAGCTCTTGCTCCCATTTTGTTCTTCCAAAATATCAGTTGTCCATTTGGTCAGTACTAAATATCACTGAGGTCAGTACTGGACCAGTTACTTTTTCTGCTTCATGGAGAAATAGCTTTGGTTTTCCTAGTAAATTTTTCATCCTCAGTGCTGACACCTACTTTAAAAATGTACTTGGCATTTTTAAATTTTCACTTACAGCAAAAAAATTCCTTGCCCTAAAATAAAGGATTTGGTGGAAACAGGATGAAGTTTCTGTAGATGAATCCCTTGTGGTAAGGTAATCCTTTCACTTTACCAGATCCTGCCTGAGCTCTAGAATGAGACAGTTGCCAGCAAATTCAGTTTTACTCACTTGAAAGCTATGTGAAGTATACTGTGTACTTAGCTTTTAAGTGCAATATATATTTAAAACCATCAAGTTTCAGGACTAGCATCAAGGTATGTTTTGGGAGTTCTGCCAAACAAATTTTAAGTCCTTACATGTGATTCTGTACTTTTTAAATGCATATTTCTTATTATAACTGTTCTTAAAGCTAGTGTGGGCATATACTAGAATATGCAAAGATGTTTGTAGATCCATCTTACCTGGTTATTTCATCTGACCAGACACGCAGATCTAGAAGGTTTGTGTGTAATACTATAAATAGAAAAACTGCGTACAGTGGAAGCCACTAGAGGGAACTTAACTGTGTTTGCAAAAATAATTTGTAATTTACAAAAGAAAAACACATCTGTGTTTTTGTTGTTTTATAATAGTGCCTTAACTGAAAAAATTGTGTCAGTATTACCGAAAATGAAGTGTCCTCATCGTTTGGAGCCACATCAGATCCAGGGACTGGATTTCATTCATATATTTCCTGTTATACAGGTAATAATAATTTTATGGTGTATCGATAGTTTGCTGAAAAAGGCCATAAAACTTGCAGAAAAAATTTAACAAAGCTTTGTATTATTGTTTGGCTCTTTATTTAACTTTGAAATGAATAGTCACAGAGAAGTAATTTAATGTTTTTAAAGAATGGAGTGACATTATGGATGATAGAATCCTTAAGTATAATTTGATCCACATTTAAGAAGGTGGCAAATTCTCTAAATCCTTTGAAATGGAGTCAGATTCTACCTTTTGTGGAATACCTGCTTACTCCATAAGCTTAAGCACAAGCACAGACTGTAAGTTATGAGATAGTCATTGAATCAAATGTGAATAAGGCTAAAGGCAGTTGGGATTATTTCTTTAAGCATAATACATCCTTAATTCTTATCACTTAAAAACTGTATGGGTGGAAAAATACATTGCTCTGACAAGTGCCACTAGCTAAGCATGTGCATATTCATAGTTCTCAAGTTTATTAAGGTTTAAGCTAACACTTGATGTTAGTGTTACACAACTTCGTGTGGTATTTTGAGAATCCTTGGCATGTTGTTATCATTTTTTGATTTTCCTTTCATCTGCACACAGAAACATATCTTTGATATACAGGGAAAATGAAGACTGTTAAGCAAGCTTTTTTTTCCTTAAATATCTCACTACCTCCTGCCTGTGAAGGAATTTAGCAAGAATGGAATCTAAGTTCCAGTTTGTAAGAAGTGGGGAAAACTTCCTGATGCTTTGTCCATTATCTTCTAGTAGGAGTCTCCTGAGCGAAACCACACTTAACTGCACTCCCCACAAAACATTCCATGGTGTGTGCTACTGTTACACAGCTTTCAAGCTGCTCTGATGCTGCCTAAGGTGGAAAGTTTGTATCTTGTTAATAAGACTTTTTACTTCTGAACTCTTGTTTCCTACACAAAAAAAAAATAATCCAATCCCGGTGAATTTCTTTCCCTGGTCACTTGATGACAAGGAATGGTTACGTTTATTAAATACTAGGCTTCTTTCACAGGAAAAATATTACTCCTCCTGTAAGAACTATAGCACAAGGTATTCTTTTCTCTGACCTGCTTTATCCAAAATCCTGGTTTGAGATATTATATCAGGAAAGGAGAAACATTAATTCTAAGCAGGGAGGAAATCTCCTTCTGGATTTCTCTGGTTCTCAGTAGCTGGCCAGTAGGTGGTATAGCTGACCCATACTTGAAGTCTTTCTTGATTGACTTAGTTTTTTGTCTGTAGAGGATCTTTTTTTAGAAATTGTGGCTTTCTGTCAGATTCCTGTGAAACTCTGCCTGCTCCACACACTGTGGGTTCCTCATTTCATCCCAGCCAAGACAGACTTTCTAGAAAACTTGCTGATGTCACCAGCATACTCTGTTCTGAAAAAGACTATGCAAGAGCTATAAAATGCTGACTACACCATGTAGGAATTATGTATTTGATAATGACACTTTATTCGATGCCCTGTTAAATTCAGGATTCCACTTGCTATCTGTAAATCTCAAATCAGTGCCCAACTAATAAAAAAGCTTGCTCTTCTGCCTGGCATTGTGTCCAAATACCTCTTGCACTGTGTAAACTAGTCTGGTGGTCTTGACAGGAAAAATTTAGATGAATCCTTCCCAACAGGAAGAAATTAGGTTGGGTTGGCTCACTGCCACAGACTGTAGCAGAACTTTAAAAAAATTATGTAAAAGAAATCCCGTAACAAATATTCCAGTGGGCAGAAATGTCGCTGTTCTTCCTTGTAAATTGTGCTTATGTTCACAGACAAAAGTATGTACACAAACTTGTGTTGAGATGTACTTTGTAATTAATAGATTGCATTTTCATCTCTCGTTGTCATCATCTTCCCCTTGCTTTCCAGGGGTTCATGGTTATAGCACAGGAAACAGTTGCTGGTTCAAACTTGGATCCCAAGATTGATCTCATCTCTTATGTGACCTCCTGCACAGGCTGTCAACAGCCAGCAGGATTTATCTTCTCCAACATTGTTTAAAATGTACTTCAATATTTTGTGGCTTTTTGTGTGGTCTTATAAATGTCAGAAGAAGTCTTTTTTTCTTACACAGGCATGTGGTTCTTCATGAGCACTTCATAGGCTTGAAGATACGTCTTTTCACAGTGGAGCTGTAGTTTTTTATAACAGAGATCTATAGTAGGAAAATTTCATAAAAGAATCATATGCACAGAAGAAGAAGAAATTTGAAGTTTATAAAATAGCTTATGCTGAATCATTTTGTTAGGATTAGGTCCCTGGGTTACCATGTTTACAAATAAAAAAATCACTTGTTTCTGTGCTTAAAATGTGCTTTTAGCTTTTGTCATATATTAAAAATAATTATGCAGCAGTTTGTTGTTTGCTGCTGTTACTCTTCTTCTTTCAACTGATAATTATTTTTTTTCAGTGGCTGGTGAAACGTGCAATAGAAACAAGGGAAGAAATGGGAGACTATGTCCGTTCTTACTCTATATCACAGTTTCAAAAAACTCACAGACTACCAGAGGTATGATGAAGCCAGTTCCTGTTTCTGTTACGATGTGTCAAATGCTCAGGTGCAGTATCAGCTTCACAGCTCTGAAATCAGCACAATATACCAGAGTTGCTTTTGCTATCATTTTGTTTTGTTTCCTTTGTATAGGAGGAGCTTGGATATGTGCCTGTAATGCAGGACTATCAGTTCTATTAATTCCAAATTTAACACCTAGAACCCAAGTTTGTCTCATAACTTAGTAACAGTATTAAAGGTAGATGACCCTACTATTGGGATAGACAGATTTTACTAACTTGGAATGGTTTGGATTTTGTTTTGGGGTTTGTGCTTTTGTTTTTTGGTTAGCTTTTTGGTTGTTTTTTTAATTATTTTTAATGCTTAGAAACTAAAATAACAGTAGAGAATACTTTTCTCTTTTCCACATAAAGCCTATCACTGCTTCATTTTTTTATAGTGTAGTAAAGATTGAAGATCCCAGTAGTGTGCTGGAATTGCATTTGTGTCAGGTCCTGTATAAGCAGAGAGCAGGACTGCCAATCTGGATACAGTTTTAAGGACCTACCCAGCATCTGATGACAGAAGCAACTACATTTCTGTGTTACAGGAAGTCACTAACTTTTTGCCAAATAACTGGACAACTCAGAAACTATTTGACAACTTTGTTTCACAGAATCATTAGAATGGTTGAGATTTAATCTCCATTCCTGGTCTTTTTCATTACCTCCATTAATGTTTTTCAGGATGATGAATTTATGCAAAGGAAAGAGAAAGCAATCAAAACGGTTACTGATATCTTTGTAAGTATGTTAGATTTTTCCTTTTTCATGATCAAGAAACAAGTGGCTTTAGTAATGAAATGGTGGTGGTTAATTCTGTTTAGTGCAGCCAGTCCTGGCTTTTCTCATGAGAAGATACCAATTAAGTTACATGTTGACGTTCATTCTTAGAACAGGTCTCAAATGCCAATATATCAGATTGAAAACCTTTTAGGTGTGCACTGTATGAGTGGAGAAATCATATCAAATGCTTACAGAGAGAGTGTGCAATTCCACACTGTCAAACTAAACTCACCAAATAGCTTACAGGCTATTAAACTCTCAGTAGACTGTTTGTTTGAAGCTATCAGCAGTTGGACTATTTATCTTGAAATTAATTAATATAGTGATGACCTCTTCAATTTAAATGTCTGCATTTATATGCTTGTCTTTTTTACTTGTAATTAGCTGTGGAAGTACACATTTTACTTCAGAAATGTTTTCTTCAAGTGGCAGATGTTGGTTGGGAAAGGTGGTATCACCTGTGTTCTCCCTCCCTCTTCAGGTGCAGATCTTTTAACTCTTGGATAAACCGCTTGTTTATATTTTTTGAAAGCTTGTTCATGAATAATACAATGACATCTAGGCTCTTTCACTCTCATACCTAAATTCAGCTGCCTAGCTAGCAACTGAAGTTTCTATCCCTGCAGTTTCTGTCCTTGCTTTCTAGTTACCCTGTTTGCTTGGAACCATCAGCTCACCATTCCTGACTCCCCACAGTTTGCTACTGTTTGTTTTCGACCATCTTGATAAATTCCAGTCCAGCATTTCAGAAAGGATGAAAAATCTGGGTTTGATTTGATTAGGACATTTCGAGGGCTCTTCAATAGATGGTGAAACCCTACTCTGCAGAGAAAACCAGTGATATTTCAGGTAGCTCTACCAGGCAGCTGAACTCTTCATGCACAGGTGGAGGTGTCCACTGCCGGTGTAATGAGCTGTGTGAGAGGTTGTGTGATGGACCAAACAAGTCATCTGACTTTTTTGGCACGTTTTGGAGATAGTTGTTTTTCTATACTAGTGACCTGAGTGCTGCTGAACCTCACGGATGTGGTTGAGTTACAGTCTGTGTTTGTAGAATAACGTTGCTGTGAAAGTCTCCAGGTGATGACCAGTGCAAATCCTTTGTTAATCTATTTGAATAATTGCCCTTGCTTTGAAAACTTCAGTTACAGTCTCTTAAGTATTGTTCCCCATGGTTTGATTGTGTTTTTTTTAATTAGCAGACTTACAATGAGTCTGTTACTCCAGCCAGAAATACTTTGTCTTTCCACTGAGATGTTTTCTGTTTTACAAGTTAGCTCCCCTTGTACATAGGTATCATTGCATTGTTTATGTGCCTGTATAACCTTTTAAATTGAGAAGGAATGCAAACCTGTGGGATAAAGCAAATTCCAAATGTGAGTTCTATCAAGTAGCACTTGAAATTCATTTGGCTTCTGTTTATTTTCAATTTTCAGAATAATTGTCCTAGTTTTTCAAGTGTGTCCATTTTTTACCTGCACTGTCTTTATATAGCACTAAAGAGTCTGTATCCAAGTGGCTGATATCGACCTTGTCACAGAAGAGACAGAAACAAAGTAATCACAATGCTCTTATGGGACAGCAGTACCTAGAATTTTCAGTGTCATTCAAAAATATAGAGAAGATATTTGATTAACAGCGATGAAGGGTTCCCTGTGGTTGCTGAGAAACAGAAGTGGTTTCAAGGCTTAATTTCTATGTTCCATTATTTGTATTCTATCTTCTCCTCTGGCTCAGTTATCTTGTTTCTAGGTGCACCTTCATGGTACATAAAGTTTTTGCCATTTGTTCAGGGTATCATTAGACAAACACCTCTTCCTTAAATATATGAGCTCTGTCAGGATCATGTCTTCTGCAGCTGGCACCTGATCTTCTTAACAAAAGATTAGTTCGTGAGATCTCTTAAGGCATCAAAGCATAAGTACAGCCCAGAAGAACACAGAATGAATCTGCAAGGGAGAATGTGCAGAAGCTTTTCTATCTATCCATAGGAACTGGAAGGAGAAGGTGGCTGTTAGATGAAGGTACTTTTGTAGGTCACCTTTAAATCATTATGCATTGGAACTGGAAGAGAAATTCACTCTCCTAAAAGAGGATCAGCAAGTGTGAAAGAATAGTTTGTCTGAATTCATTACTACAACTCTGGTCTGAGGACCTACCCTTCTTATCTCAAGGAGTCAGTACGTTGAGATTTATGGTCATGATCAGGCCTAAAGTTTGGAAAAGGGAATATTAAATATCAGTGATGGTTATTGGAATAAGAACTGATGCTGCTGAAAGGTGACTGTCTAGTCAATTGAGGTTATCTTGCAGTGGTTTTGTTCAACTACTCAATTACCTGATGCCAAGACTAATGTTTATGATATGATGCCTACACTTTATATAGCAAAGGTATAAAATACAGTTTTTAAAAAAAAAAGCTATAATTATTTTTGTTACATTGCCTCTCTGTAGGTGTGAAAGTGCATTTTGTGGGAGATCCTTGGTCCTAAAAGGCTTTTTCATATGACAGTCAAAAATGTAGCAAGATTGAATAGCTGGAAGCAAAGATGACAGAAATTAAGATTAGAAATGAAGTAAAAATTGCAAAGGGTAACAGACAAATTCAGTAGAAACTTGCCAAGGAATAGTGTCAATTTTCACTTGTTTGAAATCTCCACTTTGGGATTACCTGTCTTTGCTGAAATAGCTTTCAATCTTTTTCAATGTTATGGTGCAACAACTGCTTGTTGAAAATAATAGTTTGTCTTGTACAGAAAGTCAGAACAAACAAAAAATGTTCTTCCTTTTGTTTTTAAATTGGAAGCAATTCTATGAGAACAAAATAGTACTTGTGAATCCTTGTTCTATTTGATGGGCTGTTGTCCAACTATTGGATCACACTGGGATAGCATTAGATTGAATCATTTTGCTAACAAACTCCTTCAGGTATTTTTGTTCCAATAAAATCTGCTTTAGTTCTGTTGTAACCTGTGATCACTGAGTAAAAAATAATTGCGTTTATTTATCTAATCAGAGTTTGCAAATAGAATTAACTCACAAAGGAGGTAACATTACTAGACACTGGAATTAGCCAAATAATCTTAATAGATGTTGAATGTATTATTTTTTACTCTTCTTTCAAACATGACAGAAGAGATGGTTGAGAAATTGTGTTGTTGTTAAATATCCACTTATATTTTTGTTTTAAACCTGGAAAGGTTTTATTCGTATAGCAAATTATTTAGAACTGAATTCAGTAAGATTTTATAATATAATTCCAAAAAGACAAAGTGAGGGATGTTTATTTGGTTAAGTATATTGAGTTGGAAAGTAAACAATGTGTATATCACTTGAGATAACAATTCATCATTTATTTTAGAAAAGCCTTTTACGAGCTCTGAATCCATTCACTGTCTTACAGGAGGTTTACAAACCTCAGAGAAAATACAAACGTCAGAAGGGAGCTGAGGAACTGCTGGATGAGGAATCAAAGGTTCATGCTACACTTCTGGAATACGGCAGGTGAAAGGCTTCATTTAATTCTCCTTGGGGTTTGTGTTGTGTGTATTATAAGCATTACATATAAAATTCGGATTGTGATAAGTTTTTTCATACTACTTCAGAAATGAACTATGTGAAATGTACTCCTGTTTGGTTTCATATTTTGTTTGCTTATCCTGTAAATTCTCTGGGGACTGTACAGTCCTTTTATGTGTGAACCGTTTTTTGTACAATAGGAGCCCAAGTTCAGACTTTGTGCTTTTAGTAGGGTATGTTTTTTTAACATGGTTGTTCTTTGTGTTATAGAAGTGGCTTAAATTCATGATCCTTCTAGGTACTGTCAATCAATAGTCTTTTTGCAAGCAATCCTCAGAAAGTGAGGGGAAAAGGAGCTGAAGTTGCTGTTGCCTCTTTTTATAGTTCTAATGTGGCTGTTACATCAAGAGGCTGAGTCATTGTTTGGTCTTTTTACTTTCTGCAAACTCCCATATAAAGTCCAAGTTACCAAGGTTTTCACTTTTCCATTATCTTTGAAAACCCCTCTGGTTTGCTGAGAGCTCTCCAAACACATAAAAATGAAGGTACAGAGCTTCTATTTGAGGTTTCTATTTCCAGTTTTTCTTTTCACAGTTTAGTGATAAGAACAGCTTGTCTGCTGTCTGAGCTCTTAATACTTAACGAGTGCAAATGACATTTGAATTCCGTTTTGTATCTTCTGTGGCTTCTTCTCACCCAAAGCCATAGATGTTTGTATTTTTTGTTCTCTCTGAGTGCCTTCCTTTTAACAGTAACATGGACTATAGTGTAATAGCTCAGGATTAACTTCCAAGTGGAAAGAGGGCATTGCTTTTTCCTTTCATGAACTTTATATGACAGCATTTTATGAAGAGTCAAGATTTGCAAATCGTGATGGAAAGAGTAGATGGAGTTGAAATCATTCTGTAAATATACTCCAGTGCTTGCTTATTTACTTACCTTGAAACATTCCAAAAACTAACCTGAATCTGGCTGTTGATGCATATCTTATGTTGAAAACTGATAGAAATGTATTTGTGAAAGTTGTAAACAACAATCTATTTCCATCATATTTCCTATTGTTCTTTTAGGAGATATGGATTTAGCAGACAAGCGGGAAAAACGGAACAGGTAAAAAAAATACTAATTTAAAATATTCAAATAGTGGCAAGAATTGCATTGTTGGAGTGTTGGTTACTCTTAGATCTTTGAAGAAAACAGTAGCATTAACAGCTATAACTTCCATTATTACCCTCTCTAAAAAAACTGCTAACTGGAAATTAAAATCTGCATTCCATGTTTAAAAGAAAGAGGGGTAGGGTGTTGTGTTTGTTTTAGTTCCGTTTTTACTGTGAGGTAATGACATATCCTGTCTGCTTAGTAAGCATGTTTTGACTAAGTGTTCCATAATGTGATCATTAATGGGTTTTTCTTTTTCTTTTTAAAGACTCATTCAGCTTGGTAAGAAATATTGTAGACATTTATTACAAAACAGGTTATCGAATGTGGTAGAGAAACATGATACCATGTCATAAATAAATCATTGGTCTTCTTGAAAAGTAATATCCTTGCTTTTGATGATTATGGAATCTTAAAATGTCCTTGTCAGAGTATGTGCACTGTTACTATTTACTGTTAATTTGGCCACAAGCTTTTATCAGAGACAGAAATAATGAAAATAATGCATTAAGCATGTCATGGACTCAGCAATACATTGATTATATTAAGGTTGCCCTTCATCATCTCAATATTCCACATACAAATTTCGCATTTAAATTTTATAAATAGAGCTGTTTCCCAATCTAGGCATGCATGTTTTCCCCTCGGAGTAACTGCCAGGCTGCAGTCATGTTTATTGAGTTAATTTTCTTTCTTCAAAAATATTGTTGACTTTGGGATATTGTATATTAGGTGGTCATCATGATTGTTGTGGGAGTCTCCAGTAAGGCAGAAGTGGACAATGAAATAGTCATGTTAGTGGTGCAATAGTGACCTAGAAATCGAGTCTGTCTGTCACCAGCTGTCACTAATTTTGTGGTACGAATTCTAACTAAACCAGGCAGTTTTGCACTTCTTATGTTGTATGTTTATTATACCAGTATTAAGTTATAAAAATTATTTATGTAAAAAAAAATTTCAACCTTCTCCTATGTAGCAGACATCATGTTTTGGGATAGCTGGTTTTCTTCTGAGGTTGGTAGCTCTCAGAAAGCTGTGGGATAAGGAATCTTCGCACCAGATGTGTCCCTAGGAAGCCAGAAACACAGCTGGAATACTTGTGAGAAATCAGGGAGCCTTACGTTTCAGCTGACATGATTTGGAGTGTAGCTGAAATGTATTCATGAAAACAGAACAGCTACATTCCAGTTTTCTCCTTGATGTCTTATTTAACACTTTAGAAAGCAGGAACTAGATATAATAGTGTCTTATTTTTTTCTTTAAAAGGCTGAAGATAAAAAAGCAGCGCTGCCTGCAGGGCTTGCAGCAGCAGGAAAAGCTGAGCCTTGTGATGAAGATGACCTTCAGGCAGCTGAAGAGGTGTGCCACAGACATAGTAGGCATGGATGTTACTAACTTGGGGGGAGGGCAGCAGTTATCACTGCCCAGTTGTTCTCTGGAAGAAGGAAAATTTCCATGGTTAGTTGAAGTGGCATTTGCTTCCCACAGGAGAATATGAAACCTGATGCACAGAAATGTTTGTAGGTGTTTAATACTCCAAAACTCAATTTTTGTTTTGGAATTAGAACATTTTTAAAAGCTTGGGTCTTGGTTGACAGTGGAGCTGAATAATTTGAGGGAATATGTACTGTTATAAGGAATTTTCTTAAATTTGGTAACTTTAGCCAGCTCTTCTTTAACGTTCATAGATTTAGTGCCCCATTACATGCATTAAAATACACGTGTTGTATCATACTAATTGTACAGATGTGTCCCTGGCAGAAAAAAGCTAAATAGTAGAAGTTAAATTGTTATGTATAAATCTTCCTATTTTGCTCTAGCTTCGCATTAAAACTCTGATGACTGGAATGGCTGCAATGGCAACAGAAGAGGTGAGTACCATTTAAAACTGATACATCTTTGTTTAAATTATGGTTGATTGTGGCAGTTATTCCTAAAATCAGATTACTGATTCAGGTATGGAGTCTTGGAATGACTGCATTTGAACTTTCATAAGGAGAGTGCAATAAAAGGTGGTTGAATTAGAAAGACCGTAATTTTTAGGAGGCTGACGTGTTCATCAGTTGCCTTGAAATGGTAACAACGATATAAATTAGTGCCTCTTCCAGATGGTTTCTATAAGGAGAATTTCAGAGGAAAGACATCACTGTGCAGCTGCCCAAGATGCAGTATGATCTTACTTTATTCATCTTGTGAAGTTATGCAGAGGAGGAATTGTTTTACTGGGGAGAGTGGAGGAAAATTCTGTGCCTTTCAAGGTGCTTTTCAATGCACCTATAAATAGTTAGAAACAACTATGTTGGTCTAAGACACTGAAAATACTGGATATGTAATACTGGGCATATATCTTGTTTTCTAAATTCGTTGTGTTTAATGATATAATGGAACTTGTAGTCAATCCTTATATTTTGATTTCTGGGTGAGAAGAATAGGAAGAAATTCAGTTGTTAAAAATTGTTTCTGTTTATGCTGAAGTCACAAAAGCAAAAGCAGTAATTAGTCTGCACTCCAAGTTGATTGACATGCTTTCTACTGAAATCCACTGTAGAATTCAGCTCTCTTTGAAAACTGTTTTTATACAAGCATGCAGTTTGAAAGGTGCATTCTTGCACATGCCTGCATTCTTAGAGTTTTATTACTGCAAATGTAGAATTCAATATAGAGATTAGAATCAAAATTAAGTTTCTGAAATCTGAATTCAAATTTGCTAAAAGGTTTTAAATGAGAAATTTCCGTCAGCAAAGTTGACTTTGAGGGGTGGAATGTTTCCTGGACTTTTCTTCTGATTAGATATTTTTACCCAGTGTAAAAATTTTATAAATTTCTGTTAAAATTAGAGCTTGTGGAAATTGTCATGTAAAAAGTACGGGCAGCTCCAAAACTCCAAACATATTCTTGACACAATTGCAGGGAAAACTGACAGCAAGCACAGTTGGCCAGATTGTTGGACTCCAGTCAGATGAGATCAAGCAAATAGTGTCTGAATATGCTGAAAAGGTAAGTGTCACCTGGATTGTGTTTTACCACATCGTGTTCAATAGCTTGTTAATTTAGGCCTTAAGCTCCCAATTTAATTGCCATAATTCTCTTGAAACACACTGCTTCATTTGTGCTGTGGATAGCAGCAAAGCCAGAATTCAGAGAAGTATTTTAAAGAGATGTATGAGTAATTTGAGTTTAAGCAGCTGCTTAAATGTCTTTGTGAAGGAAGAAGGGCCTGAGTTGATACCTATGCAAATTACAGATCTAACCTCTAAATACATTTTAAAATGCTCAGTGTTTAGCACAGAAATACAGTTCTGAGGGCCTGCTCAGAAAAAAATGTAGGCCTCTTCCACTCAGATTTTCATATGCTGGGATCTTGCTTGCACTGGGCTCAAATTCTGTCATGCCCTGGGTCTCTAGTTTTGAATCTTGTCTCATCAAACCCAAGCCTTTGTTGCTTTAAGGAGTCAAGGCAATTAAACGTGCACATTCGCCCCATTTATTGTGTTCAACTGTGATTGTTTTTACTGTAATGTGAAAAGAAAATCTGGCTCTTCAAGCAATTAATCCATACAATACATCACTGCCAGATATGAGTTATAGGTCGCTCTTATTTGTCCAATAGTTTTCTCATATTTCTTCCTTTTTGTTGACACATATGAGGTATGGACCTTTCCCATTTGGGAGATAAACCCTATAGCTCAACAGAGTCTATAGCAAACTCCTGGCCTTTCTTTATTATAAAGAATTGGAAGAACAGAAGCCCAAGGGTCATATTTCAATGTTACATTTCTTCTGTTCTGAGAGAAGGCAACAGAACCTTGACTACTATAGTAGAACAATGATTAATACTCTGGAAAGTAAGAACTGATTCGAGTCAAACCAAAAATAGATCACTTTTCAAAACTATTGGATGTGATAAAACAAAATAAATTTCTGTGCATGTATTCATGCATCAGAAAAAGAATTAAGGATGTTATTAAACAGTTTATTGAAGCTTCAGCAATGTTTGGATATAACATTAATAGTTTTAACCCCTTGTAACTGAACACAGTCTGAGGAATGCAGCAGTGCTTATTTGTCTACCGGAGTCTTAATTGAATCCACAGGCCCAGTGAAGATAGCTGACAAACAAAATTCTAGATCTGATATTGCCATGGGCCAGGACCTTTCTTACAAGAGGCATTTTTGCAGAAGATCAATGCATACAGTTTTCTGCATTTGCCCCTCCATTCTGCTGCTGTGTTAACTTACTGAGTAAACTGGAGGGAGGATTTTGGTGTCATTCCTCACTTTCTAAAAATACTGACAGAAAATCGTTAACATGGCTTGTATCTGTCTATTCATCACCAGCTTTCTAAGGCCAATTATTCAATTATTATTCAATTATTTTGATTTTACTGAGAATTTACAACTACAGTGATCAATAACAAATGATTTTGCTAGGAGTAGAATAGGAGCAAAACCTTCTTCCCTGGTAAAGTGAGAGAATGACTAAAAGTAGAGTAGTGCTGTGTCAAAACTACCCCCTTCAAAAATGCCTGAAGGAGAATACTCTTCAAGAGTTTTAGGTGCTGTTTGCAAGTTACTTATATCTTAAGTTGACTCAACATGTTTTAGGATTTCTAGAATCCTATATCAAAAACTTTTATGCTCCCTATACAGTTAGTAGAAGTATTATACAATAAAATTTTTAACCTTTTAGTTTGGTTAGGGTTTGTTGTTCAAAGAAGATAATAAATTGGATTTTTTTATAATTTTTTGGTTTGAGGAAACACTCTAAAGCCCTCGTAAAGTTCTATAGAGTAATGTTTGAATTCTTTAACTATTAGTTTATAGCATATATGTGTGAGAGAATCTCAACATAAAGAACAACATTAATTGCAGAAGCTTTACCTATGAACTGTGGGAGACAGGCTCTGAAAGTCTAGAATTAGCCATGTATTTTGGCTACCAGTTTTTGAGCTGCCATGGGTTAGTGATCCTCATGCATAACTAATAATGTGGATTAATTTATCAAATTCTATCATACAAAATGAGGCTAATAGCACTTCATGTTTAACTAATTTGAATTGGCTAAATCTTTTTAGGGCAATTGAGCAGTTGCAGGAAACAGGGAAGAATACAGAAGTGAATCTATACTTGTGAGTGCTGGGGATTAATGTGTGTTCACAGAAAAGTTGAAGGATGTATCCATGTATCCCTTTTTTTGTGTGTAATTGAAGTTCATATATCGAGGTAGAGTAGCAAATTGATAATCTTAAAGAGTCAGAAACATTAGTGCTCAGATACAGCTTTTTTAAACTGTAGTCAAAAGGCAGCTGCTGCTCCAGTGTAGTGAGAGACGAGGCAACAACAAGGTCGAAAGCAAAGTAGCTTCTATAATTTGTGCTTTCTTCCTTTTGTACTGAAAGATGGATTTTTCTCCACAGCTTGGAACCTAGTTCCTCAATAACTTTATAGTGTTGCTGCAGAGTGGATCCTTAGCCCACTGTGACTGCATGAGGCTTATCCGTGGCTTTTTCATTTGCAGACAAGAAGGATTTCTCTGCAGAAACCTCTGCATTATAGTGATGGTTATTTCCCATTTTCAAAAAGAAAGCTGTTCACTTTGTAAGACATGACCTTTTTTTTTTTTTTTGTGCCAAAGCTGTACTGTATGGGGTTTTACTGTTTTTGCAAACATCAGTCTTGGACTGGTTTAGCTCACGTTTTTTTCTCTTGCATTTCCAGTTTTCTCAATTGGCATGTTATGCATATAAGATGTTTTGAATGTATGGTGAGAAAGATGGGATCTTGGAATGCATGACATGATGAGGGAATGTAATTTGACTAAATAATGAGAAAAATAATTAAGTCTGAGTGTTACAGGTGTTGCTTATAGGCAGTTTTTCCTTTCCGGATAAAGGGAGAGAAAACATGTGGATTGTTGGGTTAAGAAGTCAGAATTGGTCTTGTGTTGTGGATATAAAAGTACAACAAATCATTAAGATGTTCTTCAAATTGAATAACATAGAAAATGGTGAAGAGGAAGACAGATTTTGCCTCTTATTTTCATTTAAAATTAAGCTGTTTACCTGTATGCCTAAAGTGGAACCAGGACCAAATATGAGTGAAGAGTATGTCATACTTCTTGCAGCATTTTGGGTGATTATACATTGTAGTGGTTGTCAATATTTGGTGATTATTCAAAAAGCACTTAGTATTGAAGTCTTTGACAGACTGTAAATTAGCACCTGAAGTACTTAAAAATTAACTGGTTTTCTAATGAAATATTGGAAAATGGATTAATTGAAAAAAAGAAGTATGAGTGCATGAAGCAAATTACCAAAACAGAGGACTTTCAAAAGTTACAAATAATTTCTAGGCGAATAATCCCTTAGACATCAGGCTGTCACAGGTTTTTAATCATTTTTTTGTCTACTGCAAATATACAATTTCTATTATAAATGTTATTTCTGGTAAAGAATGTTTCTGTCAGCTCTGCTTTCACTATTCAGAGAGAATAGGAGACTGGATCCAGATTGCTGTCTTCATTATGTATTTATGAGACACTTCCTTGGCATTGCAGGCTGGATTGAGTAGTTCTCAAAGACTGGTGTCAACAGTACATGTGCACACACAAAAAACATTTACCACTCAGTGGGTTTTATCTACCACACTGAGTATGTTGTTGTCATTCAGCATCAAGATGCATCCAAGCCTCTATTTCAGAATCTAAATACGCTATTGTTCAAGGCCTTTGAAAGTCCTGGATCTGCCTACTGGGGTGTAGAGCATCTCCAAGTCAACAAACTCAGTAAATATCATGGCTTAAGGTGTTTTTTACCATTTTGTATTTTTTCTACCAGGTTTAACTGTAATGTTGATGCCAAAAAATTGTCTGTCTTCTAATATACTGTATTATTTTCCACCTGTACCAGGACACTTTAGTTTACTTTACCTGTAAATTTTGGAATATAATTCAATTGTTCAGCTACTTCCTTATCTTGGTGTGAGAAAAATTGATAAGTCATTCTTTCTGTTGGATAGTGGGGCACAGTTCTAGATAAGAAAAATCACAGAGGTATCCCACTTTGGTATTTCATGAGCTTCTGAAGAAGCAGAAAGCAATGTTGTGAGGTCCAAAAGGCTGTTGTTATGGTTTATTTTAGCAATCTGAGCTTTCAGCTGAGGAGCGACCAGAAAGGCTTGGAGCTGCCCAACAACACAGAAGGAAGGTAGCATCTCTGAACAAGCAGATTTTGCAAAAAACCAAGCTCCTGGAAGAGGTAAGTATTGTGTGTGTAATAAAGAAGAAAACTCTGATAAATGTGGTTGATCACAAAGTTTTTGCTATCCAAAAAAGATTTACAAGCTATCTTCTGTACCAGCAATTTGTCATGCTGAACATTCATTTCAGTGTCTCTGAATGTCTTGCTTGCACATTTATTACTAAGACAATGTGGCTGGTTTTATATTAAAAAATTGTGTAGCCCTGTGTGTGAGGAGGGGGCTAGCTAATCAAAACATGCTTTTCCTCTTTTTGCATGTCTTTCAGAGAAAAACAGAGAGAGTATCACTGTTTGATTTGTTAGCTACAGTGTTAAATGTGCTGTTTTCACAGTTTTAAGAAACAATTTAGGAAGTTACTCTAAAATATGTTATAAATTACTTTTAGCACTTCCTGTCCTTTATGTGAGCCAGCTTGTCTCACCAAGGTGGGGGTTTTGCTGGTTTGTGGACGTTTTTGCAAGTTACTACTCAATTTTCATTTTCGCATTTTTTTTAGGAAGGAAAGGCTCTTGAATTTTTGAGTGATGTTTTTTTAATATCTATAACTAGGGGCAAGTATTCCATTATTCCTCTATTTCAACCTACTTTTGCTATTGCCATTTAAACACAGAAAAGTGTAAGTGGAAAAGCTATGCCATTACTGAAATGCTGCTTTTAATTATGCATACCGCTGTAATCAGCACCATTTTTAGCTTGCAGAATCTGATCAAAACATACTGCATCAGAGTCAGTAATTGGAAGAGCTTGCCAAAAAAAATAAATAGTACTTGAGGAAAAAGTTACTGATGACTCCTGTGAGTGATGCTCTGTCAAGTACAGCACTGCTTCAGCAACCTTTATCTGCTTTTTGTTTTGTTTTGCTCTGCTCTTGTCAGTACGCCTTAACCTTACATCTTAACTGGTTTTATCTGTTCAGTGTTGGGTTACAGGGGCTCTGATAGACGGGTGTCTCTATGAGACATTGTATGAGACGGTGTTACGTTCTGTCCTACAAACAGCAGAGGTAAAACAAGGGTAGCTTGGAAAGCCTTGCCCTCTATGGGATAGCTATGGAAGCACTGGATTCTAAACCTTCCTGCTCAGCCACTTACAGACTTAACTCATTTATTTATTTATAAAATTAGAATAAAATAGTCTTTAACAGTGCAATAGTGTACTTTATTTAAAGGTTGTTTATCCATTGAAGGCTTAAATCTCCTTCAAGTAAAGCATATGCTGTGAAACATTTTTTGAAGTCTCTGACTAACTTTCAAGTGATGCTAAGTTTAAATAAAACTGGAGAAATAAAATCTATGCACAACACATTTGAAAGACTAATTGCCTATCCTGTTCTTTGTTTCTCTCTTCTTTTTTTCCAAATTAATAAAAAGCTTTATTAAGAACCAGTGCAGGTTCTTCTTGATTTATTTTGCAGAAAAGAAGAATTTTGAGGGGTAGAGTATGACAGTGTTTTGGCTGGTCAATATTAGAATGCATTTCCTCTGGAAATTGCCAAACTAGTTTTGTTCTTCTTTAACTGATGCCTATCTGTTCATGTTGCCCTCTGGCATGCCTGTGTGGTTAGAAATAGCATTTTTTTAATTGTCAAGAACACTACAATTATTATTTTCACTATACCTTGAATGCAAACTATGTCCATCACAATTCTTCTTCACTCTAGAGGGAAATATTATGATATACTATAATTATGATGTTATTTTATATAATGAAATAAAATATAGGTTGTTTGTGTTTTGGTTTTTTTTACTTGAGTTTAGGTTCTTTTAACATTTTGGTAATATGAATTTTCCATGTCTGTTTATATCAAACATGACTGTGGTGTCCTGTCAGGATGATGGCTGTCAGTAAGAAAAGTATTGACACTAACTAGCATTTAAATATAGGCTGAAGTGTCGGACTTGCAGAATCATAGTATGGACTTACAGACAGTTAAATCCTGGTGGATTCTCGTGTTCAATTGAAGTTAATTTCTGAAGTAGAAACACAAATTACAAAATGAGATGTTTGGAATTTCAGAAGTGGGGAATTTCAGTGTATCCCAAGTCACTGCAGTAGGTTTGTGTCACACTTTAACTCTTCTTTTAAACCACAAAGGCTGTAGGACACGTACATGTGAAGGGACATAGAGATGTAGGGTGTGTGTATATTGTAGAATGGAGATAGATGCAGGCGCTTGCAGCATCTGCTCTGAGCAAACCTGTTCCAGGTAAGAAGCTTTGTTGTCATGATTGGCAATGATGTAACACTGTCCTGTTAGAAGAGAGGGCAGATTTGCTCAGGTTTAATTGAGTTCTAATTACAGATCTACAGGTTTTGGTTGCGTCCAACAGCTCACAACCATCTGTAGTTTTTCTCCATCTGTAGTCATACTGGAAACATGCTCAGTTTGAGAACACTGCATTGCCCTTGCATTCCCTTGTGGGCAGTTAGCTCAGGCTTAATTTTTGGGAGGACAGCCTGGGTACCGTTGTGGAGGAGAAGTGGCATTAGGAAATTGCAACAGCTAGTTCAGGTTTCAAAAAGTGCAAAGTGCACTAGCACAGCTCTCCAGCCGTGCTGTTCCCTTGATCTTTCTTGCCTAGTTGAACAGTAAGAGAGGCTGGTAAGTGAGCCCAGCAGTCATGGGTGGCTTTTGCAGCTCTCCTGTGTTGTGCAGTTATGATCTGGAAAGCAGAAAGGATCCATCAAAGTCTGTCTGCAGCCTCAATGACTGAAATGTTCAAAAGCATTTTGTCTGTAGCAGATGACTCTGATATTCCAGAGAATTTGAGCATAATCTGGCTCCTGGATCAGTAATACAGAATATGTCTGTTAACTAGATATATGTTTTGGGGACTATGTTTTCATGCCTCGTGTATGCAATTTCCTTTGCCAGTTTCCCTGGTATATGGATGAATGTATTTGCTTGTTTTCCATGTGCTGCTGAGAAGCAGAAAGCAGTTTAGGGTGAGGAGGAACCCTGGTTGTAAACCACACAAAATTGGTAGAGTTTTACTTCATTACGTATCTGCTTTGAACTGCCAAACAAACTTCACAATTCACAGGAAAACTTAAGTATTTACTAAGTCTGTTTTCATGCCATTTTAACAGTTGAGGACCCTTTAATTCTATGTGGCTTGTTTTCAGTAAGTAACAGTCTCAGTGCTGTTTATATGTGGGGAAAAAATGTACTGACAGCTGTTAGCCAAATATAATCCTTTTATCACTTTAGTAAAGTAAAAATTTCCTGGCTGAATTTCTCTTACTACTTGCCAAAGGCAGTGTTTGAAATCAGTGACGGTCAAGACTCCACCTTTTTAAAAATGTTTATGGAGTTCCGGCTTCAATAGTGTAGTAAATTTTGGCAAGATTTCTCATACTCTTCACTCTTCATTTCTCTTTACGCTTCATGTCAGTTTTCATGAGATGTGGACTGAAGGCTTAAAATTTTTTCAGTTAGTTAGAATCCAGTCTATTGGTGAATTATTGGTGAAAAGTTATGAAAAACAATTAAAAAGGTTTTTTTTTTAATATAAATTAGGCTTCGGAAAGGAATGAGTGGAGCATTAAATCACAGCTCTGTGTTGTGAACAGCAAACTAAATCAGCATGAAGGGAAGTGAAACAGAGCTACGTGTGTGTTTTTTGTTTGCTCACTTCTGCTCCACTTTTGTAACCCACATCCCGTTTTTGTTGTTACTATTGGCAATGTTATCTTAAATCATAAGGACTTTAAAGAAGGATGCTCTTCTAAAATTAGCCTCTGTAAATTATTACAAGTGAAATATCCACTGGCATTTTGCTAACTACCTTCTTGTTAGACTTTCCATAGTTACACAAAAGAAAACCATAAACCAGCTTGCTTATTTGGTATGGACATGTGGTATACCCTTGACTTATTTGGAGAAGCACAAAATGGGACTCTCTTCTTAGCCTGGTGTGAAACTAGGCTAGTATAACCAGGCTAAATAAGTTTGAGTAATTTCACAGAATTCTGTGCAATAAGTTACCTTTCTGTTGCCATATATTTTCTACAATCTGCTGTTTATTCTGGGACTTTATCCAGAAGGTCACGTGGTAAATGTTCCTGTCATTAATTAAATATTCAATCAGAATTCTTGCAATCAGATGCTCTCAGAATAGCTGACAAGAAAAGACAGTGTCTGTGATGGTTGGCCTGTTGTTTAAGAGACAGTCATGAATAGCTCAGATATTGCTGTTCTGCATTACAGGTGTAATTAGTGTAGAATATAGAATCAAAATCTTTTCTTTCTCTTTCATAACAGTTGCAAGCTAAATGTACTGATCTGCAGGCAAAATGTGCCGAAGCAAAAAAGACATTAGCTGAGGTAATCTTTGTTTGTTTTCCTGTGTGCTGATTGTAGCTGAAATGTTTTTAAGAAGTTCTGTGTGTGAAGGAATGTATTAAATGGTGAAGGTGTTTGCCAGCTTAACTCATCCCATGGTGTGGGAAAGCTAAGTAGCATGACTCATGTGTGGAAGTGTATTTCAGTTTATTATTAATTGCAACCCTTAGGTTAAGAGTTACAGTGAAAAACTGGACAAGGAATTGGCAGCCTTAGAAACAATAGAAGCCCAGGCAGATTCTAGGTAAGTTTCTTCCTTTATGACCTTTGAAATTCTGAAAAATAATGACTTTTAAAATTAATCGTTGAATGTTTCTTCCTTTATCAAACTACACAAATAACTAAAATTTTAAAATTAAATAATTCTCCAGCTTGCTTTCCAAAGACAGGAAAACATTACCATAGTGTTCAGTCAGAACGAAAAGTGTCAGTCTGTAGTTCAAAATAATTGTAGGTGTTTAAAACAGAAGAACCCTAGACACATTTGACAAGTAGCTGAGACCTTCTTGAATTATTTTGTTCATATTTGAAGCCTTCATCTCAAATAAATTAAATAGGAGTCTCTCAAAACTTCCAGAGTAATGAGGTTAAAACATAGCAAAGCCATCAAAATACTCAGTGTAATACTGCATCTTTATTTTGACCTTGGTATATCAGTGGTGGTATTTGGGGTTTTAATTTACCTAGATTTTATTAGAAATTTACTTAGAACTAAGCTTGTTCTAATATATGTTAATTCTCCATCTGTTTAAATTAGAAACTAAAAATCTAATATGGTTTACTGCATCTTCAAATTTAGCGTATTACAGAGTCTGCGAGCGCTGGTGGCCATGAATGAAAACCTGAAAAGCCAGGAGCAAGAGTTCAAAGCACATTGTAGGGTAAGTTCCAGTGTCTTATCTAAGGATTAATTTAAAACTGGGTGAGTAAGCACTGTACTTCCTGATTTGTTGTTGTGCTGTGTGTGTCGCTGTCTGTCATCTGTCCTGCACTCCCCACCCTCTGTGTTCTGGTAGTTCCAGGCTGATGTTGAATGTTGCCACCAGCTTGATTTGCAGCAGAATTATGGGCAGTTTCCTGTATCTACAGCGAGGCTGTGACCAAAAGGGCTGGCACTGGATTAACCAGAGGGACCTGCCCCCTGCCCTGAGGGCTGCCAGGGCAGCTGAGTTCATGTGGCCGTCCTTAATACAGGGCAGTTCCTAGACACCAGATCTGCCTTGTGCTGCTCAGAGCTGTGACCCTTCTGGCTCTTCTCCTGCTCATCACCATTCTGCTGAGAGCAACCTGGGGTGGGCTGACAGGGATACTAAAATGTAAGTTTGAGGTTGGGCTGTACTAGACACCCACTTGTGCTATTCACAGCCTGAAATGGATTATCTTTTCCTGGATAATGCAACCAACAGAGACCTGAGGAGAGGCAAAGTGCCAAAGAGGAGTGTTCATCAAGGCCCCTATCTGTGGAGCAACCCACCAAAAGAGACAAGCTATTCCAGTTTTCAGAACGTGTTCCAGTTTTACTGCTTAATTGCTGTTTCACTTTCCTGTTTACTGCTGTGTTTATGGACTGCCCAGAAATATGATCTGAGAGAAATGTTTTCATTTCCTTCTATTCAAACAACAGTGGATGTAATTTAATAGAATGAAAAGAAGCAAATAGTGCCCTAAGGCCTACATGGAGCATAAGCATACGTGTTCTCCATACGTACTCCTTTGGAAAGCTCTAAAGGATTGTAATGAAAACTTCCTTGCAAGTAACTTTAGGTTCATTCATTTCTACAAATGCCATATGTTACAGTCCCATGTCACTCTGCTGCTATTGTAATATTGCTTTGCTTCTTCAGCTTCACTGCCCATGTCACTCATTAGCTGTCTTAGCTGGATCTAGTGTATTTGCAAGTAAAATAAATCTGTTTCTATGTTTGATAAAAGCAGACGGTTTAATGTGATAAGTATTAATGGATGCCTTACCCTTAAGCAGGGAATGCTGTTCAAACTATGTGTGGTCAGCTCTGCAGTTTTGTTAGTGTGGGTTGTCAAGATCCCTGCTCTCCCCTGCTAAGAGAATAGGTCTCAGTTAAAAGCCTCATCATTTTTTGTTTGTATTACAGGAAGAAATGGAGAGACTTCAACAAAGTATTGAGAATTTGAAAGCTGAAGCAGCGGAAGATGGGGAGGAACAGGTAATAGCAAATGTCTTAAGTTTTTTACCTAAAATTTTTGTTTTGAAATGTTGGCTTAAGTCCTTTTGACTTTTGGGACATTCTCATAAGCATTAAAGTATCTGCTGAAATATCTGAAAAATTCCATATCCCCCTGGTAAAGGCACAGATGAGGCTAATAATCCTAGAAATAATTCCTGTTCTGGAAACAGCTGTAGCATTCTTGATTATTCTTGCAGGATCCGTGGGGATCTACTCAGTGATGCTTTTGTGCATCTTTGTTCTTTTGTGCATTACTTCTTTCTGTATGGTACCAGAGAAGAATCTCTGGGTGTTGAGAGCTGTGCAAACCTCTGACAGAAACAACTCTTCCTCAGAAAGCGTGTTTGGCTTGGTTGTTTTTTTGTTAGAAGTGGGTTTATTTGAAGGATGAAAGCAGGAGTTTTCAGTGGCTCGGTACATTGCATGCTGTGAGTAGCTGTCAGAAGTTAGGCTTTAACACAAGTGCATCCAGAGTGATGGCAATGAATAATGAATGAACAGAAAAGGAAAAGCTTGAATGACTTGTATTTTCTGTGGGTAAACATTTTATACATTCATGCCTCTGAGATGAGGTAGATCAGAAGTTCTGTGATGCTGCTGTCCTTCTGAACACAGCATGAAAAAGTTAGAAAGTAAACCTAAACCTTAAATTTTTTAACAAGAAAAAGTTACCTTGAAGTCCACAATCCAGGAAATATTGAATACGTGTCAGAAGATTTATGTTCTCTCCTGATGCCTTGTTTATTTTTAAATCCACCACTGAATCAAAGTATAAACACTCAGACAAAGGGTACGGACAATCTTCTGATTCATATTTAAAGTGCGACTCTTGGAAAGTAGTGCAGATGCTATTGACAAATCTTAAACTAAAATATCAAAAATTAAAAGCTAGCTAAATGCACTTGCTTACAGTAGATGTGTCAGGTTTTTAATACAGATTATGAATTATTGTTAAAAAAACAACTAAAACAACAAATGGTGATGTCATTATAGGCACCGTTAAATGGAAGATAGAGGAAAAAAAGAAAACAAACCCAGTCTGCCCATTTTTGCACTACAGCTCTTATATGCTACTGTAATACACAATTGCTTTGGGTTCTCAAATTCTAGGAGCCGAATAAGATCATAGAACAGCAGTACCAAGCTGAGAAAGAGAAACTTCAAAAGATCCGGCTGTTACTGGTGAGTAACTCTTTGTGAATTTACTTGTATGAAGTTGTTGACATTTTTCTTCTCTTGTAACTTCTAATACTTCTCTTTGTTGTTCTAATTTTAACAAGTTCTTCTGCCACAAATCAATTAGAAAAAAAAATTGATCCTCAGCCAATGCTTTTCTTTTTTAAAATAAATTATTTAGTAACAAAGTATTGCTGGGGGGGTGGGCTTCATCCATTTTAAGAAGAGAACAAGAAGAGGCTTTGTTTTCTCCCCTCCTAACTTTCTATTCAGGCACGAAGAAACAGAGAAATAGCCATTTTACAGCGCAAGATTGATGAAGTACCCAGCCGAGCTGAGCTCACACAGTATCAGAAGAGATTTATTGAACTTTACAGTCAGGGTATGTATATCAAGCAGGAACATCCTGCTAAAGGCTAAAGCCCTGAAAGGAGGGCAGTTGCATTTTGAGCATATGGCATGTAACAACAACACTATTAATTCTGTGGTATTTTAAGGGTCTTTTGGTATTCATGTTCTACACCATATTTTCAAGGTTTTATAAGCTGGGCTTTAAGAATTTTCCTGAGGGTGAAACTCAGTGCACAAGATCTCTGGAGTAAATTTTGTCTGCAACAGGTTCTGTCATTTAGGTTAATAACCAATGTGTTTAGAAAGTCCTTAATTTACCATTGACAAATGAGATTGCTGTAAGTTTGAGTTGTGTTTAATTAATTTGCCTTGCCATGAGATTGCATTTGTTGTTTTCCTTGAAGTATCTGATTCTGAACCAAACTGTGTCAAGAACTACAAAGAAAAGGCAGTTTCTTGAAGGGACTGTTTTCTTTCATTTTTGATTAGTAAAATCCTGCAGTATCTTAGTAGAAAGAGAGTACAAATTGTCTTTAGCTTCTATGATCAGAAGTTATAAAATTGGGAAATGTGCTCAGTTGAATTTTTGAATAGGAGTGTGTGTGCTGTGCATGGATGGTATGGAACATGTAAATGGAATAAAATTTCAAAATTGTTCATTAAACTGATAACAGACCAGTGTGCTTACTGGTGTATATTTAATGAGCTTGTATGTTAGCATAACCTAAGTCTCTACTAAAAAGAACTAGCTAATGTTTTAAAGATATTCTGCGTTTATTAAATATGTGTGTGAACCAAGCTCTTGAGGGTTGAACAGTTCCAGTCTGGTTATCCAACTGTGATCCAGATCCTTTGCCCTGGTGAGGCATTTCTAGTGACACAGTCGTGTGCTGTCTTCCATGTGTGTTGTCTAACTCAATACGTGGAAGAGATGTGAGTAAAAATCCAGTACTTCTTCCCCCCTCTTAGCTGTGCCATGCAGTTCATTTAATCAGGTCCAGCTACAAAGAACTTTGTTGTCTTACATTAATTCAGTCTCTAGTCAGAGCATTCACCTGCTCAGATGATTGAGCTTCATTTATATAGGAAGTACAGAAAGATTGGAATCAAAGAGACTTGTGCAGCTTGTGGGTAGATTTAAGATGCTTTGAATTTTATGGGACTTTGTTTTCTATAGTACAATGTGTAGTAACTCAGGATAACAGAGTGCTCAGTCGTGCTTGGCAACTTGTGTCATACAGGCTAAACTTCTGGAAAAGTGAGCTGACAATCTCTAGCCAGTCTTTCTGTGAATTGTGGTAATTTTAGAGGTATGTAGAAGCTTTTCATTTAGCCAGATTCAGATGACCTTCAGAGTTGATTTTTTGAACCTTGATCCAAAGGGTGTTGGACAAGAGTCTTCAGCGATGACTTCCAACCTTAGTGATTTTGTGATTTTTGTACTAGAATGCTTTTCGGTTCCAATATTCAGTACTTTATTTTTTACCTAACTGAGCCTCTTCCATTGAAAACATTAAGCTGAGGCTTCAAGAGAATCAATGAGCCAATTGGCTCTTTCTTCCTCTTCTTCTTTGTCTGTTGTACCTTACACGGGTTCTGGTGTGTGCCCATAAGGCTCCATAACTTGGTACAACGTTCTGCCCAGTGGAAATCTTGATAGGTTTTCTCAGCTGGTACATGGAATCCATAAAAAATCTGGACTACCAGAGCTGCTGCAAGAACAGAAAGAGCTGCATGAAGGAAGTGGTTTGGGAAAAGCCTCTTCCATTTGGCAGCAGTTCTGCAAAACCCAGACTAACTAGGAGACCACATTTGACATAAGCCTGTTGCCTGTGTTTCTGCAGTTTTTCATGCTGCAGCATGATTTCACCTTTTGGAAAATCTTTATGGAACATACTGAACAGCCCTTACTAATTTGTTAGCCTGTGCCAGGCTTTTCTGATTTCCTCAGTGTTTCCAGGCTCCTGGTACTCAGTGTGTTCCTCGAGGCTGCGGCATGAGCAGAACATCACATTTGTACTGTGACACTGACAAAGCTCTTTGATCCCAAGCATCTCCTACTGCAGAAGTAGCCACTGCTGAACTTCTGTCACTAAGACATACAACTTTGAGCTGTGGGTTGCTCCTGAGCTTCAGCTGGAGAAGAGGATGGTACAAATCAAAAGCTGGAATTTTTTTAAAAAATTTTGGAAGTTCAGTGAAGTTGTGCTGTGGGAAGGAGGTCATTCTGTCTGTAAATGGTTCTATTGAAAAGCTTAGCCAAGTGTATTAGTTCCATAAAGGTATTATTTAAAGATGGCAGTTGGTTAGCCTTTAGAGTGTGATGTAATGAGCACGATTTCACCAAGGTTTATCTTTTTTAACCCATGCATTTTTTTCCAGGTTCTGGTTTCTAGACAGTACTTAATATATTAATGATTTCTGCTGACTGTCTTTCTGTGTTGAACTCTTTCCTTGGGAATCACAAATATCTTGGGTTTTCTTAGGCATTGAAGAAGAGAAGAGCACTCAGCAGATTTGAGTATCAGGCATCATCTTGTAGGCCCAAAGGGAAGGCATGGCTGAGCCTTACCTTCCTCACTGAGCTCTGACCAACATCTGCTATAAACACCTAAACCAGAAAGTATTATTTAATTCTATCACAATGAATAGATTCTAAGAAGATAAAAAAGGCTTTGAAACAGAAAAAGCTTTGTTGGTCATCTTGCACCTGTGCAGCTGGAAATATCTAATACACTTTATTTCTACACAGTACTATCAGATTGTCTGTCTGTCCCTGCCCAGCCTGTGCCTCTCCAACGCCACAGCTGTGCCAGGGCCACTGTGAGCAGCACAGGAGCCTCTGTGGTGTAAGGGTAAATCTGGAGAAGAAAGGATGGACAGGCTGATGGTGCCAACATATGTTACCATAAAGGACTGTCAGCATTTGAGGCTTAATTTAGACACTGAGCTGTGTTGCCCTTATAAAAGATGATAGCTGGAAACCCTACTGAGATTTACATTCAGAGGGAACATACCTCCAAAGTGTATTAAAGACTGTGTTCCATTATTGATAGTGGAAAGTATGTTATATAAAGCCTATGAAGTATTTCTACAGATTCCATTTTGCCTCATGTTCTTTTATTATTCTACTCCTTTTTTTTTTTTTGTTTGCAGTCTCAGCAACTCACAAAGAAACGAAGCAATTTTTTACTCTTTATAATACACTGGATGATAAGAAAGTATATTTGGAAAAGGAGGTAAGAAGTTGTTATTACTGTTTTCTAAATATTCCATCTGTGGAGAAGGAGATAAAAAGATTTTACTTGGCTTTCGCCATATTCAGTCCTGTCATAGCAGAGTTACCAGTCTTTGTAAATAAAAATGGAACAACTGATTCATAGGAATATTTCTAATCTTGGAGGGGAAATGGTCTGTGTTGTAAGAGAACTGATGTTAGTACACCATGTTTGAACCACTTGCTGTGTTCACAAAACGTGAGTAACATTTGATTAGCAAATATCTGTCATGTTATTACAGGTCCAAATTGCCCTATTTTTCTGGGTTTTGTCAATATTTTATTATGAACCAATGCTCCAGGAAATAACTTTGGAGAGCAAATTCCAGCTGCTGTCAGCAACATCAGAGTTAGTTCTCAGGGTCTGAGCCTGCCTGCACTGAAGCCACTGGTGATTTCACTGTATCAGAACAGTAGTTTACATGGGAGCAACTTGGTTTTTGTCTCTCCCAGCTATACAGGGTTCACCTCTTTGTTAGGCATAACTTAAGTGAGTGATTTCAGCTTTCTTTTTTGGCAACAACAAAACATCTGATTTCAGTAAAGACGGAGAAATAGGAGTTGTCAAGAGTTGATAAAAATTATGACTTTACTTTTAAAATATGTTTTGATACTTCAGGCTTCTCTGTTTATTCTGATGAAATAAGAACAGATTAGTGAGTTTCGCATTACTTAGATATATTTGTTTAGTTTGACAGACAAGCAGTGGTCAAATTTTTTTGACTGTGTAAAGACACTGTATCTCTGGTTTCGTTTCAAAGATCATAAGCAACCATTTCCTTCCCTTAAGTAGCTGATTCTAATCTACTTGTCAGGTAGTTTTCATTTTTTCCATTCAGAAGAGTCATATATCAGACTTAAAAAACTACATTAAGTAGCAACTATAGAATTTATATTACTTTTGCTTCTCCCCTAGGTTAAATTCAGATTTATTTGTTTTTTTTATTTTGAGGACAAGCCTGCAAATTTTAAAAGCATGCCAAGATTGTTTTTGAAATGGGCACACATAAACAACAGGCAAGAGAATACAGAGCAGATTTATTTCACTGATACATAAATTGGAAGTACTCTTGTCAAAATAAATCAGTGCCTTTTGGGGGGTTCACAGGGAGAATTCTGAATGTTCTTCTGATGCCATCTTAACTTAGTTAAATGTATAATGTCATTGAGATTTCCTTGAGTCACTTAATATGAGAACTGAGGTTTCAGCAACTAAATATTGTCTAGTAATGTACAAAAGATGCCTTTGGCATCTGTGCCTCACAAAGATTTCTGGAATATACTTACACTTTTTCTTATTCCTGTTTTTTTTTCTTTTCTCCTTCCCAAACCAACCCTTTCATAAAACACACTGAACATCATTGCTTTAAAATAGCAATAGCAGGAATTACTCTGAAGTTGAATTTTGGCTGTGGAGGTTTTAGTTCTGACATGAATGGTCTCTGTGATCATGGTTCATGTTTTCATCATTATTTTGTGAAAGATTTTTTAAATGCTTTTTTAACTCCTTTTTTTCATAATGTCTTTCAGTTTTGGGGTGCAGACTCTGATTCACTGTAATGTAACACATCACATCTTCCTGTGCAGTGGTTGTGCAGTACTGCTGTGCAGTGTTACTTTTCACGACGTGAATACTTTGCGGTATAAACTGTAATTACATTCTCAAACACACACTTATTGGAAGAGTCTTGAGGCAGGGATATGGATTTGGAAAATATTGATTTGATCATTGATATGATGAGTCATACAACAATTTCTGTCCTGTAAATAACAGGAATTCTTAAGCATCTTGGCTGCTCTGGAGTCCGTTCAGAATTTGTTCGAATTTTCCAAGGGAAGGTCAGGAACACCTGCAGATTCTGCCATGTGTGTGCTTATTGCTGTCTCATCCAGGTGGAAGGTTTTAAATTTGGGAGAGATGAGTTCAGCTTTCCACAGCAGTGGGGCAGGTGATTCTGTTTGCTACACTTGAGTTTGTTTAATGCAGAATACTTCAAACACTCATCAAAAGGAGAAACTGCTTGGAAGGCTGAATCACAGGAGACTTGCAAGATATATTCAAAACCAAGAGAAAGGGTTACATTAATTGCTAGTTGCTGAATTTTAATACTCTCAGCAATACATAAAAAACAAGACAAAAATCAATGGTGGTTACATGGGATATATTGAATATAGTTTAATTAGTTGGGGGAGTTTATACCAAGCAACAAAATAGTCCTGTGATGCTGTTATAAATTACTATTTTTGTGTTGAGTCAGTGGAATGTTAATGAAATGCCATTCTGTACCTTTTGCAAGTTCATCTTTTAGCATCCTGTAAAGTACATATAAGCAAAGCAAGTAATGTTGCAGTTCAGAAACCTGTAAAACTCATCTGCATGATGAAAGCAGGGCAGGAATTCACCTGCTGTGCCTGCACTGCTTGGTGAGTCTTCACAGGATTGTGTGGAGATACTTCATCACAATACAGTGTGTGGTTCCAGTCTCAGAGGCAAAAGTGGAGGTTTTTTCTGTTTATTTGTGATGTGCTTGTGCACAGTCACTGTTGAACACTGGGCCAGTACCTGTAAGGTATTTTAATGTCAGGTTTCAACACATTTTGGACATGTGTACAGGCCATTTTACCATATGGCTTTAGTTTGGGAAGTCATCATGCTAGAAAATTCTCAGTGATATCATTGAGTGTCAGTGAAATTAAAAATCTCAGTTGTGATCCAAGACCTACTTCTGCTTTCTGTGATTCCACCACTGAAATAGATTTTACTAATCAGAAGAATCGTGGGGTTTGTCCTGAAAGAAAGCTTATGGTAATTTTCATACAGCTGGCTGCTTTTCAGGGCAGTATCTCTATAGTCAATTTTTTGAACTAAATTTCATCTTATTGTCTGTGAGAACTCATACCAGAAAAGACAAATGTATATTTTCTTCTTTTTTGATTTTCTAATTCACAGGTTAACTTACTAAATTCTATTCATGACAACTTCCATCAGTAAGTAATGGTCCTTTATCTCTTTATAGTGGCAAAGAATTGGTTGGAAGAATGGGAGTGGGCATCAGTTACAGTGACTAAAAATTTGTTAAAGTTTTATAATCATAAACTGGTTTATAAAATAGTTTATTAATTCTGATTAAGCCAGTTAGGTAATTCCAAGTCTATGATTCCCCAAACTTTTATAGCCAGCATATGTTTTTAATATCTGAGTCTTTAGATGTGGAAATTCCGTCATAATTTTCCTGGCATTAATTTAAATCTTTTCCTCCATTTTGTGAAGTTGTGGTTATTACATTATGTACAAAACATCAGACTGGGACATATTTCAGACATTTATTATAAAACAACTCTGTATTTAAAGGTTTTGATATAGTTTGAAGTCCTTATGTAAAATCATGGTTCCTTTAGAAGTTCCTGGTCAAATATCAGTCTGTGATGCAGCCAGTGTTTATTTTTTTCTGGATCTTTTTGATTTCAGAAACAAAAGCCCATTAGGCATTTTTGTCAGGACAGTTCAATTCAGGAGAGTCATGAGGGAGGAGATGGCCATTTAGTAGTTTTAAACAGTTCTTCCTATTATATCTTTTTATAATTCTGTTATGAAGTTCTAAGCTTTTTTTTTTCAGAGTAATTATCTCTTTACTTTCTTCTATACACTTGTGACCTTCTGTATTTGATCAGAATTATTTTTTTTTTTCTATTATGTTATCCAACACAATAATTACAACAAACCCCAAGAATTTACTATTTCAGATGTTTTCCTTTGAAGCAGGGATTGTAGATCTGTTTTGCTAAGTGATGAGATTCTTTTGTCCAGGCAATAGAAACCAATATTGTAATTGACAGCTGGGCTTTGGACTGGGGGCTTTTTGGGGGTGTATGCTCGGGGGATTGCATTTTCCTTGGTTTATTTTTTCTTGCTCTATTTAAGATATGTTAAAGTCTAAAATGATTTCTAGGCTTTCCCTGTTAGGGCCTGAAATTGCTTAGTGAATATTTTCTGGCCTCCTAGACCTCTACAAACTTCCTTAACATTCATAACAGCGATTTTTCTTCAAAATTTATGCTTTTATTTAGTTATTTGCAATTTATTTCTGTACAGCACATGAGAACAAGGAACTGAGAGGGACAACACTTGTGATGAGCTCTGCAGTGTCTGTTCCCCTCTCTTTGGTAGCTTATAGCAGCTGAAGAGCTGCACTGTTACTGAAATCACTGATTGCAAAGATGAAGTTTTACACAGAACACTAAGCAATGAGAATTCTTGGATGTGGCCAAATGTACAAGACACTTTGTACATTGAGCTTGTAGCTGAGACACAGTGTTTCACATTCCTGTCAGTTGTTACATTTTTTTCTTTCCAGAGCAATGGCATCTTCTGGTTCTCGTGAGCAGTTTTTACGGCAGATGGAGCAGATTGTAGAAGGCATCAAACAGAATCGAATGAAGGTCTGAGACTCCTCTCACTTTTCTTTGCTAGAACCTGGGAGTTATTTCAGCAAAGCCTCTTGGATAATAACTGTGTGTGGAGAGATCCATTATGTGAGGTGCAAATAAAGCAAGCAGCTAACAAGTATTATCTCTTTTTCACATTGATAAGAAACTTTTCACCACTAAATGTCAACGAACAGAGTAGAACAGAGGTGTTATAACACCTGACAGGAAGCTTATGCCCCATAACTTGGTTACTGGCAGTGTAGTGATTTAAATGCTTGAGACAGCTGAATGTCACTGAACTCAGGGAGAGCTCCTCCACCTGGATTGTGTGGGTGCAGTCAGAGCTGCACCTCAGGCAGCTGGAGCTCATGGGAGCCGCTCTCTGCTGCTGAAGAGGGTCAGCAGCACCTCAGAGTCCCAACCATCCCTTGTCTTAGGGGATCTTGCAGCCCTCACTTGTTGAATCCACTCAGATGGGTTTTTTGACCTGTTTGAGAAATGGCTGAGCTTTGCTGCTGAGTGCGTTGTGTCCACGTAGCAAGTGAAAGGGTTTGTGGTTGAGGACAGGTTCAGAGAAGACAAAACTGTTCTGCTAACATTGGAGGCTATTTTACTGCTTTCCAAATGCCATCTGTAGTGCCACTGCTACTGGGGCTTCAGCACTAGGTTTCTAGGTATCATTTATGAGGCATCTGTCTCCCACTGTTTTATAGATAGTTGTTCCATATGCAGGATATCTGTGTGTGTATTCCATGCACAATGTATGATCTCTTATCCTTCCTACACACTAACAGATGGAAAAGAAGAAGCAAGAAAACAAAATGCGAAGAGACCAGTTGAATGATGAATACTTAGAGCTTCTAGAGAAACAGAGGCTTTACTTCAAAACAGTGAAAGAATTTAAAGAGGTAAGAGCACTTTTGCTGATGTAAAACTGTCAAGTGTTCAGTGACCCATTTTGACTTGATTTGTGCACTAATATATGCACGAGATTTCCTGCCACGATGCTTATCACACCATGTTCATGATGTATCCTGGTGGTTATCTCCACGTGAATCTTGGACCCTTGATTCTGGCAATTCCTGTTTCACTACTAGATTGGCATCCCTCTGTGTTACAGGGAGGATAATTTGTTATCGAGCAAGATGCATATTTAGGTTTCTGAGTGGAATTTCTTGAAGACTTATGAGCAGTCTCTTTGCTGGAGCAAAGAGGGTTGAGGGAATGTGTGTGAATAAGGAGGAAGTGCAGAGTCTTGGTAGTTATAAATACCTTTGGGAACCAGCCTTGTTGTCTAACGACTGTGAAAGCACCGTTTAACACTTCATTGATTCAGCCTTTCCCAAGCTTTTAATCATCTTGTACTTCTGTTAATTCTTGTCTCCATGAGAATGAATGACAAAGGAGTGCTGCCAGGCAAAATTGTCATTTGGCTTCAGATGTTGGAGGAAAAACATCTTTCTGTAATTTGTCCTGCTTTGTTCTGAGACAGTTTCTTCCTGTTTCAGACAATGTGCTCTGGGAGAATGACAGGGACTGTTCAGCTGCTTGTTTGACATACAGAATTTTACATCCTTGTTGCAGAACTTAGGTGGAGGTTTATTTATTTAATTTTTAGCCCATTTTTCTTCCATTGCCACGTGATGGAACTTCTTCTCAACCTTGCTGCCCTTAAAAATAAATGAAGTGAAACTGAACACAGGTGGTGTGATCTTACGTAAATACATTTCTTTACCTAGAGTTGTTCCCTGAACACTGACTTTTTTGCAAACTGTCCTGTGAAGTTCCAGATCACCTACAAGTAAACTCCGTTTCAAATTTATTCTATTTATAAGTAAAAAGCTGGATTTGCTTTAGCTACTTGTTACAACTTTAGATGAATGGTCAAGCAGTGTTCCTTTTGACTTGCATGTCAAAGTTTAATGAGTATGATCATTGGAATAACATTGTGGATGAATAGGAATTATCTTCAGCTCATCACTCACTCCAGACTACTTTGGATTTTGGAGATCCTTCAAAACAAAAAAAAGTGTTTGGTTTTGTTGATGTGGAGATACAACTAGTAAAGAGCAACTACCTCCTCCTATGTTTGCTTTCTGTTCACAGGAATGCCGTAAGAATGAAATGCTGCTGTCCAAGCTGAAAGCCAGTTCTTCCTGAAGAACTCCAGCTAGGGAAATTTATAGAAGATTGTTCAGTCCATTGAATCTCTTTTGTGAGGTGACAGTTATAACTGCAATGTAGATGTATATATATAGATATATATATAAAAAATTATATACACACAGCTGTAAAAGTCTGTTTTTTCCAGTATGTGTTCAGTTTACAATCCCTCATCACATGGCTGTATTATTCATTATTGCCTCCACTACACAGTAAAGAGTTAACACAGTACAGCAAAATAGAAATACTGTCTAATTTTATTTATTTGGGTTTGGGTTTGTTTTGTTGTTGTTTTTTTTTCCCACAGTAAGAACAGTGGAGATGTTTTTTATTTGGGTTTTAACACTGAATTAGGTCAAGATTCTGGAATAAGTAGATATGTGCTGTGTAATATGTCCAGTACCACAAGATGAGCACTGCAGAATGCAGTAGTTTGTTAATTTTGACCCAAAAAACCCCCACAGAATGAGATTCTTGAAACTCGCTTCACCACCTAATAACTTCACATTACTTTAATTTACAGTTTAGCCATAGATAGGATTCCAAAGGATAAAAATTAATTTCTAATGGTTAAGACATAAGAAAATGGAGACTTACCTTGGATAAGTCCTGGTGTAAAATTATAGATCTATATTTTTATAAAGTCTAGCTGTTGTATAAATTTCTTTGAAATTTCCTTTTTATATATAGAGAGTATGCTTGTTAAATTAATAGCTCCAGGAAAAAAGACCTTAATCACTAGGACTACCATGTTATCCCTGACTGGGATGAAAATCAGTCTATCACCTGTAATATAGGAAGATAAAGATTGAGACATTGTGCTCAGATGAACTGATGCTCACCTTTGAAGACAACAACCTACTTACCCTGCTGAAGATTTGATCTTGAAAGTTTAGAAACTTTGTGGGACACTTTCTGAAACATTTTTATATCTGTATATACAGTATTTTATAATTCAAACAGTTGCTTTTTGTACTTAACACCAGGATTTTGGACTGACTTCTTAATGTACGTCACATCTTCAGGAGAAGAAATCAATGTTCCTTTTTCCCAATGACCCTGATGACAGTGCTGTTCAATTACTTTCTATGGCAGCAAATATAAAATAAAGGATGTTTGGAATCCAGTGACATTCTGCTATCGTGTCTTTAAGGTGGAACTTGCCTTAGGAGCTTTACCAGGCTCTCAAGTTACAAGTGCCCTAAAAGATGAATTGTGTCAGTAGTGAAATGAGATGCTGTTTTTGTGACATCTTGTTCCTTCAGCACAAACATAAAGAAAACCTTTCTACTGAGCCAGCTGGTACCTTGCTCTCCCACATGAGTCAGGGACTGAACAGACACAGGCTGCTCCTCTTGTATCTGTTCAAAAAGTCAGTCTGCCCAGGGCTAGTGAGAAAGGAAGGCAAAATCAGATTCCAAGTCCCTTCAAAGAAGGAAAAAATTATATTCAACATTTCCTTCAAAGAAGGAAACTTGCAGACTTTGTAGTCAGCTTTGATACTAGGTGATGTTATTTCTTATCTACAGACTTTGCCCTCCATAAAAACTGTAATGCTCTTTCTAGTTTGTAAATCAAATAATTCATCTTTGGGAACAAGAAAACCTGTTTGAGAATTGAAGCTGTGCTGTATTTGTGTACTGTGGAATTCTCAAAAAAAGAACTTGAGTGGACATTTCAATTTGGATTTTACCATTTTCATCAAAATTGCTTTAGCCATCAAGCAAAATTTTCTAGGTAGGATAAGTAATGAACTTGGATGTAGAATAAATGATGTGATTATTCATTCAGTATAAGGTTAAATTTTATGCTTACCTGCTACAAACACAGTAACCTGGAAACTTCAATGAGGAGTATAAAAATGTTAGAGCCATTGCTCTGGCTGAGAGTTTGTAATTTTGACTTAGATATAAATCTGAGGTTTGTGAAGATGCAGTTACTGCTCATAGGGAATAAATCAGAGTCCACATTATAACTGATTATCTAAACCAGATGGAACCGAGGGCAGATGGACACTTATCTTTGCCTTAAGACCCCTGTGAAAATGAGAAGAAAAAGGCTGGAGAGGTATGAAAAGAGGATAGATCCTTGCCTTCTGACACAGACTATGTATTGAGTGCCATTTCCTCTGATACCAGGGGAGGAACCAATAGCAAGAAGAATCTGTCTTAATTCTCCATCTCAGCTGGTTTCAAGGGAGGAGTAAGAGTTTCTCAGAATTTCTTTGTTTAAAGAGGAAGGTTTTGCCCTGAATTCATTTGGTGTTACCAGGCTTGTAAAGTAACATTTACAGGACTTGCAGCAAAACTTCCTTTTTTTTTATTTGCTAGAGCCAGTTCAGAGCTTTAATTTGCATTTCAATGAATGTAATTAGTTTGATATACTGATGAATAAACTGCTGGAAAGTCAGTCTGCCCTCTGTTTCAGAAGCTGAGACAGTCTCTGAAATTCAGGCATACACTTACCTTAGATGGTGACAGCTCTCTAAATGCAGTTCCTCAAGTGCACTTGTAAAGCATTTTTTGAGAGTGGAATCAGTGACACATACTTGACAAAATCCAGACAATCCTTTTGTTACAGTACATCACAACAACTGGAGAACTGCACCTAGTCACCTCTCACGTCAATAGAGAAAATCTCTGAAGGCAAGTTTAAATGTAACCAGTATTTTCTATAAGGGTTCTTCCCTCGTTCCTCTTTATTTTATGACAAAATCTGCTTATTGAAGCGTGACCTTAGTGTGTATGACACCAAAAGCATTCTACTCTGTGGCAAATTGGCACGTTGCACTCTTTACTCTCCAGAGGCAGGCACTATGGGCACACCCAGCCACACAGGACATAGACTTTGCTGAAAGTTCTTTAGAAACATAAAATTACTTGCATGAGAGAAAGGGTGTTATTACTTCTCCTGTGTCCCCCTCTGTGTACCTGCTGGCACTCCTGCAAAACAGGCAGCTGGAGAGCTGTGCTTGGCTGGGGCACCCACCCCCTTAGAGCAGCTTTGCTAAATTGGGCTTGTAAGTAGGACACATGACAGGGCCATACACAAATCCTACTCGTTTGGGTGGTGGGTGACATACTCTGAGGATAGTCTGTTATCTTAAAAATGTACGAACTCCAGCCTGTTTACTCATGCAGTGCCTGCACAGCCCTGGCTGCAGCCGGTGTGAACTCTGGAGCAGAGGCTGGAGAATGGCTGGAATATCAGCAATTCCTGGGTACAGCAATGAATTACTGAAGAGCTTCCGTTGTGGAGGCTGGAGCATGGATGTAGGTTTCCTGGAGACAGGAGCATAGAGAGTTATTAGCATTTTCTGTTCACGTTCATGTTCCAAAGCCTTTTCATTTCTGCACAGTCTGGACTCCAACAGCACAACAAACTTAGGCCTTCATTTCAATACAGCTGCTGCAGGGTTCTCAGAACCTTGCTGCAGGAGGCAGCAGTGCCTTTCTGCTGAGCAATAGGCTCCAGTGGGGTTTTCTAGGAGCACATTCAGTGTCAGGAAATAAAGTTTAAAACTAGTAGTCCACTGTGTGCAAGCAGAGATGATTGCTGTACTCCAAATTGGCAGCTTCTGTTTGGGGAAATAAATTACCATATGTCTAAGCTCTGCAAAATTATGCTCCTTTATAAAGCTGCTTTTTTTTTTTCTATTTGGATAGTCAAGATACTGTGTCATTTATCTTAGTTCATATAGGAGTTGTATTTTCAATATTTTCTTTGATCCATCCTGAAGCCAACGATAACTGCACAGCAATAATGTCAGATCTAAACCCTAATGCTTAAGTGCCAGAAAGAGGAATCCTTTCCATGCTTGATTTTACTCTTTTTTCAAATAAAATAAAGTTGCAAGATTTAATAATGAGAGTAATTAATCGCAGAAATAAAAGTACCAAGGGACGTAGAACATTATCCACAGTTCCAAATTTTTTTAATCAGGGTTCATGACTATCCAGCAGTTAGTCTCCTGTTGTACCAGGTCACTGGGTTTGGTACACAAATGGGAGGGTAAAGCTCTGGGGATGGGAACACCTTTTCTGACTTTGGGTGGGAAGTAGCACCCAGCAGGTTAGGCTGTACCTCCAGATAACATATTTCTGTTCCCTACACTAAGCTCAGATTCCATGCCATTAAAACCCCAGGATTTTAAACCCTGAACATGTGCTGCTGCTCTCCTAAATGTAGTCTGCATTTAGAGCCAGTGTGGGAAGTCAATTTCGTTCAGAGCTTTCTAAAGCCACTGCAATGAAGTGAAAGCCCCGCTTGCTCCTCGGCGCCTCTGGGTGCATTCAAAGCCGGCTGGTTGCTGTCACTGTAGCACTCACTGCTGTCACAGATGCCTGGGTGGGTAGAGCACCAGCTCGTTATCTTCAGAACTTCTCACAGCAAAATTGCAGAGGCTCAGACTCGCCTCCTAAGGAAGCTAAATTCATCCTTGAGGAGGTGGAGAGCTGTGTTGTGCTGCGTCAGTGCCCTACTCCCAGCTGTGCCGCTCGCTGAGGGCACCCTGCTGCATCTCTGTCTGCAGCAAATACTGTGCAGCTGTGCAGCTGCACTGACCTGCACAGTGACCTCACAGCTCTGTGGTGTTCTCCCAAGTTCCAGCTGCCAAGCCATGGTAAAATGTACCTTTACAACCTGTTGTATCGTGGAAGGGCTCCTGTGACAGAACTGGAGGCGGGTGTTGCTCCGGTCAGCAGGCACGGACAGCTGGAACGTGAGTATCACTGCTGCTGCTGCTGCAGCCACACACTGTGATGGGCCTTAACTTCAGTGCAGCAGGGTTGGCATTGGATTTTTGTGATAGTAATGGCTTGCCTTACCAGGCACAGGGGGTACAGGCACTAAAATTTGGCAAAAGTGCTATTATGAGAAACTTCAGGAGATTTGTATGCATTTTAACACCAGCTCAAGATGACCTCTTCATTTCTTCCTTCCATGTCATCTGTTTGGATTTTAAAGTTTTTCTTTCACATGAAAAATTCAATTGACTTGAAAAATTTGTGAATGGTTCTGAATGAGGCCTGTGGGTTTTAGTAACTTTCAGTCTCTTACATATGTGTCTTCCTTCTGGTTTAATTAAGCCTCCAAACAGTAGTTTAAATGGTAGCTATTCCATATGCAGGCAAGTTGAGAGTCACAAAGGAAAGTTATTTAAATTGGCATTTAAGTCTGAGCCACTATCTAACAACTCTGAAATTCTAGGTTATTAAAATTTCTGAATTTCCACTGAAATTGAGAGGAGAAGCACCATCTGCAGGAACACAAGACACACAGATGGCTGTGGCTACAGGCAGAGCTGGTCACACTGGACTGTCACACCACTGCAGCTGTGAAGTACAGCAGTGCCTGACCTCACCACACACTGTGCTCCTGAGATACAGCCAGGCTCACTTCAGGAGCTGGAGGAACATGTGCTTTGATGGCATTTATTTAAATCACTTGTTTAGAAAGGAGCAGGAACATGCCTGGGTCTAAGTTGCCAGAATACCTGACATTAAGCTCAATTTGACATTACCAGATACATGAATCACTTTAAGATGCACTAGATTACCTTTAAAGTTAACTCTTTAAAGTCTGACTCTGCTTTAAATTTAAGGAAGTAAAGGCTGCATCATTGTTTTGTTTTTCAGAACACACGAGCTACTTGATAATACCTCACTGACGTGGATGCTCAGGACGTCAGTCCCTGGCTCTGGAAACACACCTGGCTGCCATTGCCTGGAGAGACTGCCAGGATACCAAGGCTTTGGTAGGAGCTTCATGCTCAGCACTGGTGTCAATGCCCGTTGGGTCGGTACCTGTCAGAGATGAGGCTGAGTGTGATGTGCTGCAGTGAGATGAAAATGCCAGTGGTGCAGGTTGATGGAGCTGAAATTCCTGACTTTAGTCACCCTGTGCAGTTTGTGTTTGCCCGAGGGTACGCTTTGAACCAAAGGGTTGCTTAAGCAGCAGAAAATACAAGACTGGCAGAGAAGGGCAGTGTGAAAGGTTAAACCTCAGCTTCTGAAGGAGCTGTGATGCTGCCCAGCTCCATAAGAGCTATGATGATTTGCCCTTATAGTACCTAAGGAAGCTTTAGGAGGAGATGGAAGAGGGTGCTGGGATTCTGCGTCAGTAAAAAGCTGCCATGCAAGAAACACTCAGAGATGCTCTCAGCTCTCCCCCTCAGGGTAGGGGAGGAAGTGAAACCCACTAGAGGAACAATATGGAGTGAGATAGATTTTGCAGTATGCAAGGAAATACTTCATTTATTTATGTATATATTGGTAGACAGGAGTGTTTGTTAGACCTTGGAATAACAATTTAAGGCTTGGTTTTGAGTCACTTTGGGGTCTGGGGAGTCACACCTGATGGCATCAACACCTTTCTTATAGCAGGAGGTAGCTGATGCAAGCTGACAAATTGTGGACTTCACTCAGGGAGGGTGATGAGCAGACTTATGGTGCAAGACATGGTGCAGACACTCACCTACCACTGCTAAGCAGCCACACGCTGCTGCCAGCAAACCTGGTGACTGAACAGCATGTTTGGTGTTTGTAACACAGACATGCTCACTTATTTGGTAGCATGAAACAATAATGCATCCAGTCCCCGTTCACTTGGAGGTATTGGGGGTCTATCTTGAGCTCACCTGGGTTTCATAAAACAGGGAGAGCCTGAGCCCTGCAGAGTAAGGGTGCAACACTTAGGTGAAAACTCCAGGCTAGATCCGCCTCCTGTGCAAGGAGTGAGAGCATGTCCTTGGGAGTTCTGAATAATTTTACATTTGGCTCTAAAATTTCACTCCCAGGGGACTCTAGGGGACACAGCCAAGCCATGTTTCACCAAGCCTGCCCATCAAACACTGCTTACTAGAGCACACACAGCCCCTCAATCATATCAGGGCATGTTTCTGAGCTGCTTAATCATCCATTTTAATTTCACATCAACTCAACGACTGATTGAATACATCATGTTTATTCCCTTCCAAATAAATCTCAGAAATGAAGCAGCATCCTGCCCCTGTCACAAACATTTTGGTATTGCTCAATTAGCAGCTCCCACTGTTGCCTTTGCTAATGATGAGAGAGCTCCAGGATGGCACGTGTAGGTTGGATGAGATCAGATGTGTTGGGTTTGACAGTCACGGTATCAGACACACACAGTGCTTCGCTTTAGACCTCAGCACATGTTGATTCCAAGAGCAGACGGGAGGTATTCACTGCTTCCATCTTCTCTGCCAAACCCTGGAGCAGCACATATGTATTTCCAAGGGGGAACTGTAAACTGTCAGTTGGTTTATATCCAAACATCTTCCATCTTCTTTCTCATTGTTCCTGAATCCCCTTGAGTAGCTCTTGTGCATGAAACCTGTACATATCACAGGCATGTTTCCCTCAAGAAATCTCTATATTATGCAACAGAGGAATGATTTTCTCCTCTGTGTCCCCTTTTATCTCTGCTTTACAAAAAGGTTCTTGAAGGCATTGTTGTAATTTTTGTTAAATGCTGTATAAATTAGAGGATTAAAGAAAGAATTTGAGTAGCCAAGCCAAAGAAAGATGCTTTTCCAGACGGGTGGGATGTTGCAGGAACAGAGGGGACTTATTAATTCTGTGATGAAGAAAGGGATCCAGCACAGTACAAAAACTCCAATTAAGATGCCAACCATCAGAGCTGCCTTTTTCTCTTTCTGTTCTCTCCATGTTTCTCCATCTGTCTGGAAAGTGATAGCTGCATGACGAGCTGTAAACACCATCTGTGGTTCATGCGAAGCTTCCTTCACCTCAAAACAAAAGCAAACATGGTTTCTTACCAAGACAGTTTGTTTGAGTGAAGTATTATTACTAAGTGACAGCACAACATCTGTGCACCTACCACAAAAGGCCTCAACTTCATTCCTTCCACATTAAAAGAAAGAAAATGCCCCTGAGTGCCAAAGTTACCAGACTTCTCATTATGTTGGAAAAGCTGCCAAGTGTGACTGACAAACGGAGCTAAATAAAAAGTAACTGATGCCATGTGTGTTGTGGGATTCTTTTTCAGTTCATTTATTGGATGCCTTGATACCTAGTGGGAAATCAGGTTGTTAAGGCAGGTTAACAAAGGCATGCACCTTCTGCCTATCCCTACACTAGACTCATGCTGTACATGACCTTCAGTGTCCTTTAGACCTGCTCTAGATGAACTGCTGTAGCAGAAGGGTTGGACTACATGATCTCCAGAGGTCCATTCCAACCCCAACCATTCTGTGATTCTGTATTCTCTCAAAAAATACTCCACTGCCAGAAAAACACCATTTCAGCTGGCCTTCAGTTCAAACTCTGGCTTCAGCAGAAGTTCCACAAGAGAGGAGTACATTTCAGCTACTCCAGGTTGCCGACAGCACTTCTTGTCTGCTTGTCTCTCTGTGGGAGAGTCACCTGTGCACTGAGACTGTGGCAAACAGGTTCTGGGCACAAGTTATTAATGTGCTTATAGTCTAACCAGAAAAAAATACTCCCCTGTGATTTTAATCTGAAGATTAAAGTATCTGCAATATTAAAGTTTTTCTAGGCACTACAGTTATGAGGACAGTGCCATAAAAGAAACAGTTTAAGGATGCGACCTGAGGCTCTAAAATTTGCCTAAGTGATAATCCACAGGCACTGCAAGACTTTGACACCACTCCAAGGGTGGTTTGTTGTTAAATTAGCTACATATTCCATATGCATGTGCCACCTTTGTGCAAGCTTTATAACAGATGGAGGGCCTCTTAATATGAGCATGGCAACTCAGAGAGGGAAGCACTGGCAATGGCTAAACAATCACTCTTCAAGATGGATATCCCTGTCTGCACCCCCAGACATGAGACATGACTGCAGAATGTAAGAGTAGCAGATTATGGGTGCAGGCAAATAATGGAGGAAAATGAAAATCACATCTGTTCTGACAATTAAAATGGGACACCCCTCATGTAGCAAGGATCACACCATTTGTCTGCAGAAGGATTTGCTCTGCACATCCTTAATCACACTCTGCAAAAGGGGATGAATGTATGACACGAGGACAAATTTGTGACAAGCAACCCTGAAAGATTATGTCTCAGCCCTGAGGAATAGTTACATAGGTGTGCCTCTTGGGAAGAGCCACACAAAGGACTTTGTCAATAGCGCTGGGCACAGTTTAGTACTATGCTTAACCTTCAACTCTTGCTCAAAAGATAGAGCTTGCAGTGTGCCATCATCAAATCAGAGCCTTTTTGCTACTTCAGGTTTTAAAAGGCTTATGACTCAATTGCAGAATTTAGTGGCAGCAACCCTTTCATCACTTAATTACATATCTTAAGAAAAAATTATTTTATTTATTTTGATAGAAAATATCACAGTCCTCAGGTGTTTTCCCTAATGAAGCCAGCATTTACTGCCTGGTCAAGTTCCTACTGAAGTCAAAGGAGCTTTTACAAACTTCACTGGTTGTTCGATCCAGCCTCTGAATACTAAACAGCAAGTGAAAATAGATCATGATATGTTTTATAAATTACAGGACAGCAGCTACCTTCCTAAGTAATTTCTACTTTCTCTGTTGTCACAGCTCTTTTTTCATTTGTTTTTTGACTAGTTTTGCCTGAGACTTCTGAATAATGTTGTATTAACAGTAATAATAATAATAGAGAAAATAGTAGTCAAGTCCTTTAAGAAAAATAATGGCATCTCTCATGGAACCTTCCATTAAGTGACTGTGTGGCAGACTGGAGATATTTTGCTTCAATTTTCCATAAGAAATCCTTTGAAAAGGATACACAAAATGTTCTTGAAAAGGTTAACTAGTATTCTTGCTCAGCGAGGTCTTTCAGTCTGTGCCTTCAACAGACAAGTTGGGAGCTGTGTAGAAGCCTCCACCCCACCTGCCTCCCGGGCATTCCCAGCACAGGGCACTGCTCCAAGGGCCAGCGCCCAGCAGGAGCGCTGCACTTGGCAGACCTGGCCAAGGTGCTCCTGGCTTGTACCACCTCAAAGGGGCCCCAAATTTACAGAGGGTTTCTAGCAAGACCCCGTGCTCAGCACTGCTGTGCTCTATGCCCTGGAAAGGCACCAGTGCTCCCTCCCTGCCTGGTCACCATCTACACCTCCTGCAGGACCTCCAGCACCTCATCTATCCTGTGGGGGCTTGTTCCTCAGGGAATGAGCCCAACAGGCTTTTAAGGTTAAACACAGATTTAATCAGAAGTGCCATTCACATCAGAAAATATGTATCAGCGCAGAGCGCAAAGCTGGGGAAGTCCAACCTTTCATTATCACTTCATTTTTTTTTTTTTTTTAAATTTTATTTTTATTGCTCTCTATATGATTTGCTGCAGACCTGACTCATCTCACTGGCCTGGTTGGTGTAAGATTATCTTTACTACTGCTATCAGCCCCCAAGACCACGTTGTTACAGATATTTTCTACAAGGCAACCCACGCTAAGTCCATGGAAGGTAAATTAGCCTGCTGCAGGCAAGCCCTGTTGGGGTGCACAGTGCTGGCAGGGGAGCTGTGCTGAAGGATTCCCTCCCTTATGCAGGCACAGGGTAATCCACCTTAATTTGGCTTTGTCTGAACAAGAACACAGGTCAAAAGATTACGTGGCTGCTTTTCAGCCCTGCCAGTTGTGATTTACTTGAACTAAACACGGTTCTGGCTATACCACATCTGCAGTTCTCAGTGCCAATCCTGGAGGCTTTGCATGACTCCAATTTCTAACATAAGCCACAATACCTGACCATTATCCCTGCACCATGTGAAATGAGGGATGAGCTCGTTTTAGGCCTGCTGATGAGCAGGCTGTGACAGTGGAAAAGGTGGTCACAGGCTGTAAATTAAAGCAGTCCATGGAGATGCTTGGGTTGTAGCAGAGACACCTCTCATCTGGGAACATTTCTGCGCTGTTGAACACTGTTCTCACTCAGTGTTAAGCAGCACACTATGCCTTGGGCACTGACTTCCTTCCATCTGCCCAGGCACTGCTCCAGGATCTACGAGTCAGGAGCAGTGGGGAAATAGCTGGTATGAAGGGACTGCTACTCTGAGGCCAGAATTAGGTTCTGCATTCATAAAATCTGTTATTTCCAGGACAACAGGCCCTGAGAAGTGCAGAGATGACTGCTTTCCAGGGAGAATAATAGAGTAAATGAAGGAAATGAGATCTCAAGTACAAATTCTTCTACAGACACAAAGGAGTTTGGTTTTAGTTTCAGAATTTATTCTTCTTTACATTGATCAGCAGTTACAGTTCAATGCCCCTTCACTTGTCTGTCTGTTCCCAGTGAATCACTACTACTAAATGGCTACATGTTCCAAGAGCTGTATGTTTCCAATTCCTATGTTCCTAGCAGTGTCATAGAAAACATGTTACCAAGGAGCTTCTGACAAAATCCCTTGATTTAAAACGTTCCTTATAGCTTTAATCATTGCTATTACTGGTCCTTCGTGGTAGGTAATCTGTGTGTTTGTCCTGCACCTCCAGGGTCTGCAATAACAAAACAACAGTAAAGATAAACTTCAATCAAATCTGGCTTCCTACCACAAATTCAGAGTTTTGCCTATTACAGTGTGATTCAGCAAAGGTCATTATTACCTCAGTGCAGCTTTGGCACTTCTTGCTCTTTGAACAAGAACACAAGAAATTGAAATGCACAGGAAAGGATCAAAATATAGGAACATCTACACTTTCTTGGATGCTCCACCAATAAGACAAACAGATCATTTGATAGGGAGAAAAACACCTGCTTTCTCTCACAGGATTTTCTTTTGCTGCGAGCAGGAATAACTCTGTATTTCTGCCAGGAAACCACTAGCTACTCCACTTTGCTTCCTGCCTCACCTTGCTTCTCTCTGACATTTGCTGCCACTCTTCCAGACAATTGAAATTCATTTCCTGACCCATCTTTTCTATTTGTACAGTCAGAAGCAGAAATAAATGGAAGGCCTGTGACCCCTTCAGAGAAGGAAAATCTGTTTTCTCTCCCACATTGTGAGTTGGAAGGGGCCAAGGTGAAGAATAACATTGCACTGCTGGAGCTATGGGCCTCAGACTGTGTAAAGTGGGAAGGATTGTCACAGAACAGTAAGGTTTGGATCATGCCTCATTTTTTATACAAGTACTTCAAGAGGGAAAAAGGAAAAAAACAAAACAAAACAACAACTAAAAAATGCCCAACCATCAATGGAACTTTATTTTTATCTCCTCACATAGAAATTTAATCCTGACTCTGCAATTGCTACTTGTAAGTAATCCAGACATTCAGATTCTGTCATCCATGGTTTTCCTGGGCAAAGCCTATGCTACAAGGGACTTCATTGATTTAAAATGGCATTATCCAGCAGTACCTGCTGCTTTTCAAGCAGTTTCATTTATTTCAACTGGACTCTTTAGAGAGAAAATTATTACCTGCTGTCAAGAAGGTGTGACAGAGCATAGCTCTCTGTCAGTGATGGTATGTCACAAGGTTTTTTACAAGGATCACCCACATCAGTATTGCCTGCAGAATTTACTTTTTAAGGAGTTTCATAACTAGCAAGCAAACAATTATAAGAGCCTCAGCTTAATTTAGGATCCCAATTCTGCAATTTTTTTTTGTTTCAAGGGAAGGTAAGAAACAAGCTCTCATTAAAATTAGAAGCACCCCAGATGTTTCATGTCCATATCCCTCACCTGGATTTTTTGGAAGGTTTTAAAAAGCATTTTTCAAAAACACAAGTACGATTTTAACCAAAAAGTTACTTAAAATAGTTACTTGGTAACTATAAATATACATATACATACACACCCACACATATATATATATATCTCACCATCACTGTTCTATTTGGTGCATCTGTTTCTTCAAGGCATCTCTACTGGCCCATCAGCACTATGAACTCAAGCCTTTTCCTCCTTAAACTTGCCAGAATTAACCAGCTGGTTATACCTCAGCCATGGGGCACAGTTCCAATCCAGCGCTACCTGACAGCCAGTTCCTGAGTGCAACACTGACGTCTCTCCCAGCAGGGATCTGTTACTGCTGCTGCTATTGCTCACCTCCAGACTGGGAAGCACTTCCAGCCTTTGGCATCTTCTGCCAAAAACCCCTCTAATGTTCCTCGGATAGTGCAGGGCACCTGAAGTGAGAAGTGACATACATGCAGAGGGCAATCCACATCCAGAGTAAGGGTGACAGAAGGAAAATGTTGCCAGGGAGAGCATGACAGGTGAGCATTCTCAGAGAGGGAAGGGATGAAAGAAAGCAGAGGAGGAGAGGCATTAAGGGAGAAAGAAATGGTGAATTAGGGTGAGCTGATGGGCAAACCAAGAGATATGGAACAGAAATTGCCTCATCAGAGAGAAGGACAGAGCCGATGCTGACAGCTTGATCACCTCTGCATGTGGAAAAGCAATGCTGGATCACCTCACCAGGTTTGCTGCGTATCCTGGCAATGTTATTCTTGTGTTTGAAGGTTAAAACAAAAAAAAAGGGTTTTGCCAAAGGAACATTCGTGTTGTGTTTGAAGATCCAGAATTCATTGGGAGACTGCTACTCTTCCTGTGGATGTGATGGATCCTGCTTATAAGCTTAAACAAGATCAGGATGAAACTCAGTGAATAAGTCTCAGTCTCTTAGAAAGAAAACTGAGAAGAAATGCATCCTGAATGCCAGCTCCCCTGATCCACGGGTTCATTAAATGAGTACATGTACATCTGGGCATCAGCCCTTCCTTTAGGTGAGGAGTAAACAGCTGGCAACCCTTCCAAAATGGGGAGTCAGCTCACACTGACAGAGCTCTTCTGTCAGTACAGCCTATACCAGCTCCCAGACACTGCATCAGCAAAAAGCACTCACTTGCCACCCATGCTGGGCTCATGCAGGGGCTTCTGCAGACACAGCTATGACAATGAGGAGACAGACTTTTTTCTGCCAAAACTGACATACCAACATGTCTCTAGATCAGCTCAAGCAGCAACGCCTCAGTTCATTTAGCTTCCCAGAATTTTAGATGCCAAACTAGTAGTCCTGTGTACGTGTGTATGTAAAAGACACAGCATGCAACTATCAGCTGGCTTTTGTGCTTGGAAAGATTATACATTAACTCTAAGCAACACATTCCTCATACTCATAACAATTTGGACAGAAATTTGGTGCAAACTAGGGGGTGAAGATCGTAGGAAAAAAAGAAAAGAATGCCACTAGAGGAGACATTCTCAAGTTTTCTAACACATTTTATGTTTTTGCACAGAAGACACCTTAATCAACCAATATATATTAAAAATATCTCCAAGACATTACAATCCAAATCTGCAAGTCTAATCACATATAATTACCAGTGCTGTTATCTCTTGCAAGAATCTGGGGACACAACCTACAGACTTCTATTTCTGACCATAATAACGTGTTTCCTACCAGGACTCGAAATCAAAGTAAGAGGAGTGAGGCCCTGCAGGATTAGCCCAAACTGAACAGAAATGTTCCATGTCTCTTTAGATATCTCTGACATCCACACAGGTCATCTTTTGCTATTGGGAAGGGACTGGACTTAGCAAGTACAACAGGAAATCACAAAAACATAAAGAATCTTTTCCACAGGCAGGAGCGAGAGTAAGAATATGTGACAGAAAGCAGGGAGAATTTATAGAGAGCATTGCCAAGCACTTTGGTGCCATGGCATGGTTGAGAGCATGATCATGCAGAGAGCCTGACTTACGGGACACAAAGAGCCAACCCCAACCCTTCTGAAGGGACACAGCTTTCCTGTCAGCAAGGTGTGTCCCCAAAATGAATGAGATCTCCACACGACTAAGGCACTGTGAGATTACAGACAATCTCTGGGATAAGAAGAAGGACATGGTTTTTAAGACAGAAGGTTATTTTAAACCAGAAACAATTAATTGCTCATTGCTTTAACACTATGTAGTGAGCAGTATTCAAGGAAAAATAGCCCAAGTACATCAATGAAGTGCATAATTTGCTTATTAAAATGTATTGAGATACGTATTGAGATACTGATACAAAGTCTGTGTTGGTAGATAAAATATGCATGCATCTACTCTTACTTACCAGACTGAGGGATCTGTTTATGTCTGTTTATGTCTTTGTTTACCCCACTAACACTGTAAAAAGAAATAAAGAGGAAAAAACCCCCAAAGAATGGCAAATTCAGAACAAAGAGAATATTCTTAAATGGCTCTCCCAACTGGCAGTAAATGCACCTGTTTCTCACTCTTAGGACACACAAGGAAACAATGAGAATAAAGCTCTTCAAGAGTGGCGCTTTTTGACTGGCTAATTACTGCTCACGTCCAGTCTGTAACAGTGTCCAGTCTGTATAAGAGTTAAACTCCCACGGGACCCCCAGGACACCTGGTAGCTTTCTCACTGTGCTGAAACCACCAGAGCAGGGGTGACGGCTGGGAGCAGATGAGAAGGACGATCGCGGGTGCCTGAGGGAGAAGCAGGGGCTTTCCTCCCCATCCCCACCCTTACCTGGGCAGCCTCGGGCAGGGGCACCACGGCGTTCCTCCTGCGGCCCCCCATATGGAACTTGGACGCCTTGTAGATCTTCCAGTAGACGAACAGTACCACGCAGAGGGGCAGGTAGAAAGCCCCGCCGGTGGAGACGATGGTGTAGGAGGGGTCCTGGCTGACCTGGCAGCGCTCCTGCTCAGGGCTGTAGGTCTCGCCCCAGCCGAAGAGGGGGGCGAGGGAGATGGCGGCGGAGAGCACCCAGGTGAGCGCGATCATCACGTTGGAGATGCGGCGGCGGGTGAGCAGCGTGTACTGCAGGTGGCGGGTGATGGACCAGTAGCGGTCCAGGGCGATGGCCGTCACGTTCCAGATGCTGGCGGTGCAGCACAGCACGTCGAAGCTGACCCACACGAGGCACAGTTCCCGGCCCAGCCGCCACCGCCGCCCGGCCGAAAGCTCCTTCACCAGGCTCAGCGGCATCACCAGCGCCGCCACCAGCGCGTCCGACACCGCCGTGGAGGCCACGAGGTTGTGGGGCACCCGGTGGAAGGCCTTCACCCGCAGGATGGTCGCCAGCACCAGCAGGTTCCAGAGGAAGGTGGCCACGGTGAGGAGCACCAGCAGGGTCATGATGAGGACGGTGAAGATGGAGAAGGGCTCCCGGCCCCTCCACGCGCTGCCGCCCATCAGCGCGGGGGTGGCCGAGGAGGAGGCGTTGGTGTCCATGTTGGCGGACGAGGCGTTGGCGCCCATGCCGGGCTGGCACTGGCCCCGTGGGCTGCAGGGGCTCAGGGTCTCCGCCATGCCCAGGACCGGGGCTCGACCCCTCACTCTTCCCCCTTCCCAGGCCGCCGGCACAGTCCCCAGCCCCGCTGTCGGCGGGCGGGAGCCCGCACCGGGACGCGCCTCCTTCAGCGCCCGCCCCCCATGTGCCGCCGCCCCAGCGCAGCCCGCGGCTCCCGCCCGCCGCTCCTCACAACCATCCCGGGCAGCTGCAGGAGGGCGGGAGGCTCCGCGGGACGGCGGCGAGGAGCCGGCACGGGGAGGGATGGAGGGAGGGCGGCACCGCCGCTCCCGCCCCGCCCCAGCGGCCGCCCCGGGGGCGGTGGCGGAGCCGCTCCCTGAACGGTGACGGCTCTCCCGGGTTCGCCCCGCGATCCCCGCGAGGCGGCCGGACTCCCTCTCCTCACAGAATTGTCAGGGTTGGAAGGGACCTCTGTAGATCACGCAGTCCAACTCCCTGCCAAGGCAGGGTCACCTGGAGCAGGGGACACAGGAACGCCTCCAGGTGGGTCTGGAATGTCTCCAGAGAGGGAGAGTTCACAACCCCCCTGGGCAGCTGTTCCAGGGCTCTACCACCCTCAACGTAAAGAATTTCTTCCTTGTGTTGAGGTGAAACTTCTTGTGTTTTAGTTTAAGGCCATTGCTCCTCGTCCTGTCACTGAGCACCACCACAGTCTGGCACCGTCCTCTTGACACTTGCCCTTGGGATATTTATGTGCATTAATGAGATCCCCTCTCAGTCTCCTCTAGTCTAAAAAGGCCCAGCTCCTGAAGTCTCTCCTCATAAGAGAGATGCTCCAGACCTCTCATCATCTTTGTGGCCTCTACTGAACTCTCTCCAGTAGCTCCTTGTCTTGTCTGAAGAGCCCAGAACTGCTCACAGCACTGCCGGTGTGGCCTCACTAGGGCTGAGCAGACAGGAGAAGTCTCTGTGTCCCCACAGCCTGTGCGGTGACAAGACACCCCCTTCTCCCCACAGCCCCCATGAGGTGACAGAACAGCCCCTACTCCAACTCCCCCCAAACTCAAGATGTTTCAGAAATTATTTTAAACCCATTACACAAACTTTTTTAAAGTCTGTAACAGAAGTTAACAATGTGGTAGCATAAAGGAGATATAGCGATTTGATTTGTAACTTCCTGAGTAATAAATCACGGAATATACAATCACAGATGGTTTGGGTTAGAAGGGACACTAAAGATCATCTCGTTCCAACCCCTGCCATGGGCAGGGACACCTTCCACTAGACCAGGTTGCTCTGAGCCCCATACAACCTGGCCTTGAACAGTTCTAGGAATCGGGCATCTGCAACTTCTCTGGGCAAACTGTTCCAGTGCCTCACCATCCTCAGTAAATCACAGAATCAGTAAGATTGGAAAAGATCTTTAAGATCATTAAGTCAACTTGGCGTAGTTGTAGTACTGTGACAGGATCATATAGCAACCTGGGTGTTATACCTAAAGTGTGTTTAAAGCATTATATCTAAGGTATTTGGGAGTTATCCTTTATCCCAGCCTGCTTTCATTCCTGGGGTCCTTTACAACCCACTACCGGCATTTTCACCCTCTCTCTTTCCCCATAGTCTGGGATCAGGACTATTCCAATGTGAGTTGGTGGAAAAACACAGGCTCTTTTCCCTTACCAGGTCATATGGTGCTGTTGAGAGATATCCAAAGGGATTTGAATAAGTTGAGCATCTGTAAATAAGACCAAAGAAGGTCAGTGAAGTTTATTTCCTTGCAAATAGCAGCACACCTACATCACAAACTGTAGTGGGGCAGAATTTGAGGCCAGGAGATTGGCTGCTCATTGTTGAGGTAGAGAAGGAGTATTTTCTGGGTCAGAATGGTCCTGTCTACATGAATGCTGCTCAAATCAATGTTCTTCATTTGCATTCATATTCACTGAAGAAATAGCACCATTTGACAAAACACAAACCTCTCACAGCACCACTGTGTTACCCACAGCAAACAGAATCCGGCTTGTCTTACTCAGGGGTCCCCAACTTCAGAATCTGGAACAGTGATAAAATATTACAGAAATTAAGGGCAATGACTGTAGTCAGAATAACCAGGTTGTTTTGTTGGTTAACTTTTGGATGCCACTTCACTCACCAGATGAACAATAAAGCAAATAAATCCTTTTTCAGGCCCTTAATGCAAACATGATTTCAGCTGTTCTATCCTACAGTAATTCTGACACGTGTTCTAGTATAAGCCAGCAGCAAAGAGAAGACTATCTGCATCACTTACCAGTTTTTATTATGAGGAGAAAAGGACTTCTGAGTGCTGAATGGGCTTCCTTTGCTTTGAGCTTCCAACGGGTAGAATCTGACAGAGCTTGTCAAAAAAAGGCTTTGCATAATACTTTAGGCAAGTTAAGCCTAAAGCAGCACCTGAGACAGCTAGACACTGCTAAAAATTTGTCAGGGTTGGCAGGCAGCATGTGACTGCTTCACAGCCAGCTTTGCATGCTTTGCCTTATATTGCTCCTTTCTAATTTGTGTCTCACTTTGTTAGTTAATGCCACTTTTAAAATGCCAGTGAAAGGATTACTGAACAACACTTTGTTCATTTTAAAGGCAGCCAAACATGAAAGCAGGCAGGGAAACAAGCAGATAAAAAAGCCTTTTAACTTCTAAATGTTTCAACAATTCTCAGTCCAATTCTGTGAACTTAAGGACTAAAAGGATCTTGTGAATTAACTTGGTTATTAAAGAAAGACTGCATAAAAACAAGCAAAACTTAGACTAACAGCAAAAGTTTCATGTTTCAAATGGGCAGGATATGATCTATTGGTTCCTGCTCCTGCAGCAAATGAGGTTGTCTTTTTCTTGTGTGAGGGTACTTCCTTGGTGGGTTGCAGACTATTCCTACTCTTAGACTTACAAGCAGATTACTGTTTTAGACCCTTTTGTTGCAGACCATCATTAAAGCAGCCCAGATGATCTCAAAATCTTCTTTTCCTAGAAGCCATATCCCCCATCCCTCTTCTCCTACTTATTATGTGTACATTACGTGCCACATCCTGAGAATTACATTCCAGTTCACACATCAAATGCATTGAAATCTCCTACTTTTTCCTCCCTCTTGGCTGAAATAACCCAGTCCTATAATACAGAGGCTTGAATAAAGTCTCCAAGGGGTTTATTTTTTCTTGATAATTACCCCACTGCTGTCTTGTCCTGTGACTGCAAAGGCTTAGCACTCCTCAAAGATTGCTATGGCAACACTTTACAATGTCTCAGAAACCAGGGTATGCTTTGAAAAAGAGAAGAGGGAATTATAAAAAAATGAGGAGACTTGCACGTATTGACTTATTCTAAATAGCAGAAAAACAAATACAAATTACATGACACGATAAAATACATAGGTAAAAAAAAAACCAAGAAAGTAAAAAACCAAAACTAAAACATTTTCCTTCTACTGAAACTAAAGGAGGACCTAGTTTAGTTTTATGCACAATTATAGTATGATAAGCTGCTGCCATGTCAAAGTGAACTGAAAAAAATGAAAACCCTTTGTTTCATTCACTGATACTTTTCAATGACTTCAGAAACTACAGTTTGAATCTTCATAGTTTTGGGTTTTTTCAGTGGAGTATAACAGTGTGTAACCAACCATTTCATTGCTCTTAAAATAAGCAAACAAATATGTGACTAAGGGTGATAGAATTAACAGAGAATACCAAGTAACATCTGGATGTTTGGTTCTTTGTGGGCTGGGAAGTCTGAGGGATGCAAAACAAAAAAACGGTGGAAATAGTAATTGCTTGTAAGTCTTAGAGGAGAAATACTTTACATCTTCCTTTGCATCTGTTCTCACTTTTCCCTGTGTACCTGAGAATTGCTGAGAAGAGGATTTGTGACAGAGGTGAGGAGTTGCAAAACATATTTCCTTGTCTTTATCACTTTACCAAACATCACCCTCAGAACCCTCTCTCTTGAAATGAATCTCCTCAGACTCAGTCTTGTCATAATCTTTTTTTTTCTGTCATTCTGGAAGTTCTTAACTTGGCTTAACCCTCTCTGCATCCTCATAATTCCTGTCCAAGCTCCCCTTTGCTCAGCTGTGCTAAGGAAGTGTTTGTCCTGACCAGGCAGCAATTGCCCAGGCCAGCTTGGTTACAGCACCCTGTTTCCAGGCACTTCCAAAAACAGAATGCTGCTTAGGAACAGCTTTGGAGGATGATGATTCATCCAGATAACAGAATTTCAATTCATTATGTGAAGTGATGCTGTATTTTTATAGCAAATATATAAAATTTAATGTTACATTTTTCAGAAGCTGTTTTTTATGTGTTAGAGATAGAGGCAGATTACTTTTTGGTTTAGGTTGAAAAATCCTATGAAAGCTTCTAGTAGATGCAGTTTTATCACATTCTCCTCTGTTCTCTGCTAGCTCTTTAATAGAAAAGTAGCCTCCTTTGTAAAGCATTTTTTCAGAAAACTCAGTTATATAAATGTTGCAATTAATTTGATAAATATCTAGAAAATTTCAGCTCAAGAGAAAACCAAACTTCCAAATCCCTTTGACAGCCAGTTCCATACTTTTATGATTGAAAATGTGATAGAGAATCTAGATGTCCCATAAATTATACCTAGTATTGATTTCATTAATAATAATCAGCAAATCCTTGACAGAAGACTTTCTATTCAAATATCAGATTTATGTAGCCTATGAGGATGTGAGAGACTAAAGCAAGATTTCAAACACAAGGGGTAGTCACCAAAGATCTCTATCCTGGCATGAATTAGGTTTGCCCTGAAGTGTGTATGAGATAATGAGCCCTGGTACTGCTAAGGCCAACACATGAATAAAAAAGGGAATTTTTAGTTTTGCTGACATTATCCTTTTCTCCTGTTAAGAGTGGCCACATAAAAAAACCCCTCAACTAATAAACCATAAGAGAGTAAATCTAATTTGCCTGACCTTGACTATTGTAGCTTCTGCTACTGGTAGAATTCTTGAGGAGGAGCTGGAATTTATCTAATTATTATTTTGACTGTGTATTAAACATGGGTTTTCCATGGGTGGATTTTAATATTTAAAGTGTCAAAGTTATTTAGTAATTCACATCCATTGAACTCTAGTTTAATTGGCGTCCAAGAAAGTTGCAGTGTCCAGAGGCCTTTTGATTCTTGTTTTAGCTCACTTTAAACCTGTGCAACTCATTTCAAATTTCTCTTAAGTTTGGTAGAAATATCCTTCTTTCCTTGGACAAAGTGTTCACAAACATTCCCCATACAAGCCACCTATTACTACAAATTAACTCCACTGCCATCATAATGTGAGGTGAATCTAAAGCAAGGCCTTTGTATGAATTTACCATCAGTCCAAGTCTGGGGCAGGTGTGTGTGTGTGGTTTATTTCTCTGTGCAATACTTTTGAATAGGCAAGTTTTATGCCCACACTCAAATAAAAAAAAAATTCTTTGAGCTTAATATTAATTACAGCTGTTTGCACCTGAAATAGCATTAGTGTAGCCTCACCTTGAGTGGATGATCATAGTGGGTTCCTTCCAATTGAAAATATTCTATTCTATTCTATTCTATTCTATTCTATTCTATTCTATTCTCTACTCTATCCTTATTTACAAATAATCCCTTCCAGAATTTATGTAGAAAGAGGGACAAAAAAATTACAGAGAATTTATATAGAGTTATAGTAGCACATACTTGCCAAGCACCAGAAAAAGATTTTGCAATGAAGGGGAAAATATAATGTTTAAATAATCATTTAGCGCTTCATACAGTTTTGCTACAGATCATCTGCAATAGGGCTTAGTACTGGCAAAGGATTATTTTTCTAGTATTAGAGAATTATCTCTTTTAGTACCACACACCATTTTGCTAATTTTTCTTTTGCCACACTCAAAGAGAGGAATGCAAAGATATCAGTGAATACAATTTCTATAAAACCATGAAGTTGCTTTATGGTGGGGTTGGTTTGGTTTGGGTTTTTTAGCAATGTCATTTTAGGGCTACATTTATGCCCTCAAATCACATTTTGTAGGTACTAGTGTTACTATGTACTTTCATAAATTCTTTCTCTGGTCTCTTAATAAGGACAGAAAGGTGCCAGGGAGAATTTGCCTCCTCCTGTTTTCCCATACAGAAAGTGCTTTAAATCAGAAGTGACAATCAAGAACATTTAACCAGAGACCCAATAACTCCTGCAAATTCACATGGTCTGTCAGACCCTATGAGTGAACATCTAGGCTTAGTTCTGAGTAACATATCTGGTATTCCTGTAATTCTCAATATTCATAGGTGATTGCAACCACTCAAAGAGGAGCTCAGAAAGCCTGGGTGGTTCAACACATTGAGCTGACAGCCAAAATAGAGTTTGGAAGTTTCGGTACTGTTATATAAGATTTTGCAGAGCCTATGAATTTATTTTTTTTTTTTTAATTTTGACCAACTGGTCAAAAATAGTAGATGGTTATGCTTTTCAGTGTTGCAGCTTACAAAAGTGTTTAGGAAGATGGACTGCTATTGAAGAGTATGCGCAGGTTTGGTTTTTTTCTTTTCTTTTTTTTTTTTTTTTTAAAGTGAATGCAGTTCTTAAGCTGGATGACACAGATATAGCAAAGTGAATGTGTTTCTAGACAGCACTCCAATTTTCTATTTGTCTTCCCTTCTCTTAATGGCATCTTTCCTCTACCTCTCCTCACAACTCCATATCAAAAGTTTATCGTGGTGGCTGAGAAAAAAAAAAGTAATCTCTTCCCCACATGGCTGTGCAATAAAGAGATTTGACAGAAGCAACATCATGGTATTTATGACTTTGATGGAAGAAAGCAGATTTTTTAGAAGCTAAGAGCATTCCAGTTCAGGAGGCTGGATTCCTACTGTCAGGGCTCAACATCATCTATAAATCTAAAAGCATTGGAGAAACAAAAGCATCAAAAAGAGTTGCATGAATTCCGTGTCAAGCCAAGCAGCTAAAATCCCGAGACAACCAAGCTGGTAGAGCAAAAGTCAAGAGCAGTGACAGACTTTATTCTTTACGCCCAGCCCCTTGTTTCTAGGCTTCTTTCAGCATTAATTTAGTTCAAATAAAACGCAGCCCCAACAACCAACTGACCTTTCAAGGGCTAGTTGTTAGGATTTTAGGTCTCTGTAAAATCCCTTCTAAGTTTGGGGGGGTGGGGGTGGTGAAATAACTGGAAAACTGTCTCCTAAACAGGACAGTGGTAGAACTACAAGCAAAAGTCAGAGCTGTGCTGTGTTTTGTCAGCACCCTGCCTTCCTTCACAGTGGGACCTCTACTAAAATGTTATTTTTTAAAATCACATGACCCTTTTCACTCTTCCTGTGAGAGCTTGCTTCCCCTGAGCCTCAGATCACTGGCTTGAAAGGAAATCATTTGAGTACCTAAAGCTTGGTAGTTTACTTAAATTGAGTCATCAACTCATACATCAAACAAAAAGGCTAATTATTGCCAAAACATAAACACACTTTTTATTTACAGCAGACCTCAGTAGATAATATCTTACCCAGTTCTCAAGCATTCTTGCTCTACACCGTCAATAAAGGTGCCCTCTACCTGTGACATTCACCCTGAAAAATTTAATGGCAACACTTTCTGACTGGTTCTTGTGCTTGTCTATAACTTGTTATGGCAAAGGAAATTCGTATCATGACAAGATCTTTCATGATTATGAACAGTAGCTCAGCAATGGAATTCTCCTTTATGGGCCTGTTCCAAGAACTGTCAAAAAAATCTTTGAGTTCAAGCAGGACAGTTTTGATGACCCCCTTAAGTGGTTTAAAGAGTCCAATTTCTTTGTCAAGGTTCTCAGAGAAAGGAGGCAATTTCTCAAGGCACACAATATTAGTCCCCAACCTATCGGTCACTGTTATGAGACAAGCCTTGAGAGTCTGAGGGCTGAGGTCTATTAACTGCTCACAAGATTGATAACAGGGGAAGTTGCAAAGGAAATGCTGGATTTCCAATCAGTTTGACTATGTTTTACACTTCTTGCAATACCCCACAGTAGAACAGATGCTGCCCCATACATGATATTTCACCAGAAACTATTTGTCATTTCTAATTTCATAAACAAAGCAAAAGGTAATTGCATCTGCACAAGCCAGGAAGCTGAAGCCCTTTCTCTTTTAACTCCCACTTAGTCTCAGCTCGTGAATTTCTCTTCTGCTTGATCAGGAAATTAGAGCAAATTATGTAGTTACCACAGGCTGTGCAGCCATCATACATATATAATGTTTAAGTAACAGTGTTTAAATTTTTTTTTTTAGGGTAAGCTGGTATTACTCTAGAGTAATAGTATCCAGTCTTTTCATCTCCTAAGTAAGATTGGTTCAAAGGTTTCTTTGTATTAGGGTCTATAAGAAAATGCAACCCAAATATCCCAGGGAGGAATTGTGCAGGCTCATGCAAAAGCACTGTTTTGTCAGTGTTTCCCATGTATCAGACAGTACCTCAGCTCTTCCAAAGAAAAAGTTAGGTGCAGCTAGAGGTTTTCACACTGTTGGGAAAGCAGTCAGCTTGCTGTTCCCAAAATGACTGACAGATAAAAGTAGTTTTCCCCAGTGCAGGCTTTTGCCTACACAGGGAAGTGGCAGGAATTTTGATGCATTTTCAAGCCCAACCAGTTCTGGTACTGCAGCACATGGTCAGACAGGTGGCCACTGACTGGGCCCAACATCTCAGCTCTTTTACCTGTTCCAAACAAATATTCCACACTACCACAGCCAGGCTGCTTTCCCCCACATCACCATGCTCTCTGATCTTCACAGTGGTTTACTAAAGCTTTGCTTACATCTCTTTCCAAGTAATTAATTTTGCAGTTCATCTAATGAGTCCCTCAGCGTTTCTTTTGCTATAATGTAAGTTAATTCCCATGCTGTGACTACACAGCTGGCAAGTACAGAGAGAAACCCTAAACTGTATGAGGCTGTAGGTCTCAGAGATAACTCCTAAAATGTGCCACTAATAACCAGGCATGAGAACTATTTTAACATCTATTATTTATAAATATATAAGAAACCCCAGAATCAAAGATTAGAACTCAATGAGACAGGCATCATGTTCTTAGCATTGCTTACCCTTCAGAGCAGATTTTGCCATTTCAATGCAATGCTAGAAGCACAAGACGTTCAAATCCACGTGACAAAATTAATCTACTGAAATATTTTGACATATCAGAAGCTCTGAAGATCTGACCAGTGTTAATTAAGAATCTTGAAAAGTCCAAGTCTACAGACAGAAATGGAAAAGCAGGCAATGCTCAGTTCTGAATGGTGGAAGCACTGGCAACAGAATGGTGATATTATTTCTCCCCCCCAAAAATTATCTATTTTTTTTAAGGCTGAAAACAAAGTTCACTTATTTTTTTTGGCCATACATCAATGCTCATATCATAGTTTTAAATCTGACATGCTACTTCAGAAGACCTAAGAAACAACAGTCCTATTTATATTGGAATAACTACTTATGATTTGTAACTGGTCCCGAGTTACATTTTAAATGTTAATTAAAAGCTGGTTTACTGTAATCACCTGGGGTCCAGATTTCTGGATTCTGCGACATTTGTTCTTCCCTGTCTTGACACATGAACACTTTTTAAACACTTGCCCACCACCACTGCAGCCTCATATGAGCAGTTACCTACTGCTACAACAGCAGAGATGAAAATAATATGTAATACAGTTACTCTACTTTTGCCCAACTTGTGTATCTTTTTGCACTCTTCACATTTCTTTGTTTGCAATCTGTATTCCAGCCTCTTCTACTTCAGCCTTTTATATTCTTCCTTCAAAATACCCTCCTAGTATATCTATACCCCATTTCATTTTTTCACTTGAGTCTCTCCACCCTCAGTCCTGTGGCAGCACCTTTGACTTTGCCCACCACTGATCTGATATACTAAGACTTAAAAGGAATTCACTTTTATAATTTACAAGATACAACTACAAACCTTCTCTGCATCAAGGTTATGAAGTATCTTAAAAAACATTATCTGGGTCAAGTACAATTTATGTTACCTGCTTTTCTTAATTCTTTTTGCATTTCATAAGAGAGCACAGCAGATAATTTCAGATTTAAAGCGAACATGAAGGAAAACCAAACATTGCACTAGACTGTTACCATTCTACCACAACATCAAAAGAGTATTATGCACGTCCCAGAAGTGGTGTAAGAGGTGATTTATTATTTTGGACACTGTACTTGTTATAAAGATACCATGTCTGAAATTAATCACAAGCTCATAAAGCCTTAATTATTCATCCATACGCTCTGTTCTAAAGGAATCTTCCTATATTCTTCAGCATATTTGATGGCCAGTGCAGAGTTCTGTAGCACTAAAATCCCTTGCAAAGATTCAAGTGAGCAAAACCTTTTCATCTCATGTTGTAATGTCCTTATGTTGATCACTCCAACAATTTTCAGAGGTGCGCATAGAAAAAAGGGTAAATGTAAAGCAAGCTCTTCTACAAAACCTAAAAGTAATGTTTCTTTCTTTAATAAAAACCTCTGTAGTATTGACTTTAAGTAATTAAATGAGCTTCTTCCTTAAATATGGCAAAATTAGCTGGCCATATTATCCTTTAGTCTCCCTTCCAAAGAGTCTTCCTGACCTGAGAAATAAAAGATGTTCCCAGAAAAAAAAAACCTAAACATGTGAATGGAGCAGTTTAAACTGAAAGTAACTGCCAGATGGTTTTGATCAAGGTGGGCTCTTCCAATGCCAGCAGCCATTTTAATGACTGGATGATTAACGAGAAAACTGTCGATTGTCTGATTTCTTGCTGATGTGTTTGAAGATTTTTGCTTTGTGGACACTCTTGGACTTCTGGTAACCAAATCCTCCACCTCCACCTCTTTTCTGAAGTCTTCTGCCATGGTTGCTGTTCACATCTGAAGTTTTATTGGTTAAAGAACTTAAAAAGGAATAATTTTGAATGTTGTTTTTTTGGGGTTTTGAAAGGGTTATTAATATGAGGAAAAAAATACCAGCATTATACAAAAAGCTGAGTTGCATAACTATAGAGGAAACCAGAACTACGTGCCTGTGGTTCTAAATACTCCTGCAGTTGTCCAAAGTGCTATTGCTTCAAGTTCCATCCACTGCCAGGTCTGACAGTAATCTAGATACAGCCTTCTATTTCATGCTTTTGCCCCTCTATGTCAATATTCCACGACTAGGAAACATAAGTGTGTGCATTTCCATGAAAATAATTTTGCACAGAGGAGAACAGTACTTTGGAACACGTGTGCATTCCAGTATCTGCTGCCCCACAGCAACTGAGGCACACACAGCATGGACATGCACCAAAATACAGATGCTTGTAGGCAATTTTTGCAGTTATAGCATGTGCAATGTAACATTTTCTTTGATAAGAAAGAGCATGATGGATTCCTACCGTTAATAGCAAAAAAACCCCCACAACTACAAACCATCAGAACCTGAGGTAACAGGAATTCAGTAAGTTGCACAGAACACTTATAATGCAGAAATTCAACTCTGAAACAGTAAAAGGATACTGAGGTCAACAAACGGAGGAACTTTAAAACCAAATGAAAGGCTGACTTTGGGAAGATCCAAATTATTGACATTATAGATCTGCTTCAGAGAATGGGAGTCATAAGCTCTAATGTAAGCTTTGTATGCCTCCTGGGCTGACTTGTGAAGGAAATAGTTCTTCTCTATCAGTTTTTCCAGCTGGTCAGAGAAAAAAAAAACAACCAAGAGTCACAAACAATTATATCTGTAAAGTCCATACATAATATTCCAGCAGATTATTTACTCTGTGAGTGGCAATGACATTCTCTATTCACTTCAGCAAAACTGCCCTGTGACAGCAGAGTGCACATACAGGTATCAAATGCTTTTATAAACAAGCAGAGGGACAAAAAAGCTTGAAGCTGAATTACATTACAAACAAAGCCTCAGCAACTATTAAATTTATAGAAATAATAAAAAAAAAGTTAATCAAGAAAGAGAATACAACTGCAGCCACACCATGAAACTATGTGTATTGAGAATTAGTGGACAATGACAATATACTTTTAAGTCTAAACTCCACGATTCCGTGCAATTCTGTACAGTCTTATCCATTATGGTTCAAATGCATTGTAAAATAAGAAGTGTTAATTCTAAGACAAAAATGCAGATACACTAGTGTAGACTGAGATATTTGATTTGTTGTGGGCCAAGTTCCCAATTCTCATTAAATCAGAGTGTCTCATTTGATGATTAACATATGTTAATTCAGCAAACTAAAAATAAGTTACATTAGATACCATTATTTCCTGATTATTCTTAATTAGGAACTTCTCTATGTAAGGATCAGCTTCTTGTACTTGCTATTTTAAATTTAAGTTACTGCAAAGAAACTTCACAGATCTCTTATCAAAACAATGATTCACAGAACTCACAAACAACAGAAATTCACACCTACAGAATTATCTATGCTATTCCACTCAACTTTGTGCTCCATGGTTATTTTTGTAGCACCAGAGCACAAAGCAGGTTTAGCTGATGCTGGGTTTTATTAACACTAGCTAGTTAAAAGTACATATGGACTACATACTAACATTCCTAAGTTTTGGTACTGGGTGTATTTCTGCATACTGAAGTCTGAGAAAATCATCTTACAATACATACATTACTTGCAACTAATCTAAACATAAGTAATTACCTAACAAAACCCCTATCTGCTAAGCCAGATAAGAACATTTTGTTCAAAAGCTGAAAGTAGGTTGACATCACTGTCATTTTGCATCACTGTTATTTTGTTATTTTGTGATGTAATGTAAAAAACAATTCTTAAAAGCCAGTTTGTACTGTATAATGATGACGATTTAGTACTAAATATTAAAATTCATCTTTAATTTCTAAATATTTTCTTGCTTTACTGTCATTGAGGGTAGGACGATTTCCTGCACAGTGCTCATTTACAGGAACTTTCCTAAACAAGCACATCTATTTGTGAACTGCAGTCGTTATAGGCTGTAACATTCTCCATGAAATATAATATTCAAAGTAATTGTAGTACAAAGTCATTTCATACCTGAGACTGGATGTCTGAAATTTTTGACCAAGAAAATTCAAATTCACTCAGTGGTACCTTAAAAGCAAAAGAGGAAATGAAATTTCAAAATTATTTACACTCTGTATATAGTGAATGTGTTTAAGACCCAAGACAAAAAGACCTGCTAGATAACAGAAGATTTCTTTTTTAACACCACACCTATATCTGTAAAGTGCTTTTACATCAATATGACAGTATTATCACTTCCTTTAAGCTGGAGTAATAAAGATGCTCAGTATGACACCTTCTTTTACCACTTTTGCTTCAGAAATTATACCACTTTAAAAGTGGCAAAACAAGACTATAAGGAGAGCAACAAAAAAACTCTGTGCAGCTCTAACATATTAAAATGGTTACACTCACGAGAAGGTTACGCTTCTTCTGGAATTTAATAAATTGAAATTGATCTTTGAATAGTAAAAAAGTTCTTAAATTTAAAAACCTGATGCACAGTAAACAAACAAAAAACCCCATTAAAATGTAGACACAAGTTTACCCTGGCTTGTTTTAGGTATCGTAGAAAGCCCAGTTCTTCTGGTCGTAAAATGAGCAGAGCATGACCTCTCCCATTTATGCCTCTGGCAGTTCTACCAACACGATGAATATATTCCTTTTGGGAAGAATAAGCAACAGTAAATTCAATCGGTCTTAAAAACTTGCAATAATCAAAGAGCTTCACAAAAAACACCCAAAATTTGACATTAATATAACGTAACATATCATTCATTCCTTCTTAAGACTTATTCTTGGCACTGACACGTGGATGAGGGGAAACCAACTGCCAAAGATGCAAAGCACAGGTATGCTGAGACAGAACCCTTGGCTAAAGTAATTTACCTTTTACTGAGGGAAAAAAATCTTAGTCTGCTGTAATTGAAAATTAAACCTTGGCTTTGGTGAACTTGCTGTGTATATTTGTCAAAACTTCTGAGTTTTTTGAATTTCACTTGTGTATAGTAGACATTTATTCAAATCAGAATATTACTTTTTAAACAAAAATCAAATTTCAACTGGAAAAGCTGTTGAGACTCAGGGATGCACACGTAAATTCACACTCCTCTTGAAAAGCATTTTGTTGTTTAGCTGATTAGATTTTAAATTAATTTCACAGCAAAAAGAATGTTTTAAAAAGTAAGTTTTAAAAAGATGATAAAGGTCTCAGGAGCAGGATTTCCTAGGAAGTGGTGAAGGGAAGTGAAAGAAATCAGTGGCTGGATATGATCATGGCTGAATCCTGACCTCTCTCAAGTAGGAGTTTCAGCTTTTTTCTGCAACTACGTTTGTAGTTAAGATTTGATTTCTTTCTCTCTTTCCTTAACTTACCTTTGGATCATCTGGAGGATCATATTGGACAATCCAGTCAACTTCAGGAATATCCAATCCTCTGGCAGCAACATCAGTGCACAGTAATATTCCAGATTCTGCATTACAGAATTGGAAAAAAGTTGTAGTACGTTTGGTTTGCTTCTGCTTGCCCTGAAAGGAAACAATCACATGGAGCATGAAATATCAACCAAAGAAAGCTAAATTTGCCAGCTGGTAAACTTAAATACAATTTCTCATTTCACATATATATTATTTTATACATATAAAATAATTTGGGGCATCTTTCCAAATCTTGGTTTTGTACAGACCAAGCAAGATCATTTCACAGTGAAGAAACAAGGAAAAACTTAAACAGCACAGGGCTACACAAAGTGACAATTCACAGAGGTTACAATGTATCACCAAAAGTATTAAAAATTAAAAATTGCAAAAACATTCTGTTCAGGAGGGCTGCATAAATGTCTGAAGTTCAGAAAAAGGACATTTGCAAGTCTAGCAATATGTTAAGAGTGATTACAGGTTAAGAAGCAAACAACCAAACAAAACCCACACTTGTAACAGTTCTATCAAAGAATAGCAAAAAAACCTCCCAAAGAACAAAATATAAAAGGACATTTGTGGTTAGTTACAACTGTTTCATAGACTTTCAGTCAATTCTTTGTCCTAAACTATGCATTTTGTGGTTTTGACAGAAAAGTTACAATGCTCATCCAAATGGTAAGAATTGGCATAGCACAACCAAACATTGCCCTGGACTTAGAAAAAGCACCAAACACTTCAGGATCAGAAACTTTGGATTTCTCTGACAAGAGCTTTACATCACAAATTGAGTTTTAGTGCTTGTGAAAGGTGACCTCTTGGAAAAAAACATAATTCTTTCTACACACAGAGCATAAATTAATATCATAGTTCAGCCTAGTTAAAAAAATAGCAAGTTTAATTACTGAAGTGTTGTTATTAAACAATCTTTGCTTTATCTCCTTTCTCTACAGACTAATCAGGACCATCACCGGTTTTGTGAGTAGGGTGTCTGTTTTTTTAGAAACTGGACTGAAACAAACAAGTCAAATGTAAGGTCAGTAACAACTCCCAGGTACTACGAGATTAATTGAAAATAAATTAATGAATAAAACACTTACATGAATGGCCAAAACAGGCAGATCAATATAGTTGAGTAATTCATAGTGGTACTTCACTGACATACATGAAGAAAAAAATACCATTAGTTTCTTCTTCCGATTCTTCTTGAGGAATGTGAAGAGCAAAAGGAACCTTTTTTCAGATGGACACACTACATACCCCTGGAAAATTTTTAAACATTATTATATACGGAGAATTAAGGAGAATAATTCTGTTTCAGCAATACAGTTAAATCAGAGAAGGGTTATGTTGCGAAACAAATACACCAAATAGTTAAACAATGAAATATACCTGTAGCATATCAATCTCTAGTCACTAAGGTGGAAAATACAGTTATAAAGACAACTGGAGCTTGTGCATGTAACAGGAACAGACAAGTAACTATATTATTATTTCATGAGGTTTTATATCATCTGTCCTGCAAACATTGACTAGATGCAGGTACCTTACCAGAGTTTGCACTCTGAATAAAGTCTTTTAGGCAAGTGGATGGCTTCTGCCCACTAGGATGGTAAACACCTCTTAAGACAGCATTTGTACAACCCCATTAATAACACAGAGGAATTGGTGTGTTCACAAATCATACCCCTTCTAATGTTTGTGCTTTACCTGTTCAAGACCATCTACTGTTGCTGTCTCCTTGTTATCATCAACCCCAACATACAGTGGCTCTTTCTTCAGAGAGATCTTTGCCAGATCTTCAACCTTTCTGGTTTGTGTAGCAGAGAAAAGCATCGTCTGTCTGCGCTCTGGAAAAATATTTATTTTGAAAGACAGCCTCACTTTTTAAAGGAGAATTCAAATAGCAAGTCCATAAAATACCCAACTGAAAACTACCCTGAGCAAGTCTCTTACTTTTTTTCAATTAAATTCTAATTAAAACATACTGCTACTGACAAACAAAGAGCAGTGCAATTGCATTATGGATTGCACAGGTTGTTTACTTAGGCTGGCCCCACTTCCACAATCCTAACAGCTATAAAATTGCAATATTCTCCCTCTCTGGGAAAATGTCAATATCATTTGCAATCAAATTTAGACACAAAGCAATTATTTAAATAGAGACTGGCCTTGTAATTCTACCTATTAATTGATTTAATTTCCATGAATATTAAAATGGTTTTGTGTAGGAAATCTCCTGCCTGTCATCTCTCAGCTCCAACACACATCCTGATCCTACAACATTTTCTTGTTGCACAGGTACATGGGAAATGCAGACTCAGCCTGTTCCATGTCACAACTTCAAGAACAATAGCAACGGTTCTTGATGAACATTCAGTGCCACCATCTTTGATTTTTTGTTCTATTTTGAAGAGTCTCTTTTAAAATACAATTTCCTTTCTAACACAATGAAAACAAATTAAACTCATGTAAAGTAAATATTTCTTTTCTCTATCAATTCCCACTCCACATGTAATTTTCACGCTCTTCCTTCTCTTTCTCTTTTTAGCACTGTTCATTAACATTCTTCACATGATGTTATTTATTAGATTTATATATAAGCATTTTAAGCATGTAGATCTGAATTTTAATATTTAAGGTGTGGAAACTCAAAATATTTATCATTGGGTTTTTTTAATGCACTATTTCCATGGGTTTTTTTTCTGCATTTTTAAAGTTTGAAAGGAGAGAGCCTTGTTGATACTGATAAAGTGTTTAATATAGCAATTACAAGGAATAACTAAATGAAAAACTAGAAAAAGAAAAATTTTAGGTAAATACTTAAACTTCCTTAAGACACTGGTCTTAGAGGTATGAAAAAAACCTTGAACTGCAAGACAAGATCTTTTTCCTTATAGTTAAATCTTATTAGGAAATAATGAATTGCAAGAAATAAACAGGCAGAGGAGGATGAATGAGAAATATATGAGCAGAATTATATCTCTAAAGTGCATATGAAAACTCTGTCCGTTAGATAAATGAAGTTAAACAAGTAATATATACTAGGTATTAGGAAAAAAAGAGTAAGACAACCACTATGCAGTTCATTTACAAAACTATAAAATTAATGACTTCTCTTATAATACTTGAGTCAGAAAGAAGACATAATGTTAGTCAAGTGATTTCTAGGAAAGGCTGATTTTTTTGTTCTTACTTGGTAAAAGTTTTATGATCTGTTTCATTTCTTCTTCAAATCCAACCTCCAAGATTCGATCTGCCTCGTCAATTACCAAACACTGCAAGTTCTTATACATGAAACCCGGAGTGTTCTAGAAGATTAACAAATTCACAGTCAGACAGGGACAGGAGTCACATTTTAATAACACACATTAGACATCAATATTGTATCTACCTGCATATGATCCAGCAGCCTCCCTGGTGTTGCTACAATGATGTTGATTCCATTTCCAAGCTTCTGTGCTTCTGCTGATCTGTTACTGCCCCCCATTATCAGACCATAGGTGTGAACATGATGATTCATGAGTTCTTTAAGAACTCCATAGGTTTGCATAGCAAGCTCTCGAGTAGGAGAAAGAATAATGACACCCGTTCCTAAAAAAATACATCAATGAGAGGAGTAAATTCCAACTCATCCAGTCCCCTCCTAACCACGTCCCTAAATGGCTGAGTAAAATTCAGTTGTGAAATGAAGAGCCTTACCATTTCTAGGCATGAATTTCAGCTTGTAGATGAGCTCTACTGCAGGAATGAGAAATGCAAGTGTTTTGCCACTGCCTGTTTTTGCAGCTGCTAAAATATCCCTGTGTGGAACAGAGTTAGAAAAAGTATTTAGATAGAAAAATAAGTATTTAGTTGGCCATACAGACAAAAGAACAGTCCCACTCTGAACAATGTTGACACTGTAGAAACCTGACATGGCTTAAAGGAGACCATGTGGAGTTGGTATTAAGAGCTTGGTGTCAGATGCAGGTCACAGCAATCAGTCACTCTGCCTCTGGTGACAGTGTCTTTGAGACACCCTAACAAGACTAATGAAAACAGGCTTCTCTGCTTCCAAAGCCAAAGGCAAAGCCGCTCCAGGACCTTACTCTAAGTATTTGTTCAGATACAATAATGACAGACTTTCTGTATTAATGACTATAAACAAAATACATAAAACATAAGAGAATGCATTAAAAAACCCCAACAGTTTAGCTGCAGAAAGTCATATTTCAGGAAATGGCCTCAAGCTGTGCCAGGGGACAATTCAGGTTGGACATCAGGAAGAATTTCTTCACTGAACAGGTTGTTAAGCATTGGAATGGCCTGCTTAGAGAGGTGGTGGAGTCACCATCCCTGGAGGTGTTCAAGAAAGAACTGGACATAGCACTCAGTGCTATGGTTTAGTTGAAAAGGTGGTGTTGGGTCAGAGGTTGGACTTGATGACCTTGGAGGTCTTTTCAAACCTTAAAGATTCTATGATTCTTTTCTATGATTCATGTACTTAGCTTGCTAGCAAAATTCACACAACATTTCAGATATGAGAGTGATTAAAAAGACTTATTTCTTACCTGCCTTCCAGAAGAGGCTTAATACTTTTATGCTGAATTTCGGTCATGTGTGTAAACCCCATGTCATTTATGCCTTTCAAGGTATTCTCACTGACAGCACCAGCCAGAGAAGCAAAAGAATTGTCTTCAAAAGCACCTGAAGTGAGGAGGAAAATGAAAAATGTTTAAACTTATTTGTTCAATTCCATCTGTCCTCTGAAATTACCCCGTTAAAACTGACCTATATAAAAAAAAAATCAAAGGGTTTTTTCTTATTTCATTCTGTCATAAAATCCAAAGACATTAACAAAATACTCTATTAATGTGGTACTAATAAAACTACACAGAGCTAGTAAGAATGAACATGAATCCACTGCTCATGGTCAATTTATTAGTTGTATGCTTCCACCTTGCTCTTCATGGATATTTTTTCTCTACAGTTAAACACACGTGTATATAGATTTAAAAAACACACTTTCACTAGTAATTTTAAGATTAAGAGGTGTGTATATAATGCAAATTCCCAAGAAGAGTAACTGGAGGACAGCTGAACAGCTGCTAATGTCACATAACCATAATTCAAAAAACTGCATTACAAAGCTCATTTGAAAACTGCAACTTGCTCTGGAAGAAATTGTTAGACCTTGGGCTTTTGCACACACATGAAAAAGAGAATACAAGATACCTGTTAAACCTAGTGGTAAACTGGGCACTTCATCCTCCTCCCCATCCTCCTCTTCCACTTCTTTCTTTCCAGAATTCTGCTTATCTCCATTTTCTACCTCTGCAGATTCATCTTCTGCAGTTTTTGCTTTTTTGGTTTCTGTATCTAGAGTGTTGTTTTACAGAAGACAAGTCAGCAATAAAAAAATCACATTAATAATGAAAAACCATTCCACAGACTGCATCTCCTTTAGTCTCTAAATCACGTACAAAGATCATGCCTTTCTGTTAGGTGGAAGGGCCTAGAGAAGGGGAGGTAAGGTTTCTATTGAATTTTTCTAAGGCACAGAGCAAAAATTACGAAGTCCCTTCCATACAACCCACTTTGCATAGTAAAACAACGAAGCTTAATGTATATGAGATGATACTTTCTGTGGAAACAAGATAAATTGTCCTTAAACAAGTTACAAAATTCTTTCCCATCTATAATGCAGACATCAAGTTTCCAACATAGTCTGTGCTCAGAGTATGTGAAACATAATGTCTCTGTTGCATTTTAAGTACCTGAATCCTCAGAGGATGAAAGCATCTCTTCACTGGCATAACCACGATAAGTGTCACAAAAATCAAATACGTGAGGAATAGAAGCTTGAAAAATATATATATATACATGACCGTATACATATGCATATGTAAAAAAATACATGAAAACCTAGCAATATTTCTGGGGTGCTATTTTTTGGGCAGTTTTCCAGTATACTTTAGTTTCATAATGTACAGATGTTGCTAAAGGCTGGACATGTTGCTAAAGAGTCGTACCGGCTGCACAGCCAACACAGAGATCACCCATCAGTCAGAACTCTACTCTGAAACACAGGATGTACATTTGCACAATAAACAAGCAAAACATTCGAACTGAATGTTACCAAGCAAAATTCTATGCAACGATTACCTTGGCTGCTACCGGTTTAGAATGAATTAGAGTTCAAACACCACAGCTGCAATAAAAGAGGTAATGCTGAAGATCTCTGGGCTTTAAAACACTCACCAGATCGGCACATGGCACGGGGCGGAAACCTAAGGAGGCGCTTTAGGGGCGCCCAAAAATAACCCAGCCCTGGGAGACAAGCTGTATTTGCTAAGACAACGCACCATCTCCCGCATCAGCCGCCGCTTTCCTCTTTTTCTTCTTCTTTTTCTTCTTCTCCTTCTCCCCGCCGCGGGGTCCGGCAGCGTCCGCAGGCTCCGCGCTCTCCTCTATCTCCGCGGCCGCCGTTGCTTCCTCCTCCTCCTCCAGGGGTCCCTGGGAAGCCGCCTGGCCCGGTGAGGGCACTGTAGGGCGCGGGGAGAGAGAGAGGGAAAGAGGGAGAGAACACAAAGTCAGAAGCGGCTCGGCCAGCGCTCAGCCGGGGGGAGGCTCCGCCGTGCCCGTACCTGTCCCCTCGGCCGCCCGCAGCTTCAGGTTCCGCTGCCGCAGCTTCAGGTTGCGTTTGTGGATCTTCCTGCGGAGCAGCCGCATGGGCAGGTTGCTGGCGGCCGCCGGCACCGACATCGCGGCGGTGGCGGCCCCGCTGTCCCGGTACACGTGGGAGCGCCGCGTCCGGGACCGCCGGAACCGCCCGCGGGGCCCGACGGGAGCCCGGCAGCGCCCTCTGGGGACCCGGCGGAGGCAGCGCCGCCCGGGCCCGTGTCCGGGCATGGCCGTCAGACCCTCCCGGCCTCGGTGCCCCGCCCAGGCCCGCGCCTCCGCCGCCGAGGCGGAAAATGGGACGGTTTTCCCTTAGGAAGGGACCCATCTGCCCGATGGTGGTGCCTCCGCTCACGATTACGGGTGTTTAACTCCAACGGGAGAAAGAAACAGAATCACGGAATCGATTAGGTTGGAAAAGACCTCTGAGATCGTCAAGTCCAACCTATCTCCAAACACCACCGCGTCACCGAGTGCCACGTGCAGTCTTTCCTTAAACACCCCCAGGGACGGTCACCCCACCACCTACCTGGGCACCCCATTCCAATGTTTAATCACCCTTTCTGTGAAGAAATTCTTCCTAATGTCCAACCTAAACTTCCCATGGCACAGCTTAAGACTATGTCCTCTCATGCTGTCACTTGGTGCCTGGAGAAGAGCTTGATCCCCACTTGGCTACAATCTCCTTTCAGGGAGTTGTAGAGAGCGATGAGGTCTCCCTTGAGCCTTCTCTTCTCCAGACCAAACAACTCCAGCTCCCTGAGCTACTTCTCACAGTACTTATGCTCCAGACCCTTCTCCAGATCTGTTGCCCTTTTCTGGACTCATTCCAGCGCCTCAATGCACTTCTTGAACTGAGAGGCACAGAACTGAACACAGCACTCAAGGTGCAGCCTCATCAGTGCTGAGTAAAGGGGGACAATCTGTTCCCTAGTCCTGCTGGCCACACTATTTCTGATACAGGCCAGGATGCCATTGGCCTTCTTGGCCACTGGGCACACTCCTGGCTCATGTTCAGCCAGCTGCTGACCTGCAGCCCCAGGTTCTTCTCTGCTAAATCACTTTTCCAACCACTCTCCCCCTAGCCTGTAAACTGAAACTTTCAGGCTTGCAGAATGTCCAGCACCGACCCTGGGGATAAAGGACACAGCTGTGTCTTCAGTGAAGACCTGCATCTGCAGTAGCCACCTGGTAGCCACCACTGTCTATTCCTCCTGATGGGTGCAAGGAACATGGAAATCCCCTGGCATTTTCATCAGCCTGGCAGTGCTAGTGCATGCCCAAATAATAGAATCACAGAGTGGTTTGGGTTGGAAAGGACCTTAAACGTCATCTCATTCCAACCCACTGCCATGGACACCTTCCACTAGACCAGGTTGCTCAGAGTTCCATCCAGCTTGGCCTTGAACACTTCCAGGGATGGGGCATCCACAATTTTTCTGTGCAACTTGTTCTAGTGTCATCTATGAATCTGGGAGCTCATTATTTCTGGGGCACGGTTTCTTGGAGCTCTGTTAGGCAGCGCTTGCCAGCTGGCCAACTGGAGTTCCCAGCAGCATGACCTTTCATTCTAGTGTCCTCCTGCTTTTTGCCTCTTCATCCTCTTCCAAAGATTGATTCCCTGAGGCTGAATCGCAGTATCCCTCAGCTCCTTCCTGACCAGCAGAGGGCACAGACAGCACAGGAATGCACTGCAGCTTTGCTACCTGAAATCGCTAACCCCCGCCTTCTCAGAAACCTGAATAATTACAAATTGTGTACGGCTCAGCCTGTGATACCTGGCTGTAACACAGAATAAACTTCAGAAATACTTCTGTATTAATTTCTAAGTGTTTATTGCATATAATTTTTTTTAAAGCTACTGATGTTAGAGATGAAACAAAAGCAATTTTTTACCATCTGTAATTGTTGACTTGCAGAGGTCATATGGATCAGCAGGATGAGAATTAAATTTGTTTTGCTACAGCTTCAGACTGTGAACCATGTGAACTTGTCCAGACCTTCACGGACTAGATACCAGGTCTAGCCACTGGCTTATTAAGTTGAATGGAAAACTGCCATCTCCATCAGCTGCACTGGAAAGCAAACGGATCCATCCTCAGCAAGAAAGGCTTTTAGTACAAAATCCAGGGGACTCAGTTTTACCAGCTTAATTTTGAGCAGTGTAATTTATGTTCTGGACGTATTTTCTTCCTGGCTATCTTATATTGTGTTTGCAGGATGTATTTTTAAGTAGACACGGGTTTGCTCTCCTTAGTTGGTACTGATTTACGTATTTACTGTCTGGATCTGGATTTAACCCAGGCAGGACTTCTTTTTGGAATATGGTCATTGCGCAGATAAAGTGCATTGAAAACCTGGACAGGAGAGAGCTGGCACTAATACTTACACTAAGGAACGACAAGATTATGTCCTTTGGCCATGGCATGGTCTGCATGTTCCCATCTTAACCAGTAGTGCCAGGATCATAACTGTTTTTGCTTTTACCCACATCATCACATCCCCAGCTCTGCCAAGAATTAGGACCTGAAAACCCTGGTCAGGTAAAAGCCTAAATAAAAACTCACCTCAGTGGCCATGTTGGGTCCTGGTTGACTTGGCAAGTCTTTGTGAAATTGCATTAGTGGGGCACGAGGCCCAGATTGATAAACTGTTCTGAGAAGTTATGTCAGATTCCCCTGACCAAAATATATTGGCTTTGTCTGTTGGCTACTGTCAACACAGTGCACAAGGAGAACTTTGTAGATAAAAGATGACCTTACATCTGTGTAAACAGATGTCATAGCATTGTGTATAGGAATTCAGAAATTGCGGATTTCATTAGGTGGCAAAGTATCATGTGCCCCAACATTGCTTTCTCTCAAAATCTTGTAAAATATGTTGCTTAGAGTTAACAAAGAAGTGTGCTTCTCTGGAAATTTCAAAACATGTCTTACAAGCTTCTTTCTTTTTGTATTTGCTTTTTTTTTTCTTCAAGCTGTAATTGTCACAGAAAGAAGACTCAGAAGGTAATAATGATATTTTTATTGTGACAGGTCTAGACAATAATTTGAACCACTAACTCATGGTAATAGTTTGTCTCTGAATTTTGTCATTTCTTAGATACTGTGTGAATTCCGCCTAGTACATGTCTCATTTCTGTCCAATAAATTCATTCCTAATTGCTTGAGTTATCAGGCAATCGTTACGAACAAAAGGATTTTTTAAAATGGTTATTGAGTTGTTGTCAAAATGTCTCAAATTTTCTACTCATGGTTTTGCAGGAAGTTTTGTAGAGAAACATGTTTTGTGTTAGTAAAGCCTTCACAGAGCTAAATAAGTCCATATAAGGTACTCTGAATTTATCTCCTAAGATGAATGTTTTTAATGGGCTGCCAAAGTCAGTGTTTTACCTCCTGGCGTCAGTTTATCCTTAAAGCCAAATTCAAAATATTTGTTCCAGGTTGCCATTAACTAACTTGTGTTGGTTAAAATGTAACACAAAAGTAGTAATTGATTTCAGTTGTGTCATTTCAGGTAGATGGTGATAATTTGTACAAAAGGTACCAAAATCCAATCTAGAAAAGGTCATGAAACAAAAGCGTGTAGTCATTTTTTGATACAAGAGTTGGGGCACAGAATTCATTTAAGGAAGATAGGTTTTATTTTCAGAAGTCAGAGTCTGAAAAAATGCTTTTTTGGTGTCTTAGATTGGACATGAAAAAATCATCGCTGATGTAAGTAATTAACATCTGCACCAGTAAGATAAAAGTTTTGAACTGGAAAACTAAGAGCTGTCTTTTCATCATTAACAGATTATAATTTTCCCTTTTAGAGCAAATTTATCTGTCACACAGTAATACAAAAGGACTTGGTTTAAAATCAAATATCATATTTTTATTTTCCAAATATATCTACTTTATGCAAGAAAGCTAATCTGCATATGTATGCAAATGATGGATACAAAGGTATGTGCAGAAATAATCAATTTTCCAATTTAATTGAGATATACAATTCTGAAATCTGGACTTTGACAGAGAAAAGTTACCCAAACCTGAATGGTGTAGATACAGATATATTCAGATATATCACATATAGAATGGATGACTTGATTTATAGAACATGTCACTGTTAATGGGAGTTAAAAATTGCTGGTACAAATCATGTATTTATAGGGTAGCACTGAATATCACTGAATCTGTGAGGGAATTTAAAGTATGGCTTACAAGGAAAGCAAAGTATCCATGTTTGGAAAAAGCAAGCTAGGCTATCATAATCACCTTTTTTTAGGGGTTTTGTTTTATATTGCTTTTAAATAATGTCTCCCTTGTGCTATATGGAAGTATTGTCTCAGAAGTAACATCATCAACACTGTGTGAACATGGCAATACAGGTGGATTCAAATCACATTTATATTTTTTTTAGGATATTTCTTCTTCAGCCCATATTTTTCATCTGGAACTGAAACCATTGCAATTGTTCTAATTCATGATCTTCTCTTTTACACAGATAGAGGGGGAAAGTGTAGGAAATGCCACCTACTATAAAATACTGTAGTTCTTCCATGCAGTAAGAGGGATTATACTTTTTCTTGCCACTGAAATTTATGCAAAGGTCAGTGTTTTGATCCTCATCTCCAAAATACACCAACACTAGGGCCTACTTTATCTAAAATATTTGTTAAATCTCTCAGAAATGAAGAAGAAAGTTGCAATTGTAGAATCACAGAATGGTTGAGGTTGCAAGTCACCTCTAGAGATTTTCTGGTCCAACTCCCCTGCTTGAGCAAGGTCAACTAGAGCAAGTTACTCAGGACCCTGTCCAACTCCAATTTTGAGTGTATCCAAGGATGAAGACTCCACAGAAGATTCCATCTTCTTTACTCCCTCCCATCAGGTGTTGATACACATTGAGCCTTCTCCAAGCTGAACAGTCCCAGCTCTCTCAGCCTCACCTTGTATGCCAGGTGCTCCAATGCCTTTATCACCTTCCTGGCCAGTTACTGAACTCACTCCAGAATGTCCCTGTCCTTTTGCTGGGGAGCCCATAGCTGGACACAGAGGTCCAGAGATGTGTCACTCAGCTCTGTGCTGAGCAGAGGGAAGGATCCCCTTTTGTTTGTCACAGTTGTTGCTGTGGGACTTTCTATTATAATTGTGTAACTCTTTTTCCTTAAGAAAACTTTGCCATTTCCAGGATAGATAGACAATAACTTTATATTTAACACCTGCACACTGCAAGCAAAAAAATTTTCTTGGAAAATAGGATGCTATGCACATTTTTATCCTCACAGAGGCAACGAGAGAACAGAAAATACATAATACAAGAGCGGTTTGTAATGTACCAGGCAGAAGGGTACCATAAGGATAACTGTAGTGTAAAAGTATGCAGGACACACAGCTGAATAGTTGAGATTTGATCCTATTTTATTTTATTTTATTTTACTTACAAGTTATTTCTGACATTTGTATTTAAACTTACAAAATATTTTTGGGGTATTCAGAAGCTGCTTTTCTGAATCAGATGAAATAATAATCAAACATTTTCTGTTCTGTTTTAGGAGGCTGTTTACAGTTGTTTGTTTCCACTGTTCCACCATCCCCAGTAAGTGTTGATAAATATCCTGTTCTCACATGACAGTAAGATACAACCACTCTTATTAAGACAGCATGTATATTCACAATATTCTTTCTATACATACAAAGATCTATTTTTAATATTTTCCCATTTTTAGAAAACTTAGTGAAGGTTTTTCAAAATGCTACAAGGGCTACAAATAGGATCAAGTGATTTATTAGCATATTAATCAAACTGGAGGTGTAGCAACTAGTTTATAACTTACAGACTGACAGGTTCATAATCTTTAAAATAATAATTTTCTCAGACATAAAAGACTTTCCTTTTACAGTGCCCTCATTAATTTAAAGAATCCTAGTAAAAATATTACTGCTGTCTATTCAGAAGGAGTGTGTCTCTTATATTGCTTTATCATTTACAGATCTTCATTTAAAATAGCTCTGTTCAAATAATATAAAGTCACAGTTAAACTAAAAGAGATTATGAAATCCGAGGCAGTAAGTGAAATACATAGGGGCAGCTAAAATTCTTTGCAACTCTTTTGAAGATGAAATTTGAAGGGGAGGGATATTCTGTGAGCATGACAGCTGGATGGAGATTGATCAGTGGCAATTTGTGGATGGAATGAACACAAGATGTCACCCTCGCTGTGAGAGAGCTCCAACACACAAATGCCATTAGCTGATAAGGAAAGAGAATGAAGGATCGAGGTTTACCTTTTTGGTCTTTTTTAAGTTGTCCGTTACATGTGTTCCTTCTTATACCTATCCTGAAACACTGTTCACTGCAAAATTTTCTCCACCTTGTTGAATATTTTTAATTAAATTATCTCATGCCAGTTATCATTTTTTTAATTGTTGTTTTAAAGTAGTTTCTGTAATTTGAAATCAGATTTTACTTCCTTGAATGGTATCCCTATGTTTCTTATACAGTCGGTGAGAAGATTATGGAGAACAGTGACTTATTTTTCTGAATTTTCTTCAGTCTCATTCATTTTCATACATTTACTTAGAAGTCTAAAAGCTTATAGAAGGATGCAATGGTAACTATTGTGAAAAACTTCAGGTACCATCACGTAGTTGAATTGTTACACATCTTCCTAAAATATGTAAACCTTTTTGTGCTGAAGAGTAATACTTTCTTCATGTAACAGTTTGAAATTCCCTTTACCTTTACTCTAAACAATACAAGCTCTTCCTTCAAGGAAGAAGGAGTTGAAAATCTTGAATTAAACAAAGCATTAATTAAACAATGGCATTCTTCTGATTATGGATTGGGAGTAGATATCTTAAATATTGAACTCCTTTAGCTCAAGCACCTGATTTTACTGATAGAGACAGCATGCCCATGTTCAAAGTGACATTCATGCTTTAAATGTTTGTTTCACTGAAGATGTCTGTATGGGACTTGGGAGACAGAACTCAATGCCTTGCTGTGTTGTAGATGCTCATATTACCTTAGGTGGTCATTCTAATTTCATTTATCTCACCCAGACAGTAAGGATATCTTCTTCAGTAACATGAAGATAGCAATACTCATTTACTCTCACTGCCTGTTTGTGTTTAGACAGCAAGACCTTAAAGCAAGAGCTATTTTAAAAAATATGTTTGTATGGAACCTGTAACAGAGAAGGCCTGTGTGTGTCAGGGAGCTCTGGGCACTATTTTAATATTAAACAAAAGTGTATTACTCTTAACCACCAAAATTTAAACATACAGGCAATAGTAAAATACAATTTTATTACAAAGTATACATCTTATGGGATAAAATTCTCATCAACCTGGACAGAGGAGTAAACTAAATAGTGAACATGGAGCATGTCAAATAATCTATGGTATCTCCAGCTGACTGATATTTTAGCCCATTCTTGAATACTTTCAAGAAAATATCTAATGGGTTCATTCTCACATTTTCCTCTGAGTGACTCACCCCTCCCTTGCCCAATATTATTAGTATGCTCCTACATCCATAGTTTTACACTACTCTTCTGCTTTACATAATTCTGCATGTCCTTAAGATCAGTGTAAATTATTTTTGCTCTTAAGACCCTTTCAGATTGCCATTTAAAGGAGATTTAATATTCCTGAGAATGAGAATGGTTGATTCTTAGTCTATTATGTAATGTTGGGTTTTTTGATGGAAAATCAGTGGAAGCTTGGAGAGTCAGCACTCCAGAAGAGAATGCTCAATAGCTTGTGTTATTGGACTCTGAGAATTTACAGTTCAAGCCTTTATAAACTGTGTCAAGATGTGATAGTTATAATTATTGCACACGTTGGCTTAACCTATATTGTGTAGCTGTAATGCATTAGCCTTTCCAAGTTTCCCTTGCCTGTCCTTTATTAACTGTTGACATTTTCCCTTACAGGTTGAGAGCAAGCATGACTTTATGATGAACCATGAGATTTAACTAAACCCTTTTTTATCCCGAGGAAGACTGTTGTTGAAGAAACCAGAAGGTGGCAGTCTTTCTTAATGGATCACAGTTAAAATCTATCAATTTCCGTTCCTTTGCCTCAAAATAGGCAAAAATTTAGAATGAAGTGAGGGAAGGGCCACATTTCTTGTCCTGTTGGAACAGAAAGTCATTGCTTGACCCCTCTGGTATCTTCCAGAGGCTTTTCTTTCAGATGTCAGATCTCGAACAATCATATAAACACAGGGAGTTGTGATTTTCCGAGTCTTCACATTGGCATTAGTGAGTTTTCTTACCTGGCTGTTTCAACATACCTGAACTACAGTTCTCTGTTTCCTGGTAACACGTAGGACTAGCCAGCCCACTCGAAACTGTGTCCTTTATCTGAAGGCAGGCTATTTCACAGAAAACTGGCTTAGAAACAACCCACTGTTCATTGTGTGATTAATCAGTAAAAATATAGTAATCCAGAAACTGTGTGATCTACTCTGTCTCTCCCTTAATTTATTTGTCACCATTCTCGGACTACTCAGCTCCTCTGCAGGTGACCAAGATGGTTTTGACTGGCTCTAGTGCTTTTGGTCTGTTACTAACCTGATTAAAGGCAGCGTCACATCGGCTTATAACCCACTGGGATATCACTGCACTACTGTGTGATTGCTTATTCCTACTAAAGAACTAATTGCTGCATGTCAGTATTAGACACCAGTTTCTTTTGAGCTGTTGGTTGCAAGCATGAGCAAAACCTTCCATCCTTTCTATGTGCTTTTCTGTAGAGTAAGCACAAGAAACTGACACAGGAGAGCACAAGAGTGGCTTAAATGAAGTCTTTGTCCTTACTGACACAGTGCAGCTCAAACAGAGCTTGGGAAAACCATGATCTGCCTTCAATTATTTATTAGAACCAGTGATAGATTTAATTCTAACAAACTAATTATCTTGTTTCTCCATAGTCATCATGGTCTTCAGACTCCCAAAACTGCCTCTCAGTGTTACCACTCCTTTCCTTAAACTGCAGTAAGGTGCAGGGGAGTGGCAAGTGTACAGAAACCAAGAGCTCACATTACATTATATTATATTCATAACCACATCAGGCTTTTACATTGTTTGGACTAATACTTCATCTACTACTGGGGCAAATACTTGCTTTGTACCTTACAAACATTTCAGATTGTTGTAAACAACCCCTCAGTGGCTAATAATATTAACAATAGTAAAATGAAAACATTCTTTTAGGCAGTGCTGAATTAGATGGGCAGATATAGAAGCTAGCTGCTGTTTATTAAGTATTCTGATTGCTACCTGAGCTTATTGCAGAACCAAGAAAAGAGGGAAAATAAAAAGTCGTTCCAAAGGTCCATTCTCACGCATCATATTTGTCAGTATTTTAAGGGAAAGTTTTTGATTTTTCAAGTTAGTAATAATAGACCTCCATGACATATTTTTGTGTAAAGATCCTTAACCTTTCTTCTGCAACTCACCATGTTCAATTTGATGCATGTTACTCAATGTCTTGGCACTGTTTTCCTGAACATTCATGCATCCTGTAGTCATCCTGCAGATGACTGGTTCTCACAGAAGAGCTCTATTTTTAACTTGGCATGCAGGAAGAAGAGCTGTTCCCATCTAAAAGGCAAATGTCTTATGGACTGGTGTGCCAGGATTCTGCAGAGTTGTGTACATGCTAAGGAGTATCTGGATATAGGCTTGGAGTATGGATACACTGAGAGTTAAAAACTCCTTGGTGTGGCAAAACTGCTTGGCATATGAATGAGCCTTAGCGTATTTACCAAAGTTTGTTATTTTGTCAGCTTCACAGAATATCAGAAACAGTTTACCTTAGCTGTGTATATGACCTTTCAGTTGCTATACAGCATCACACTACAGGCCTCTAAAAGCTATGTCCAACATTTATCTTAATCATTTGGCAGAAATGTTTGGAGGCATAATGTCCCATTAATAACTGTTAAATCATTGAGTCGTTCAAAGAGAGATGTTCCATCTTTACTTACATAATGGTAAAACACAGGTCATTTATCAGGCATGCAACAGCACATCAGACATTGGAACTAACATAGCTTTATTAAGGATATGCATTAGTGAAAGAAGAAAGCGTTTGGTGATTGAAACAGTGTTCAAACACGGTGTACAGTCTAGTTTCTGCACTCCCCCATTCTCTGACAGCTTAAGACATTCTCATGTAAATTGGCAGGTGTAAAGAAACAACATTAGTAATACAACTGAATTATTCCAGTGTCAGTTATGGGATTGGAACTCAGAGAATACATGCAGAGCTTTCACCTCTGCCAAAGACATCCTACATGATTGAAATAAATCATTCATGCTTGCACTCCTACCATCTGACCCTGGGCAGTGACAGAGGTCCTGCATTAAAGCACTCCCTTGAAGAAGCAGTCCAAATGTCACAGTGGTGTCTGTCTCTCTTCATGGACTGTTGGGAGTACAGAGTGAACAGGATCTTAGCAGTCCTTCAGTCCAGTTTTGGAAATCATGCTGGATGTTTATCTGGGTTTGTAGGTTTATAAGCATTACCTGCTTGAGTTGAAATGCTCTACTTCCCTAGAGGGTTCTTCATACCCTTTTGCACAGAGTTCAGTAACCATTATGCTTCTGATCCATGACAACAATCAGCCCTTGACCTAGATCCAGGATATGTAGGGAATCAAAGCTCCTGGTTACTGTCAGAGAGAGAGTCTGGCCTAGAGCAGTTCCCGTGTCCTCCTGCTAAGCCCTTGGCCTCTCAGAGAGCCCATCCACCCTCAGCCCTCTCTGCATAAAACATGAGGGAATTCTGGTTTCAACTTACTTTGCAGCAGCTTTTGTGCCTATGCCGTCATTGCTCTTCTGGAGGGTATGGAGTGAAAAAAAAGTTTTTTAAGTAAGATTGATGAAATGGAAAGGATTTTTATTTTGTTTTAGTCTCAGAATGACATTACTTCTATATAATTTTCATCCTTTGTATTAATAGTGTGTTTACACCTTCCCATCCATGTCTGTGAGGAATAAAGATAATCAAGAGCAAAGGAGCCAGGAAATCAGTATACATAAGCTCTGGACTGAGAGCAAATGTACTCACTCCACAGTGTGTAAAAGGACAATTTAGTGTTTCAAATGAAGCCTGAATTACTTCAACCTTGAATGGCATTAATCTGTAGTCATGTAATTTCACAAAAGAAAGCAACAAAACCAAGAGATGCGTAACCAATTTAGATGGCAAAATGAAAAAAAAAAGAAAAAAAATCCTGAGTTCCTGACCTGGGATGTGTACATTTCAAGAAAAATAAGGCAAGGACTCACTTGGAGACCTGGAGTATAATATATATATATATATATAAATATATATATATGTATTGCAAATGTGCAGCGGGTTTTGCTGAATGAAACAGAATTCTCTGTGACTTCTTAGGCTCTAAGATTTGACATCCCAGCAAGCATAAGCATTCAAAAAATGTCTTCTGTCCAGATACCAAATGTAGAGCAAAATTACAGTTGTAAAAATGCTATTTCAAGTGCCCTAGAACTAAACCTTCATTAAAATAAAGTGATAGCCAACTTCAACAAAAAGATTTGGTTTTGCTACACCTTGGAGTCCTTTGATTATGCTCTTCTGAAAGAGCATTCCCTCACTGACCCTGACCAAAGCAGTGGGACAGTCCTTTGATGATTCAAAAATGCAATATCTCACATCCAAGAACATGCTGTGTTTCAGTCACCACCATCCATATGTTGTGTATCCTCAAAGGTGTGCTTGTGTTTTCTCAGGGCCCTGTCATATCCTGTTATGAGTTATTTACAGGATTCTGGCACAATAAAATCGGGAGAAATCATTAGGGAGAGTAAAGAGCTGGCAGGACTGTATGTTGAGCCAAGGAAATGCGCACAGGGCAGGTGAGTGGTGGGGTGTAAGTATTGCAAGGGCTACGTTAGGAGCTCAGGAAGTGCAAAGTAGGTGGTGTGGTGCTATTTAAAATAACACTTTCTATGGTGGCAGCTCAAACTTAGAACACATACAGATTTTGGTCTCCTCAGAATAGACATGCCCTTTGAAAACACCATTTTTAGTTTTATTCCATGTTCATGATCTTGCAGTACTATGACACTGGCTGATGTTGTACTGCCATTTCTTGGTTACTGTAAGACTTTCTCCAGAGTCTGATTGCTTGGGATAAGAATTTATCTGCAAAAATAAAGTAATTTATGCTGTGCCACAGAATTAGTGTTACTCAGGGGTTTTTTTTGACAGAAGATAAAGCATTGAATAAGCCTGGCCCTGGAGGGGATGCTGAGAGACACTGGGGGATATAGCAAATTAAATTCCCAAGTCAGCCTGATTTTGCTGTAGAATATTTATTTCCAGGAAAGTTAAACTTCACCTCCACCATGCACTGCTGCACATTTACACCTTTAACAACTTTACACTTTCTCAGTAGTTAACTATCTTTAAAAAGGATAAACAAACCAATTATAAATAATTTTTTAATTACATAATTTCCAACCTCATATTATCTTTCCACTAAACAGCACAGCTTTAGCAGACATACAGATCTGTGAGGCAACAGCTGTGAATCTCTTAAGCTTTCCTTCATTATGTGTGTTTTTATTGGTTTTAAGACAGATTCTTTGAGTTTTGTTCTCAAAACCATCTTGTAGATTTGCACACATGATTTTAAGTGTGAATGATTTGAAAATTCCCAGTGTCTCTATCTGACTTCTGTGATTTTGCCTTTTTCTGCTACACTGAAGGTGCAGAATGAAGAACTGATCCTACTTCAGAGTTCTGTCTCTCATTATATTGAACTTAATGAGAAAATGTTTGTAATTTCAGCATGTAATTTTCTGCTATTCTCAGACAGCTCTAGTGGTATAAACAGTACTCTGGGTGTGTTTGAGAGATGTACTTTGATAAATAAAGAACAGACTAGTGAGGTAATGTGAAGAATTGTATATAGATTAGGATTTTCCTATATGTTGGAATGGAAATAGGCCCTTCGGTAAAATATTTTAGGAAACAGATCCAGTAGAGTCCAATTTAAAGAAAAAAGTCCATGCATAAGTGGAGGTGTCTGACTTTTCCTCTCTTAAAAAATTTCCCTCAAAGTTATAAAATAAGAATAATTACTCTAAGCAAAATTTTCTGATCATCTATTCTACTAGGATTTCCTGGAGTACATTTTCAGATCATGGATTATAGGTGCATTTCTCATTATCACTAATGAGAATTTCAATGCATGATATAATTTTACTGTGCTATTTTGTCTGACTTGTATTACACCTGTCAGTCTGCTTTCTCCTGCTATTTCATTAATATTTAAATATTAATATTTAAAGGTCAGACTTAGCCTTCAGTGATATTAAAATATATTATTCAGTTTTATCTGACTTGAGGAGAACATCACTGGGACAATGTTCACTAGATAGGGAAAAAGGCAATCACCATACACTTTGCTGCCTTTTTAATCTCTCTTTTTTTTTCTTCTCCCTCCAGTAGAAACTGGAAAGTTTCTATCTGGGAGAGGAAGGAGGAAGATTTGTAAAGGAATGAAGTGTAATTCGCAGTGCAGTCAATGGGAGTGAGGTGCCACTCTTCTTTGTGCTTTCAGAGCCTTGCACTGAAGCAGTTGCAGAACTGAAAGGCTTCACAGGACAGTGCAGCAAAACTGTTTGCACACTAGAGTTTCTCAGAGCACATTTCAACAGTATGTCATCCTGGAATAGAAAGTAGTGTTAAGTGTGATAAAGTGAAAGTATCTGTGAAAGTACAGCAGTGTGATAAAGGCAGTGCTCCAAATTAAGCAGCATTTTTTACACAGTTATATAGATAGCTGAACTGTGTTCCATAGGTGGGATTTTGCATTTTGAGCAAAACTCGATTATCCCAGAAACTGCTTATCTGTATAAGTATTTGTGGCATCAGAATTGAAGATTATAAGGCCAGGTTAGCAAAGAACTATGAATACAGGGTGCAAATTCCATAAAAGAGTGTTATTTGAGCTGGGACCATGCTAATGCCAATGGTTTTCTGTGACTGAATCCTTCTGAAAACAATAAAGAAATTATATGTCCTTTATTTGCTTGCCGTGTTCCAGAAGGTAGTGGTGCTGCAGAGAAGATGGAAGAGGTCCTGCAAAGTGTGGGATGGATCTGCCCAGGTAATCTTCACTGCATCAAAGCTGCCTCTCTCATGAATTGACGGGAATCTGCCATGCAAACACCTGAGAGGAAGGTAAGAACTAGAGCTGTGCATGTAATGTGTATGTGGATTGTTGTCTATAGCACTGCTTGAAGTGCAGGAGTCTTGTAAAATTTGCTCATATGCAAGCAAAAGGATCCCAGGAAAGACCCAGGAGATGATAAGTCTTCTTGACTCAGCCACTGCTGCAAGAGCAAGTGGTATATGTGGCAACAGACCTCTTAAATGTAGCATATCTGTCCTATCAACATTGGATATCAATGCAGTTGGACTTGTGCAAAGGAACATGAGGCATCCAGCTTTTTCCACTGTTTTCTTTCAATATGCATAAAGGAATTATGCAGATTTAAACCAAATTGTGCCCACACAATGTGGACACAGTAGTGGTTTGGACTGAGCACAAGTTTGACCAGATGTTGATTATATATACACATACCTCTGGTGCTGGGAAGCTGTGCAGCTTGACATATTTTGTTGTAAAAGACTATCAAGGAACAGGGAAACTATTTAGTCAAAGTGTCAAATCTTTACCACGGATGTGAATGGAAGTGTAATTGCTGATTTCAGTGGAAATAAGATCAAAGTACCTAACAGTCTAAATAATCCTGAGCAGATATCCTAAATCTGCCCTTATAGTTGTTCACCACTGCTGAATGCCAGGCTGTATGTCTTGTTTTACCATTGTGCCATTTGAGAGTATATTAGTCTTCCACAGGCAATGTAGAAAAATCACAGTATTTGAGTCTTTGAACTTACCTACTAATGTGTGGCTGTAAGGTGTTCAATTAAAGTAGACTCCTATTTCTTTTGTCTGCAACTTTTTACCTACCCTAGACATGTTAGAACAGAATTTTCCTTATCTGCACAGTGACTTGGTGATTACAGCTTTTGCTGTCAGATACAGAAATAGAAATTGTAAATGCATATACTTTTAATAGGAGAAATTATCTTCAGCTATATAGCTGTTTATCCAAACCCTAATGTCATTCTTATGAACCTAGAGCTATCTGCTTCTGAAGATCTGACATAAATTATAATTAATTTTGTGACTATCCTCAGTTTAATATTATTATTCAGTGTGATTTTCTGACCTCAGCTGATGCTAAATAATCAAATGTCCTTGCTATATTTCTAAACACCTCTTTTGAAACACAATACAGCAATAAGAAAATGCAGTTGCAGACACATAGAAGAATAGGCGGATATGATATAAGTAGCTGATCTTTTATCACTATTTGCATATCATCAAAGAAGAAAAATTCTTTTAATAAGCTAAATAAATCTTCCTAAATTCAATAGTTTAATAGTTCTTCTGGAGGGGTGTGTATGGGAAGAAACAACACCCTTCTTTTTGTGCTGCCATAGAAACCAGCCTTAACCAGGACACTGTAAATAAAACCAGCCTCCTCTGGCTTCATATTTATATTGAATTACTTCTTAAATATGATCCCCTTTTAGGTTTGTCCTACAAAATTACAAAGAGTAATTTTTGCTTAAAAAATTGGAAGTACAGAGACCCTAAAGGGACTGCAGAGGCAGCACGAGTACCCCTGCAGACTTAGGAGTCAGAAAGCTCCCATTGCACCTCAGTGTGAGAGATGGCAGAGCGCACCTCTTACTGTACCATCATCCTTTAGGTACCTGTCATGGGAGAGTGGAAGACTTAGACAAAGTTTTAGGAAGCAAAGCCTTACTGGAGAGTCTCGAGGTGCAGGAAGGACTCCCTTGCTTTCTAAACTCCTTCTCAGGGAAGGGTTTAGGTGTGGCTGAATCCTATCTTAGCCTCAGACTGTGTTAACGGTTTAAATTTAAAGCAATTATAGAGGTATTACACCACTTTGTCCTGCAGATTTTAATGATGGCAAAATGAGAATATTTATATAAAATGAATGATTTATTTTATAGAAATGATCAGACAAAAACCCTTAATCATAACTATTTACTACACAACATAAACACTAAAACAATATAAACACTAAAAATCTACTAGTAGAGTATGATATAGCATAAAGTAGTATAGTACACTGTAACAAATCAATTATTGAAGTAGTTATATTAAAGCTGGCAAAAAGAAATAATTATTAAGTAGAGATTTGATGTAACTCACCCATACCAACGCTTGTGGGGAAATCTCTTTCTCTCAACCTCAAGGAGTAACCTTGGAGGGCGTCCCCACCCAAACCCCAAGAAGGGTTATGTCACAAGAACCTGACTCCATGAGAGGGGACCACACTTTTTATAGTATAAAGTGATTGACTGCTAGTCACACCTTTACAGACCAGCTATCAGCTTATATGTCAAATCAGACTTCAAAAAGCAGGGTGTGTATTCAAAGTTTGATGAACCAGGATGGTTTTAGCATAGTTAACACCAAGACAACACCCTGGGTCCAGCAGCTGATCTTGTATGATAGCTTGGTTGGATCTTGGGTCTGGTCAGGGTGGGACTATCCCGCCACAGTACCTCATCATGGATAGTGAGTTGTCATAATTTCAAATATTTTTTGTAAGAAATCAAACATTTTGTTAGAGTGGGGCAACTAATAGTCATTTTTGTGTAGCTCACTTCTTACATTAAAAAAAACATGACTTGGGCTTTCCAAAGAAAGGAGCTAGTTGGTGCTTTGATTGATGTGTTCATCTGACACCAGTACTTGCCTTGAAAAGTTTCATTAACATGCCATGAGCTAAAAACCCCAAAATGAAGGCACTGAAATGACATGTGAAATGCTGTCTCTATTGGCATGAAAATCTTGGGACATATCAACTACTTCATGTGGAAAAATCCACACACACTAGTACATTTTTGCAAATATCACATTCAAAGTTGTGGAAAATTTATTTAATTTCATTTTAGTGTTGAATCTACTTTTAAAAATCAGGGGTTTTTTTTAATGGCTGAAATTACCTTTTTTCTCAGTGTGATCCTGCTCTAGTCTTTACTTCTAGAGATAATTTTAAAATATACCAGTTTTTAGGACGTGAAACTCTACGCTAACTACTAATACAGCCATTAACTGAATTACAGCTAGTGGCATTTTCCCATGCACTGACTGTGTTATCTGTATATCTGCTTTTGGTGCACCACAAAATTGCACATTACAGGTAGGAACTCCAGCGATCTTTTTGTCCTTGACACTGGGGTGACACTTCTGGGGAGATGAGACTGGGCTGGGGACACAGCTGTGTGAAATAAAGATCAGTGTGTCTGCTCAGGTTACAGCTACACTTTTCCAGGCATTTCTTCAGTTTCTAGATTTAACTCAAGAGAGAATACATATAATGCCAACAGAGGTTAAAAAGGCTTTCTGCCACTCATTCCTGCTGCTTCAGGAGGGATACCTGTCTGATTGCTGCAACTCTCAAGAATAAGCTGAAATGCTTATTTTAACATCTGAGAGTAAATCCGAAAGACAAGGCTGGGTACAGCCCATTGTGGAGAGCTGTAGGGACATTCCTACATACATTATTTGTAGTCTGTACCATTTTAATGAAGAGACCTGGCAAAAATCACTCTTAAGAAGGAACCTACACTGTTGTTTGTCTGCTGTCAGTCATACAGCACTGCCACAAGGATAAACGAGTGGGTGAAAGCAGCCAGATCACAGCCTAGTTAGTTCTCTCTCTAGTTATTTTACATATATAATGGGAACAAGTCAGCCTCCCACTGGCTGGGTAATGACAGTGGCTGATTTTCAGTAGGTACAAAATACTGTGTCTGTTGCAAGAAATGTATAAATACCTGCAGTCATGTCAGGGTACCACTAGGAATATTCTGTGTGGAAGCCTGCTGTTCATTTCAGCAGGGTCTGGGTCAGCCCTCAAGGCTTTGTGAAGAGCATATGCTGAAGCTGGATATTCATACTGTAAAAGAAAGTATTTTATCGTAGTCTTGTCCTTTTTGCCATTGCTGGTTTCATTCTAGCAGAAGCTGCATTTCTTCCTATTCTGACTGGTCTCTGTGTTCTCACTTTCACATACATACCTCTACCTTAAAATGCACTGTAGATCAAAAGGTATCTATGTAAGAGTTGCCTCTTCCTTCACAACAAGGCTGGACCCAGAGTATGACACTCACTGAGTTGCCTGATGAGAGACACCTTTGAATGATTTTTCACTCTGTTAGCAGAGCGCCTAGGAGGTTTGCTCAGCCAATACCACAAAGAAAAACACTTCTTTCCTTGTCTCTCCTCAGCATTAGACCCATTTGCTAAATCACAGCTGTGCAAACACACTGACAGCAAGGGTGTTACACAGGTGAAACTGGGCACCTTATCTGACCTACACAGCCTTCCCCCTAGATGAGAGTGTCGTACAAGAAATAAAGAGTGTGTGGAAGGTTTAGATCTCTTTGCCTTGATAGCCAGACTGTTCTTTCACAGAAAGGAATGGTTTAGTTCAAATAAGAATTAAATGAAGTCTCTGGGACTTTTTCCAGGTGCTAATGGCTGGGGTGTGGTATAGGATGTAGATGCCAGGATTGATGTTTCTAGGGGAGAAGCAAAGTCAGGGGGGACACACAGGCAGAACGGGGGCAGAAAGAATTGTTATAACCATTTTATCTCCTTAGTAAATGCTTGTTTGACCCACAGGCTGGGAGTCTTTTAGGGTTCAGTGATACCGTCTGAATTCAGGCAAATGCATCCAGACCCCCGGAGCATGGGGCTGTGGGATTAGCAGGTGTGTCCATAGAATGACTAACAAACTGTCTGTGGGAATGTAAGCTTGGGACCACGTAAAAATTAAATATGAAATTATGTTATTTATATTTCCTCACACTTCAAAGTGATGCTTGTTCCAGATTAAGAGCCTACTTTTTATTTGGAGCAATGCAGTTCATTAAGGCATTTGCTTAGGTTGCAAAATCAAGTATTTTGAGGCTGAAAATTGCCAGATTTGTGGTTGTCCATGCAACATTAACTCTATGTCCAGTGTCTTAAATTATAACATCCTACTTTAGTTCTCTACAAGTACTCACCTTATTCAGTGTGCAGAAAGGGAAGGGAATCAGGGCAACTGAACTGGCCTTGGCTAATTGCATTCTACCAGACTTTGTTCCTAATAGCTCCCATTTAACTTGTTTCCTATTGAATTTACCAGACACCTACTGTTAGTCTGGTGACACCAGACTGCCTGTCCACCTGAAGACTTCAGGTCCTTTGTAAATCATACCTTACCTTTGCAAGCCTTCTGCAAATTAAATAATTCATTTTACAAATGCAGCTAGATAGGCAAATATGAAGTGATATACTTGGAGCCACAGCACCAAGGCTAAACCCAGAAATATAACCACAATATATGGGCTCCTGACCTTCCATTTTAATAACAAATCTCTTGTTTAATGCCTAGTAGTTATTGATTTTCAATACAAATGGGAGTCAGAAATCTATGGTCCCTTTGAATAGATCTACAGCAAACTGCTGAAATTATATCTTATAAAATTTCAGGTAGGGTCTCTGAAACAGGTAGAAGTAATCAATTAGAACCAGGTGTAGCTCTGTTTGTATATTGCCAAGTGACAAGGTCTGAAAGTGAAGTCTGTTGATATATCCAGCAATATTAATAAGAGAGGAGACTTAAATGGAAGTGATTTTTCTTTTCACAGTGACACCATGTGAAACTACAAGTTGGAACTTTATCTATACCCATATCTTCACTACAGTTCCCTCTCTCTGCTTTCTTCTGCAGCACATGCACTTGCCATAAATCCTTAAGAAGGAATGGTGCTACTACTCCCACCCACCAAATTTTGTGTGAGTCTGAGGAGATAAAACTAGGATTGTGACTCCATTCTCCCCCAGCAGCCAATATAGCTGGTAAGTGAGGCACTGGGAAGGCTCTAGATAATGGGAATGCCAGAAGAGCATGAGAAAAGAGTGTGACAGTTCCATGGGGGGATTGTTCATGGAGACAGTCCAGGCACAGTGCTAAGCAAGGTAGATTTTTGCTTGAAAATGTTGGAGTTTCATCAAAGGCATAAACTATCAATTTTTTAGCCCAGTTGAAAAAGAAGGGCTTTAAGGGTGAAAATAAATACATATAATCCTTCAACAAATATATAATATAAATATAATTTAACCCCCCCATAAAATTAAAAAAAACCTCATTGCCATACTTAATTATAGGCTTCTAGAACTTAGGGACAATTTTAATAACAGGCATGCTAAATACTTTTAACAAATGCTGCACTAGGACAATAGGTGCTTTGTGGCAGAGATCAGTGATGAGCGTATAGCAAGTCTGTGGTCATTAGCACCAAAATTAGATCTGGGCCCGGAGTGCTGTTAAGACTGTGAACATTATGTATTCTTTGTTCAAGCAAAGCTGGTGTTGTCTCAGGAGCAGAGTGAGGGAAGAAGAGAATCATAGTAGATATTGTTCTGGCTGTAATGGAGGCTTGTTTACAGAGTAAATTATTTGTCTACATATCTGTGTGGAATAAGGCTGCCAAAATTCCTGCTAGAGTGTAACCACCAAAAATAATCATGATAGTCTTCACTGCATACTATGCCAATTTCTTTACTTAACAGGAAGTCTGGAAGGGGATATCCAGTAACATGAATACCTACCATGTAATTTATGAAATAATATTTATCTTAATCCTTTTTTCCTTTTATTTCCTCTCTCTCCCCCATTCTGTCTCATCTCTGCTGCAGTATGATATAGTGCTTCTGAATGCTGATGAGACCACACTAAGTCATACCCCAGCCACTCATTTTTGGCCACCTAAATTGGCACCATAGCAGCATTTAATACTTCTGACAGGGAGAATATCTATGGAGAAGGCTGGTCATGGTATTGAATTTTCTAGAGAAAGCATGGCTTTATTTTATTTTAGTTTGGTTTTTAATATATTTATTCAAGTATTGCCTGATTATATTCCCTCCTCACCATGTTTATCTCAAAGAGGCAAAATCTTCCTGTGTTCAGTCATCTCGATCTGTTTTCTGAAGATGCACATGCAGAGAGAAGCCAAGACCTTCTTTCAGCATGCAATGAGAGAGATTTGTTGTTCATATTTCCTCCTATTTCCATCCACTTGTGTACCTTAGTTGAAATTATTCTTCATCCAAAGAAGTTTATAGATGAGACAAACAGATTTAGAAAGGAAACTGAGGCACAGAACTACCAGAACAGAGGGTGGCATTTTGTAATTTAATGTTTGTGCTATTTGAGACATATATACACTAAATGTAAGCAAGATTAGTCAGTACAGAGTTGCCGTTGAGATTATACTAGAGCTAAGAGAAAAACAGAGAGGCAAGGAATTGCTATTAAGCAGCAACTGACTACAAGTGGGTACCTGTGAGTGAAACATCCCTTCTTCAGTAAGCAATTATGGATGGATTAGAGGGGGAAAAATGGTGATCCTTGTCTCTGAGAAACAAGTCCTAGGACTCAGGAGTTGTAAGTATAATCAATAACATGTAAGTGCTGGCATCTTTGAATTATGGAAGCTTTAAAAGATATAAAGTATGAGTTACAATTTCTTTGTGCATTATCAAAGAGGCTGGACTCTTTCATAGACACATTGCTTTGCAAAGAGCAATGGCATCCATTTTTTCAGGTATTTCTGTCTAATAATAGTCCCTAGACAGCAGGAGCAGTCACACTAATGCACTGCAATATAAAGTATACTTTAAAACCATTTCCCTGACTGCAGCTGTCAAACACAGCACCAAATGTATCCTGCCTGGTGCCATACATACGTTTCTTAAATGAAATCATAGACATATCACAATTTTGTTGGATTACCTCACTGAAAGATATGTAGACAATTAACCAAAATGGTAAATTCACATAATCCCAGAATGGTTGCTGTTTGAAGGCAACTCAGGAAATAATCCAGTCCAACTGCCCTTCTGAGAGCAGAGTCTGCTAAAGCAGATAGCTCAGGATCCTATCCAGTTAGGTTTGGAAGAGCCCCAAGGATGGACTCTCTACAACCTCTTCTGAGTTCCAGAGCATGAGAACCCTCTCAGTGAAAGTTTTCTCTTATGTTTACATGGAATTTGCCCTATTTCAGTTTGTGGCCATTGCCTCTTGTCTGGCCACTGGGAGCTGCTGAGAAGAGTCTGAGTCTATTTTCTTGGCTTCTCCCATCAGGAGATGCATTGATGAGACCATCCCAAGCCTTCCCCTCCTCAGCCTGAACAGCCCCAGCTATTTCAGCTGCTTCTGCTGCACTGAAAGCCCTTAGTAATCTTTGTGATGGTTTACTGGACTACCATATGTGCATGTCTGTCTTGTCCTGGAGAATCCAGAGCTGGACACAGGACTCCAGAGGTGTCTCATCAGGGCTGACTAGAGGGGAAACATCACTATTTGTCACAACTATGCTCTGCCCAAAATATCAAGTATTCCAATCCACCCCGCCAAGATAACCCAAAAGGTAATCTCCTGGTCTGGAAGTGCAAGAGTACGGCTTATGTAATTCCGTGTTTTTCCTTACTGGTAACTGTGGTGTGTGTTCCTCTGCAGCTGTAAGCATCTCTGGACTTAGGAGCACATTTCATTGTCAGAAACCTAGTTTTAGAATCCAACCTGAATCATTTATTACAAAAAGTCCATGTTAAAGTAGATATACCTGTGCTGCCTACTGGTGGTGTGCTGTGCTGGTCTGTTCAAGGGAGCTGAATTACGCTGAATCAATTCTTATCAGAATGATATGAGCATATCCACTATATTCCTAAGTTTTATGACAACTTGCATAGAGCTCCCCCAAATTAGAGAACAGACAGGTGGTTGCTTAAGCAACTTGAGTTTGTACCTGTGTGCTCTGCTGAGAGGCAAGCACTGTAAACGAGATCATCTGTATCTGTTTATATTTTCCTGATTTCTCCCTTTTAAAGGAAAGTTGAAATGGTGTGTGTGATGCTGTGGTGCAAAATGCCTCACTTGCTCCTGAATCAAAGCTTCATGTAGCTCTGGCTGAAGCTTGAGAAAAACAGCATTTACCTTGATCTTTATGCACTACTCACTCGTTGTGAGTGCACTGTGGCTGTTTTGTTTCATGATAGGCTTTCCACTAGTTGTGTGAGAAATCTATGGCAAATGATTTGCAGAGCTTTCCTTCTAGGTCAGCAGTTTGCAAACACTCTTTCAAAACTCAATTAAAATATTCCATTTTCTCATTGGCACGAGGATAGTAAATGAAAGAATTTCAAGGCTTAATATGTCTCTCTCTCAGAAATACTTCAGCTTGCACAGCTGTGAGCAGAGATGCTTTGTCGGAGATTGGTTTGTTCAGATTTCCTTCATGACTGAAAATTGTTAACAAGAATTCGATTACTGTTGTGGGGAAGTAACTTAGAAAATAGAGGCTATTGCTGGCTATTTGCTGAAGGAATCAGTTACAGTAATAGTATCAGTTAGAGGCAGTTGGCAATACTTTATAAGTTTTCAGTAGCTTAATCACAATCTTTTCTGATGTAGCATCAGGTGAAAATAGAATTGCAATATGTCCTGCGCTTTAAGTTGTTTATGTCTTGTAGTACATCTTATATGTACTGTCTACTGGGGAGATCCAAAATGGGAGAGTTGTTGTCTGTGCCTCTCACCAAAGCTTCTTGATGGCACATTGCTGTCTAGATGCACACCATCCAGTTTCTACTCTCTCTTTTGCCAGTCTATATTGCTTCACTGAACAGTTTAACCCTTTGGAGATGAACTGGTCCCCCTCTCCTCCTTGTCCCACAGTAGTTGTAGAATATGTTTCAGCTGGCAGCAACTATGTTCCCCCAGCAGTCTCTACAGCTGAACTGCATGTTTTCATCCACCCATAGCATTTCTGGCAGTAGCCATGGCCTCATCCAATAGTGTTTTTTTGCTCGGTACAGCTAATTCAGGATCAAGGATTAAAAACTTGGATGTAGAGGCATAGACCAAAGGTCGTGCTCAGTTTTGCTGCCCTTCAACACACAAACTGTGCTTTTGCTGAAGATAAGTTAAGTTTCTATTGAGTAGATAAAAAAAGTAACTTACTACTTACCTGCACCCCTCATTGCAAAGAATGGGACTGCAGCCTGCTTACCCCAGCTGTTCTCACCCAGATAGATATCACCACTTTTCCTACAACCTTCCTTAGTTTTGACACATCTCACCTCTCAGGTTGATTATACTCAGCCTTCCACTGTTATCCTCTGGATTGTTTTTTCCATCAGAGGAATTGTCAAGCTCATCACTTCTTGCTGCTCTTTCTGAACTTTATAATTAGCTCTGCCCTAAGGGCTTGTGAGCCTGAGGAGCCCTGCTTTGACAAAAGGGGGGTTGCTCGATAGGCTAAGTGCAAGTTTTCTCAGTCTTTCATAGTACCTATCTGGCCTAGTTTATCTTTGCATTGAGCTCCCTCATCTATAATTAATACATGTCAGAGATGAATCTGTGGTATGAAATTTTCTTATGAGGATAAGTTCTTTCATGAAAATATTTATCAAGTTCTGCTCACCTTGACCATAGCAGTTTGCAATTCCTTTGTTCAATTATTCACAATCCTGTGAAGGACTCAAAAGTTCATGTAGCATTTTAAGCACAGATTGGGTGGGATGTGCCACAGACTTTGTATTTTGAGCCTGTGTTCAGACTAATTGAAGTAATTTTTTCATGGATGTATTTTGGAGTCCTTATTTTGATTACTTGATGAAGATAAGTCAATACTGCCTCAGAATTATGTTAAATTTTGGTGCAGGGATATTAATAACTTGACTTTTCCCAATGTGCTTAGTCCCTGCAGCTTTCATTAACTTCAGAGAGACTTGCAGTCACCTGTTCTTCCTACCATAATTTTCCAGGCTTTCTTGACTCATCAGTGGCAGAGATGAGAGAATGAGTCATTTTTTCATTAATGACTACTGATTTTGAATATGTCAGGGTTTTAATTATTTTGAAAAGTCAAGCTTTTTTATTTCCAGGTTTCAGATTAAAACTGAAAATGTAAAGTTCTGAAAAGCACTTGTCACTCACAAAGATCATGGCAATGACCCCTTTCCTATGATTTTATGCCCAGCATCCCTCACAATTTGCTCTACCACTCATGTGAAGATGATTCTAGTGTTTTCATCCCATCCTGTTAAGTTGAGAAGAATATTTCTATTGATTCAGAAAGCAGAAGGATTAACCTCTAGTGTGTGATTTGTTCCACAGCCCAGTGCCATGGGATGCCTTATAACCAATTTATAGCATATGCATCTTTGGTTTACTGAGTGTAGTTCCAATATCTAACTGTCTGTTTACGTCAAGCATGACATTCTGACACAGATAGTTATTTTATGTTGTTATAAGTCATACAGTCTTTCTGGAAATTAAAATTATTTTTCTTTCTTTTATTTTTGCTACATCTGCCTTAGTAAAAACCAACCAATTTAAGACCATCTCTCTCACTCACTGAGCTGGGTAGAGCTGACAAAGATACCTGCTTTTATCACAGAGACAGTCATTAGGTCATCTGGCTGATCCTCTTTTTCAGTAGCTTGTGCCTGGAGAGCCTTTGCTTACAGTTTTCAATATTCTGCCCATTGAAATAGTATGATGTTTAAAGAGCTACTGTCAAACCAATAGGATTAAGAACAGTGTTTGCTGCTGGATATTTTCTATTAGACTGAAACTACTCACTCTCAATTCTGAGTTTCTACAGACCTGACAACCAAAAAGGCAAGAAATTGGCCACGCTATTATTTTTTAAGGCTGTGCTAAATGACTTTATTTCAGTCTGACTATACTTAGCAGTTTATATTTAATCCAAACAAAAATGGAACTATGATGATTCCTTGAGGTGAAGGTGAAACCAGGCTAAAACCTCTTAGGCACCAAACATTTTGCAAACATTTGGAAAAAAGAGATCAAAAAGTGTGGATCATGGATTGATTATGGAAGACTTGGGAGGTGCTGTTTCTTACTTGCTCCTTATGGTGTCTGGACTCCCTAGTCCTTTGGTGTAAGACACTGAGGAGCTGATAGTCCAGGCTATGGAGATGAGGTCTGATGGTCAGCAGAGGTATCAGAAAACCTGAGATCAGTCACGCAAGGGCGACGTGTGGAGCTTGTCATTCAGTTTATTCTCTTGAGCCCAAGAGGTGGTGATGCTGTAATGCTGCTGCTCTACACACTGTAACTCTGCTCCGGGCTTGTCATGAATGTACTGCTGCAGGGTGAGGCAGGCATAACTTTGGCACTGGAGGCCCGGGCCTGGCAGGGAGGGTTGGATACCCTTTCCTTGTAGCCAACAAGACTATTCCTCTGCTTTTTGGAAAAAACGGCTTATGTAAGGCATGCAGCCTTAAAATGTAAGTGTACAAGTCCCTCAGTTGGAATATCTTGTATCCAAGCAAGAGCTGCCAATTTTCCCTGGTTTGGCATGGAGCTGTTGCATCGTTGTTTTCCTCAAACCCTTTGAGGGATCCCTCCTCCTAAGTAGGTTCCTGTGCACATAATCTGTGGGAACACAGCAGATCACAGGACTTCTCCTTGCTCCTGGGTCTGACTTATGCTGTCAGACTGCTGTCAGTCTAAATGAGGAGGCTGTTTGCACTCCTGCTGCCATGGGGTTTGGACAACATTCCACGTGCAAGAGTGTGCTGCTGATGATGTTGCAAAGACCTGATGGGGGCTGTGCCTGTAGATTTCTTACAGCTTTAAGTATATTTCTGCCTGCACATATTGAATACAGAGCCTCTGTATATCCAATGTATCCTGAAAAGATGTGACCCTTTACTGAAGGCTGTTCTTGAGAAACAACTCATTAACATACAAAGCATATAACATAAAGTGACAAAGATTGGTACTTTGCTGTGCTGCAGACTCGGTTTGGAACAGAGAGATTTATCTCAGTTTTGAAATGTTTAGTTCTTCGCTTCCCTACTCTACATTACACGAGGAGAAAAAAATGGAAAAATGATCAGAAAAGTTGCCTGAATACATTTTAATAATAATTTTAACATAAAAAGAGAAAAGTCATAATTTTGTTCAAGTAGTTCATCTCCATTCAGACAATACAGAGGTTATTGCAGAGCTCATGCCTTTGATTTCTTACTTTACTTTGGCTTGTGTACCAACCAATTCTTGTTAAATATTTATGGACAAGATTAAAGACTTTATAAAACTTAGCAGCTGGCAGCTGTCCTCGCCTAAAGGATAAGGCAGAGTTTTCATTTTAATTGGATAACTATGTGACTGAAATATGCAAACCCCAAGGGAAATACCAGAAATGAAATATGTAAAATATTTTTTTAAAGAAAATATCCTTTTACATTCTGTACTTTCTTTTTCCCTTAGTAGCTTTTATCTGAAGGTGAAATTGCCATTTCCTTTCCACTTCTTCCTTTTAAACTTCTATTTAAAGTTGGTTGGCTTTGTTTTTTTTCCCATTGAAGTTAAACTTTTTAGATGGGATTCCTTCTGTTTGTTACAGGCCAGGCATGAATTATTATGCCTATATTCTATCCTTCTGTATTTTTTCTTCTTCTTCTACATTATTTTACTTTTTGTGTCCTTATTCACAGCTATGATTTTGTTAGTGAGAATCTTCATATTCCACCCATTGAAGTTATCTATTAACACAATTTTATAGGCTGAGGTCTTCTTCTTGTCCTTCTGTATGTCAATACTTTACATACACCTTGTGGTCCAACTAAAAAAAAGGCAACTGTAGCTGAGCAAAACCAGAGGATCATATTTTAGCTGTTTCTCCTGCTGAACCCATTTCTTCTGTCTTTCTAAAAGCGTTCTCTCAGCTGCCTTAAGCTGTCCTGTGGCTATGAAAATCAATAAGTCTGTGGCTGTCTTTGCATGAACGTCTGCATGGAGTGTGGCAATAAAGCAACAACAGTTTCTTTCTTTACTCATTCAGCATCTTGTAGTGCAGGGACCCATAATGCAGTTCCTGACCCCTCATTTTCTCCCTGTGTGGATGCTCTCATGTTTTTCTTCTTAAACCTATTTTAAGATTTTCTTTAATGACGTTCCTTAAGATGTTTTCAGATGTGTGTGTATTAGCTGTGCTATACAATCTAGTGTGTTGTTGCATGAATTAAGGCAATCAAGGTATTTTTATAAATTTTAGAGTCACACGTACCTATCTCTATTCAACTGTTTTGTCCTGAGTAATATTTGGCTAACTGGGCATGCCCTATTATGCTCAGTTAATCATAGATTCATAGAATACTAGGTTTGAAGGGGACCTCAAGGGTTGTCTGGTCAAATATTTCTTGGTAAAAGCATGGGCTAGACAAGATGCACCAGCAGAGTGTCCAGAAAAATCTTAAAAATGTCCAATTTTGAAGAATCCACCACTACCCTGGGGAGATTATTCCTATGGATTATTGTTCTCATTGTGAAAAAATTTCTTCTTGTGTGTAACTGGAATCTCAACTTGTACCCACCACCCCTTGTCTTTTCCATGTGATTTCTTGTTAAAAGGGAGTTTTCATCCTCTTGGTAGTCACCCTCTAAATACTGGAACATGGAGTCTTAAGGTCTCCCCTTAGCCTTGTTTCTCAAGGCTGAACAAACCCAGTTCTCTCAGCCTTTCCTCATACAACAGGCTTCCCAGTCCTTTGATCATCTTTGTGGCCCTTCTCTGGACCCTCTCCAGCCTGTCCACGGCTTTCTTTCAGTCTGCTGGAATGTCCCCCCAGTCTCTACAACTTCTTAAAGATTATGGAGACACAATGGCATCAGCCAGCTTTCTCAACTGACTACTGCCTTTTTCCTTGATTTTCTATACTATTTCTATCTATCAGTGCAAAAACTCCATAGGCAGTAGTTTAAAAGGGCCGAGCTGAAGAAGATTGTTTCTTAACACTTCCAGGAAATTATATTTTATAAAGGCAGTTCATCTTTGGCAAAAGGTGAAGAGTCTGTGGAGTGGCAGCTGTGGGGTGATTCTGAGGACTTTAATTTGGATTTGCATTGCTCAAATGGAAATCAGGCAGGACTCTGGAACCGAAGTCTTTCTTCAGATTTGTCCTAAAATGACTCACCAAAGATCACAGCTGAAGTCCTTATCAGAGAACAAAACCCAAAATTTGCTTTGTAAATAATAAATTGACATGTCCATATGGACCCTGTTTTTAATCCCAGTATTGCTTCTCCTTTCCCTGTTGGCACTTCAAAGCATTGACATTTTATATTTGACAAATGAATGTGTTGTTTCAATGACCGGCAAAAAGCAGGAGGCTTTGAGCTGCATAGGAGCAGCTGGACCTTTGTGCATTTTTTATGTGCTTTCTCACCATCCAGCAGCAAGCAAAGGATGATGGCTTTTTAATTATATTTAAGGAGGTAATTATTTCCCAGGCTTACTTTCTAAAACTTCTTGGTTGACTTGCATTGGTTAGGAAAAGAGTACTGATAAGAATATTATAGTGAAGACACATCTAATGAAAAGGAAAATGACCTTTTTTGCTTGTTTTTCATCTCATTTTAACAGATAAGAAGAATCAACAGATGATATAATTTTATTATTTTATCATTTTATTTATTTAATAAATTATACAATAAATGTATAATATTTCCTCTACTTCAGTTTGTACTGAAGGTCCTTGGACTACATAAGGAACTACTCTCTTATTAGGAACTATTCTCTTATTAGAAGCTGCAAGTAAGTTTGGCTGATCTTTCTAAAATTATAAAAACCCTTTAAAATGCTCTTATCCAGTGATGTATTGTTAGAGTATCTTGTTTCTGTTCTTAAGTGTTGGTCTGGAATCTGTAATGCCAAAACTCTTTGTTAAATATAAAGACCTTCAACAGCTGTAAAACCAGCTCAGCCAGTGTTTATGTATAACAGATAATATGGTCAGAGAGCACCAGAGAACACGGATCTACCATGTGTGTTTCTAGGAGGAATACTGGCATCAGGGGTTAGTGGCATGCTGGGATTATGGCTTTTCCTTCTATGGTAGAACTTTTAACTATTCAGAGAGGTACTTAAGCCCCCTCACTGTCAGTCTGTCTGGTGTGTGGGCCAGTAATTTCCACTTTCACCCATCTTTGCTTTAACCCACTGTGACTAACTTTCAGTCAGCTTGGAAGTACTTAGAAATTCAGGCACAGAAATTTCTGTCTTAACTCCTGTAAGGATTTCACATCAGCCCTTTTAAATAGAGACTCTTGACATATACATTAAATGGGCCTTATCACACAGATGAGATGCATTAATTAGCTGCACTATGTCTTACACACTTTATATAACCTCTGAGATTACATCTAATATCTCATTTTTTTTAAAAAAAGGCATGTCATGTTATCATAATTTTCTTACTTTGTGACCCAATCACTGCTGAGAAGCATATTCACCCTTGTTTTCTTCTTTTCTGCTGGAATTTCTTTGATTAAACAAACATATTGAAAGAAAAAGAAGGTAAATTATGCCCACAATTTCTTAATTTCATAATCATGTTTGTGCTACAAATAATGTCATCCAGCAAGAGTTACTACCATTTGTCATATTTTTACTCTTCTAATACACTTTCTGTGACTGGTCCACTGAGAGGATAATGGAGTTGTTCCTACTGAAGTGAGTTTTCCCTTAACTCTTCTAGTTGGTATACTGAATATACGATAGTCGGCAGCTTTAGTTCTATCTCTTTTTTGTTGTATAAGCTTCTGAAACCTCTTACATGCTGGACATCTAATCTAGATGTGACAAAGTGATGAGAAAAGTCTATTAGAAGTGAATCCAAGTACTATCTTGATGGTCTTACGATGTACCATTCTGGGTTTTTTTTTGTCTGTCAGAGTTCTTGGGCTGTGTCTGTGCCTGAGAATGCAGGAGAAGGCAGAAATCGTTCTTACTACATTTTGGGAAACTCCTTCACTAGAGTACAGGGGCTAGAGGAGTGTGCATCTCAAGAATACCTAATCCACTAGGTTTTGGATCATGCTTGTGATTCCTCCCCTTCCCTTTTTTTTCTTTTTCTTTTCCTTTTTTTTTTTTCTTTTTTATTCTTTGCTTTTGGCAGAGTTTTAAACAGGAAAAAAACCCAAGAAGGAAAATATTGAAAAACACTACTAAAAGAGTTCAAAACATTGAGGATTTTTAACCCCCTCAGTTTTGATTTGTGTGCACAATTCAATCTGTTTCAACACTGTAGCATAAAGAGCAGGAGATCTGCAAGACCAAGAGCACTAAGGGAAAGCAGAATGGTTGCTTGGTAATGCTATAAAACCATTGGCTCAACGTAAGACTTACATGAATTAAGAGGGAGATTTAGTATTTACTTTGTTGCTGCAAGCAGAATCTCTGTTACTTAGACTCTTGTGTTACACAAAGGGCTGTAACACACTGGTGAGCTGAAATGAGAGTTGTAGTTAAGGACTCCATAGTTGAATCTGTTTTGCTTGAGAAGGCTTGAGAAAGGTGCACTCGTAAAGATCTCTGAGGTGCACAGTTTGTAAATCACAGTGGCCACATAGAAAGGATCCACATTTGTGGGTGGTTTGCAGGAAGATGTGAAGTGATGCTGCTCAACTGCAATTCCTCTGGACTCAGCCCCTCTGAGAATCAGCTCTTCAATCTGTGGTTCAGTCCCTGAAGGACATCAGCTTTTACCCTGAGGGATGTCTTCCTTCCCATCCTGTTCTCATGGCTCATTAACTCAGCAGCTTGTAGGACTTGGTGCCAGCTTGCCAAAAGCTAATAATAGATCATCTTCTGCAACACCATTGCCTCTCAGCTGGCATCTGTATCAGCGCATCTATGTCTTGGCTGAACCCCATTTTTGCAAATGGGGCCTTTAGTTTCAGAGTTACTGAACAATAATCAAAACAGGGAAGAAATCCCTGTTTCCCCTTCCTTGCACAAATTCTTGGGCAGGGTGAGTACAAGTAGCTTTTCAGAGATCAACTGTCTGTACATGAATTGTCATCTCAGAGGACATCTCTTCGCAGTTAAGCAATAATGGGAAGTGCTGTGAGGAAATCAGACTCGGGGATGTTGATACAGCTCTGGTGTTGAGTTTTGCAGTACTTCGATAAGAGAAATGCCAACATTGTCAGGGGATGGGTTACACACAACAGGGAATTCCCCCCACCACAGGGAATTGAGAAAGAAAGATGTGAACAAATGGGGAAGTAATGAAGTACAAGGGAGACTTGTCAGAAAAGAAAAGAGAAAGGAAAGAAAAATGCCAGTAAAGAAAAAGTTAGAGTGATGAGGCTTCCAGAGTTGGCAGAAACATAACAAAGCCTCATAAGGAAAAGCAGAATAGAGAGACAAAAAGGGATTAATGAGATTTAAAAGCCCCCACATATTGGGGAAGGCTTTTTATCTGCCATACAGCCTTCAGCCTACAAGAAAACTCCCTACTGCTTACAGGAGTGTCATCGGAGCTTACATGATGCACAGCAAGATTTAAATGAAATTGATAATAAGTGGGTCAAGGGGAAAAAAAGAAGGAGGATTTTCTTTTGTCATTAAAATCCCTACACATGTACTTTAGTTTTCTCCAACTTTCAGCTTTTGCTTTTTTCATTTTTGTATTTAGGATTTAAGTATCAGGCAAATTTAGCTTTTTATTTTTTTTTCTGATCACTCAGGTAGAAAAACAGGACCTAGTTTTTGACTTTCAAGGCTTCACCACTGAATCTCCTTTAGGGCTTAAGGAGACTTGAAAAAATGATTACTTTTCTGTTCTCACCCTTCTTCCTTCCGCTACGCTGAAATTTCAGTAGACTTTTGTCACTAAACATTCAGACTGAAAATGAAAAAAGCAATTAGAAGAAATACGTGATTCCCTTGGGTCACTACAACCTGATTTATCTGCAGCCTTTGGCCTTAACATTAGAAGCCCAATATCACAGTTTCCAAGGTTGCTGTATGCATAATAGCACTGGCATGGGGAAACTTCTGCAATGAGCAAGGAACTATGACTAAAGACCCTCCTAAGGCATTGCCTTGAAAGGCAAGCTCAAGATGAAGTATGTAGTTGCTCACAGTTGGAATAGCAACACTTAAACTGTACAGCATGAATTTAATCAACCCTTACTTTTTTTTTTGTCAAAATACATGGCTGTAGGACAGCTGGGTTTTTGTTACTCAATGCTTCCCAAGCAATGTTTTATGAGTATTTCATATTTTTTGATTGCACAGTAGAAAGTGTTCTAGGTACTTTGCAGATTGAAAGGAAGATACAGTGTTATTATCAAAGGCAATACCAGCAAAATAAACACACGTAAACAGAAGACCATATCCATTTTGGGCTTTGCTCTTTTGGACAGTAGTTTTACATCAGGGAATTGTTTGTCCTGAAAGCTGAAATAAAGCAAAAGAGTAAGCGTCAGGCTGGTGATGAGACATTCCTTCCATGGATAAAGGCAGAAGAAGAAAACCAGAATGAGGAAATATATGTGTCTTTATCATCCCCAAAGGATCTGTGGGGAAGAATGTGGGATTTAGAGAACAATGTTTTTATCTGTTATCTCTCATTTGTGGTGGAGAACATGCTGAGAGCAATATGCCCAGTTCATGAATATTATATACTGTATTTCTCAGGTGTGCAATCCAGTGGGATTGATGAGACTGAGAGCATGCTTCACCTTTTCCTCACTGTCTTTCCTTGTTAGGATTAAAGAGAGGGCAATGAGATTTGCTTTCCCCTCTTTATGTCTCCTGGGGAAGGCAAGATCTGAGAACAGCCACAGAATAGCACATATCTGGAGGTCCTTATTCCCTATTTTACCCTTTTGCATCCACCTAGGGTTAGACTGTTATCTGGCATAAACCCAGCAAGTCTCCAGCTGTCCAGATGGAAGTTAGATTCTTCTTAAATATAAACTCACTAAATACTCTGCTGGCCAGTTAGCAAGATGACTTCTGCAAAGAAAGCAGCTTTCTGTAGAAGTATCTTTGCCAGGTACTGGTTTCCTACACCTTTTTAATACTTGCTGGTGGCAGACTGAAATTTTTCACTGTAGATTAAGCAATTCATTGACAGCTTTGAAGTCCACAAGGTAAAATTCATATTTCTTCATCATCCATTGCAGATGAAGGAATTAGGTTTTCTACATAAGGATGTTTTGCTACCTAATTTCTCTCTCTTGCAGTCCAGACTTCTAGTTAATGGACAGACCAGTCCTATATGAATGTGGAAGAGTTCTCTGTCCCAGAAACAGGAACAAAATTAATTGCAAGGTGCAGAAAACACCTTAACATCTTAATCTGTGGATTGAAATGCTAAAAGAATTCTGAAAGCATGTAGCATCGTTCTAGAATGTTTATAAGACAGCCTAGCTGAATGTATATTTTGTGGCAGCTCATCTGTTCACTCTCACCACATGCTTTTTCTTGCTCACAAATCTGACTGTCATCCTAACCAGGGGTCCCAGGTGCTGTTGTACAGCCTTGCTGAAGATCTTGCTGCTGGACAGGATTGCTCTTGGCAGCTGCACCGGCTGGATTAAAGTTATTTTGGGTAAGTCTGTGTGTGATATGTGCTAAGGTGTTGAATCACTTTACATTTCACAATCTCCAGTGGGAGCTCTCTTTGCAGGATTTTATGGAATTACTCAGGAGACCATCTTCCTCTATATAAACCTGGCAGCACTGTGACTTGGACAGCAGGCCCTCACCACTCCTCCTCCTACCCAGCTGGACTGTTTGTCTGCAGGGTTTGGTCCCAGTCTGAGAGAGTTAGCAAGGATGTTGAACTCCTGACAGTTATCCTCTCCCCAGGTAGTTAGGGAAGAGGTAGGGATGTGGTTATAGATTTTGTGTGCTGGCCTAGAGCACTGGCAGCTTGGCAGGAGATGAGCTTGGTATCAGGATCAGATAGCTGTAAACTACCTGTCAGGAGGAAGAGGTAGGAGAGAGATTATGACTGTGATGAAGTGCGGATTATAACACTGCCTGTTATTTGTGGTGGAGCTTAATGACAGGATGCAGCTCTGTGAAGGCTAAAGAGTAAATATATAGCCAAAAATGTGTGCTGGGGTGTATATCCTCACATCCTCTCTTCAAAATCTTTGGCATGGGGGTGTCAGAAGACCTTGCTTTAACCCAGCAGTAAGGTAGGATTGAAACTGAGCTATTCCCTTCCTCCTTGAGCATCATATTTTTTGGTTTTTTTGCAGCATATAAACCAGGAAAGTTAAGCAGGCTGGAGCTAATGAGAGGCTACTGGAAAGCAGCATGTGAATAATGTAAATGTCTTACTATGATAAGATGATGTATTTTCATTAGGTTGGAACAGCATTGACAGGGCAGCTGAAGGGCCCTTTGGCAATATGAAGGCTAATTGCTTGCCATGAAGAAACGAAAACTTGTCAAGCGGGAGCTCTGTCATTGCTCAGTTCAATAAATCAAGGCAATAAATCATACCCCACAGAGTCCCTGTGCCATTGTAGGCTATCTGTAATGTGTGTGGGAGTGGAGAAACCAAACATTGAAACACAGTGTCATCTCAAAGAAGCGCTATTTTTATGTAGTTTATGAAAAATTATCTCCATGCTTGGGTTTTATTGTTTTATTTGAGTAATGCATATACACCCTGATTGAGGTGGAGAGTGGTGAAGAGGGTGAATCTGTAGATGAATATAACAGGGGAAAATGGAGATAGAGTGAAAGAGGTTTATTGTTTTCCTTCTTAGGCGCTCAGGATAAGAACTTTCAATGTGCTCTCCAGTTTGAATCCCTCACTTCCTGGCCCCCAGATTAGCTGATTGAGTATTTTCAGAGGTACAAACAGCTCTTCAGGCAAATCGGTTCTCAAGGGGCAGAGCTGCCTGTGTTTTCTGATTGCCTTCTGCATCAGGGGACCACGGAATATAACTCTCAGCTGGGCACTGCTGTTCCAGCTCTGCTGCCAACCCTCCTGACCTTGGGTAACACATTGCTTTTGTACTGTAGCCTTCAGTAAAATGAAGGAAATAACACTTGTCCTATTTCTAAACTTACCTGAAAGTTAGGTATTAAGATACATAGTAAAAATTAGTAGCTAAACCTTCTTTGTTGTTGTTTTTGCTGTAAAAGAGGTTATTAAATCAGGATACCTAAATTAGCTTCAATACTGTCACAGAGCTGGATTTAATTCAGACTGGAGGAGGATACTCTTACTGCTTTGTGCTTGTTCCACAACCTGATTTGCAATTGTAAATATTCTCTGAGGAGACCTCAAGAGGTCCTTTCTGATCTCACTGAGGTGGTCAGCTTCTGCTGTGTCAGCCTGCTTGTTTCTAATTAAAACAATTTATGAGTTCAAAGAGAAAAGTTACTCTTACTTGGTTTTGGCTTTTACACTTACATTTGTTCTGAACAAATACCATAATGTATATTGATTTTGCCTTTCACTGGTCGCATCAATTCCATTTCCTCACAAATTATGTGTGTAATTAGTACGTGGTGGTCTTTTACTTCTGTGGTAACAGTTATTTATTTATTTAAAAGATTTGTTAAGGCAGGAGATATGGGATTAAAAGTATGTAAAATCTGTAACTGTCAAAATTAGCTTAGATTCAAGAAAAGTTTCCTTCTTCTCCCTTGATTTTTAAATACAATAAATATTATTTCTTTTCTTACTGCAACTGATGGAAGTGCTGAGATTCCCACTGTTTTTTAAGGGGGGTACGATAGCTGTCAAGTAAGAATTATTTGTTATTGTGTTGTGAAATACCCACAGCAGCCCATTCCCACATGCTCCCATCTTCTTCTTGAGGAGAGGGTGCACAGACAATAAGCTGGAGAAATGGAATACCTGTGACAGAACTTGACGTACTACTGGACAGTGGGATACTATGGTAAGGGGATGATGCAGAATAAACATCCAAAGGAGTCCATACATAAGTAAATATCCAACATATTGCTAATGGCTTGAAGTTAAAACCAGAATATCTAGATCCTGAGTGTTACCTGAAATTTCTAAGATAAGACTTTTATCCGTTTATATTTCTGGGACAAAAGGCTGAAGTGTTGTAACTAAATGCAAAGTTTAGACAAAGCTTTTCTTTTTGCTGAAATTTTCCATGAAGAAAGAAATTCCTGATTGGCGTTGTTTTTGCCAACACTAGCAAAACGTGGCATCTGAAGACGAATCCCACTGGTTCTTTCAGCATTCGCAGTTACAAGGTCTTTGCTGTTGAGAGGAAAGCATAAAGGTGTTTTTGTAACCAGCACTACAGAATTTCAACAAGAAGTATTAGGTCTAATTTATCCCCACTGCAAAACCATGGAGAACAACAGATGTATTCGTGGAGATGTATTTATTCCATTGTGATAAAACAGTAGTTGTAGAACAGAAAAAAATAAAATCCTCTTGTAATTCCCTCATCTCACTGGGTAGCTCATTAAAATCTCATTAATGGAATAGTTCAACTTTTGTCAAGTTCCTTGAGGCAATTTTTTTTTATGAAGATAACAATTTTCTTGCTAGACATTGAAAGGTGAATTACCCTGGGGTAATGTGTATATATGGAAATACCCTAAGATCTTTTCACAGTGAAAAGACTGTATTAGTGGTCAGGTTTCATCCTTGTCTGTTCCTTTTCTTAAAATTAAATTGCATGTGAAGACTTTTAAAAGCATTAACATATAACACATTACAAAGAGTCTATCAGCAGTTCCATGATAAACTTCCTTTTTTAGGTTGGGTTGTATAAAATCTCATGCTGACAGTCAGCAGTAAAATAAGTAAAAATGCTGCATAGGAGCTGTGGCATATTTATCTCTTATTTCAAAATTCCTTCTCAGAAATCGAAGTCCTGTATTTATGTCATCATTAAGGACTGAATGTAAGCCTTTTGTAACCAATAATGATAGTTCTGGCATAGGGGACTGAAACTTTAAGGGCTGAGGCTAGAAAGGAAGACTTACAGAATCAAATTTTCAGTTATTTAAGCTCCTGACTCAGCTCAAAACAGTGGGAGGCATCCATGTAAAAGCCTGTAGAGACCTGAGTCGCAGGTATGGCAAAGCTACTGCTGATATGCATGTCCTGGTGCCTGCAGGAGATTCAGGAATGCTGAGTCAAACACGAAGGGGGGACAATAAAGCAAGCTGCTCAGAGAGCTGGCTGACCCTAGACGGACACTCAGGAGTGGGGTGTCTTCTAATCTTGGACTCAGGCTGAAAAAAGGACTTGGGGAAGGGTTTCATGAGACTCCTAAGCCACCCTCCTAATTCAAAATGTATCTTCTTCTGAATAGCTTTCATGTTTTGTGAGTTGCACTGGCTTTCTGTGGGATAAGACAAGTGTTAGAGCCAGGGTATGTGAGAAACATGCAGATAAAATATGGCATGAGCTGGATTTCAACCTTTTGAAACAGAAATGCTGTAGTTCAGATTGATTCATAGGAGCCAGCATAGCTGTAGTGCTGCAGTGTTTTGTACCACCCAGTAGGTGAGACTTTCTCTTAGTACGTGACCTCACTTTCCAGTCAAGGAAGATTAGGAGAAGGCAGGAGCCCTGTGACCTCATGCATGAGCTGTACATATCAGGAAACCTGGTTTAGCAGATCTCTCTTTGCATGCAAAGAAATGCTTCATGTCTGCATATCCTTTTCCCAGGAGAGCACTGTAACCACTGGATTCTGGAGTTATCCTTCCTCTTGGCCTTTCCTGTTGAAGTCATATTGATGTTCAGTGAAGAATTTGGCAGTGCTGGGGTGGTGAGGAAAAGCAACCCTGGGTAAGTCAGTGATGAGCTTTCTAACCCTGGGGGTGGGTACAGGAGGGAAAAGGGCTTTCTGAGTCTGAGATGATGCCCTGATCCAGCCTTTGAAAATCCCATCCTGGACTACTTTTGCCCCCTCAGGCTTTCACCTTTCATCTGGGGCCACAAACACTGCTTGAGATGAGAGAGAGATCTTGAAATGTGGGCAAAGCTATTCAGTAGGAAACTTCAGAACCTCCTATTTGTTTCACATGGGCCACCACACTGCTATAAAACAGTAATAAAGTAAAAGGTGGATCGATTATCTAAAGAAGAAAGATCTGTTATTTCTGAGATGTTATTAATCCCAGCTCATCCAGTCTAAATATAATTCAAACTGATTAATATTCCAAGCTGTAGCTGTAGGGACATTCTGTACCCCTCTCAAGCTTTCCATTTATGAGCATGTTAAATTTGCATCCACAGTGTGCAGCTTAGTGGCAGGTGATTTTCCAGTGCTAACAACAACTCTGTACCTCATTTGCATGCACAATGCTATACAAAACCCAGCCAATCAATGCTGACTACTGAGAAGCAGGAAAAGAGAATTCCACAGATAACATTTGAAACCTCTTTTAGAAATTAATCCTGAGGACTTTAATAAAAATTACATAAAAGGCATTATTTTCTCCTACTTAGATTATGTATTAGCTGATTTTTTTTATGTTGGGTTTTTGGTCATATCTGGTGTGCAGGTATCTATCCACACACACACATTATTCCTTCTAGCACATATCTTGGGAAGTCCACAAGATCAGCAGGGTCCCTGTGTCTCTGATTGCTGTAAGTGGATGAAAATGCAAATACTGAGATGGCAATGAGAGATGAGCTGCTTTTTGCCATTGGAGGCTTTATTGATCCATTTGTAAAGAGAAGGTTTTGGAAGTCATTAACCTTTACTTTTTTTGAGCAAATAGTTTTGATCAAATACTTGGGGAGGTAAAGCAGAGCAAGCTTTAGAAAATGTCTGGAAGGGAGGTTAGGATATGAGTTTTTCATTCTTTTGGGAAAGGTAGATTAGGGGAAGACGTATCAGTTCTTCTGTTTTTTCTCATAGGTGGTTCTAACACTCCTCAATCCTTCATGACTTAAATGAAGAAAAATTCTTCTTTTCCTGTTCTCAGAGTGGTTTTGAGTGGAAGGAATATGAAGGAATACGTGTTTATCAAAAATTTCCATAACACATAATTTACTATCTGAAATGTGGATTGTTAAAAAAGTAATTTCTCTTTAGAGGAAAAATAGATAAAAAGACACAAATCTTTATCTTCTGCTCCTTACAAATCAGCTTACACATGTGTCTTGGGACTCCTCTAACTCTGCTATGCCATATTAATGGTTATTTTTATGCATTCAAGTAAAAGGTCCCAAGGAGCTCTACAGAAATATAAAGAAACAGTGGTCCTTTGGGATCTTGCTGTCTAAAGCTGGCCGTGAGTATTAGCTTCCTTTCCACATTTTAAAAAAAAATTTTTTTTAATGTCTAGTCCACAGTTGCAATCCAGAATAATGAGGAAAAGAAGGTTTATAATTAATATACTAAAAATTTCATTTTGTGAAATAAAACGTGTTCCTTTTGATCTCCAAGAGATTATAACCAAAAGCCATGTAATTCTTCTCATTTTAGGTGAAACCTCCCTCTTCAAAAAGCAGCTGTGCAGCTGAATAATTGGATCTCATGACTACACAATTGCAAATGTGAGTTTTGGTAGGACTGAGATTTTTGAATTTTACTTCATATCACCATCTTGGAACAGAAAGCTTGCAATTTTCAAGATCACAAGTTTGTAACAAAGAAACTACATGTGTTAAATGCCAAGCACTGCCTTGACCCTGAATTCTTTGATTCACGGTGGGATTCATAAAGTTTCTGGTTCCTTGGGAGAAACATTTTAAATGCTTCCAAGCTGAATCTACTCCAAAGTTGAAAAGTCTGACCTAGGTTCCCAGAAGAAAAGCTTTATAAAATGTGCAAAAATTGAGCTTTCACCGTGGAACATAATTTTTAAAAAAACCTAATTGTCCTTTTCCAACAGAAATCTGTGTCTTCATTAGGTTTTGGCTGCTTGTAGTCATAACACTGTGAGAGGTGACACACAGTAGTGTGGGAAATTATTTCTTTTACAAGGAAAAAAATAGCATCTGAGCTGAACAGAAACCACTCCAGCTGTGTGAACGAATGCTCAGAATCTCTGAAAATAAAGCCATTTGGTTTTAGGTTCTTCAATATATTTCTAGCTGCAGTATTAGAAAAATGACCAGTAATTTCTAAAGCATTATGATTTTTACTCTGTTGTAGTCAATTATATTTATTTTTCTTTTATTTTTTTCCTTTCTTTCTTTAATATTCTGGATCATTTATCTCTGACTCACACCCAAATCCCTCATTATTTTATTGCCTGGCTTACTTCCAAAACAGCATGGACTCACAAAATTCTGTGCTGCCTGTTGATACAGGATAACTATCAAATTCCACTGCCTGATAAAATATCAGCTCAGTGACAAAACTGCAGTGTAGTAAACTGCTCTTTGGTTTTATTCTTCTGCAGTGGCTCAGATGTTTGGAATACAGTATACATATTTTCAATATAAATAATATTACAACTTTTTAAAATGCATTGTGGTTTTTATCATACAGAGAAAGGTCTGAAATCCTCATTTTGTGCCTCTTCTTTGTAGTCCTTGCTCCAAATAAAGGTAAATGACTCTTAAAAATTTCCTACTTGACCTGTCATCTCAGGTATAATCAGGTGCTGCCTTCTCAAAGTTCCTTTGCAAAGTGTGTGATATGCTGCATGGGAGGAACAGAGCTGCAAAACATCTGGTTGAAATTCTAGGCAATACTGAAATGCTTTAAAACAGTCTGGGGAAGTCACTGTACCTTAGAAAGCCTCGGGTCCTTATCCTAATTGAGTTGCATTTCCTCCAGAGCCTGGTACCAAGGTGTTTAATGACCCCTTAATTCTCCCGTACTGAGCACTCTCGTCTGTGGTACCACACAACCTCTTAACTCAAGATGGGTGTCTGACGAGCTAAAGGGAGTTACACATATGGAAGATAATGCATTAGAGGCACCAGAAATTAGAGTTCTGTTACATTTCAGATTGTCTCTTAAATAAATGGGAAACCTTGCCATTGTTACCCTGTAGTAAAAGGAGCAATACTGTGTCACTGCCTGCTCTGGATTCTGCCAGAAGTAGCTGGTGAAGCACAGAGATAAGTAATTATACTAACTGAAAGTGGAGAAAGGTAGTCACCTGCTCTGGACCTGAGAGACCAAAGTTTAATGCAACTCGCAGAAGGGTGACCATTTTAGCCTGCTTCAAGACACATTAAGCAAAGATATTTAAATTTGTGGTCTTAAAAGACCAAAATAAGCAGAAATTTCAGAAATTAGTGATGGAAGGGGATGGTAAATATAACATAGAAGAAGCAGATGAAATAATTTATTTCCTCATACATATGCAGACTAGTAGATACGCTGGCATTAAAATTAGTAATGCTGAGGACATGTCTGACTTCTAAATTAGTGTTCTTCCCTCATAATTGACAGCTCAAGGGGGGTACTGATACACAGTGATGATAATGACATTAATTTGTTCTTGAAAGAAATTGAAAATGGCACTGCTAATAATGCCTGAACTGTGACAGCATCTCTGCAAATTTCAGGAATAGTTCAGTGGCATTGGAAGAAGATGTAAATGGAATAAGGTCCCATATATCTTAATATCAAAGCTGTATAATATTTTTCTATTTTACTGCTTGCCAAATGTTGAAACCTTGGAGTTGGAAGAAAAATTGTCCCTTGGAGAGGGCTATAACAAAATGTGCACAACTCAATCACTGAATCTTATTGTGGTGTGTTGGCCCTGTAAACAGAGTGAAATTTCACTGAATTTGTACAAAAGCGATAAAGGCCAATGAAAAATTATCAGTGCTAAAGAGAGCAGTGCTCTGGCTATGGATGTGGAAGAATTGTAAAATATTGGTTTATAGACAGGGCAATCAGTAAATTTAATAAGTTGCTTCTGTAGTTAGTCAAAGTAATTAACACAAGGGCATACAGGGCAACTTGAGCCAACAGAGTCTGGCACTGGAATAACTGACTGTAAGAGAGTCATTAGCTCATGATTAAGTAGTTTATCCCGAGAAGTCAGCATCTGTAGTCATAAGCACTTATTTATAACTATTTCTGACTGGTGCTAGGGTTACACAGGGCATTACATATCCTGGAGAAATGGAATATACTCTATTTCATATGGGAAAATTTTCTGCTTTACTTGTTTCAAGCCATCATTTCATGTTCCTGATGAAACGGGCCCTGAAGAGAAGCATGTCCATGGATCCTTGACTTAAGAGCCCACTGGAGATAGAGCAGTGTGAAGTAGATGGAGCACAGGATTTAGAGCAGAAACTTTCTACAAAGAAACAAAATGGAATCAAGGAAGGTGGAATCCTTCCAGCAAAGAGATCCATAGACATGGGAGTACAGAAGTGTCAGGAAAAAGGGGTGTGTTGCTAGTTAAAAAGGAAAGATTGACCTCTGGTCATCAGAGTAGGAGGCTGGCCAACTTCACAGGCAGCGTTTTCACTTCTGGGTTTTTAATTTTAGAGCTGATGTCAAGAGGACAAGACAGAAGGCAGGAATGTGATTTGCAGGTTGGTGTCTGGAAAAAGGCTCTGCATATTCTGAGAAAAAGAAATTACTTTGATGAGCACGTTTTACCATTATTTAGAGATAGAGTTGGTATATGACTAGGATATAGGAAGGATGGTGTCTCCAGAGATGATGAGATCAAAACCCTTTAAAATGGGTTAGAGAAGTCTGAATGCAATCTTTGAATGTAGGGAAACTATACTGAACTTCAGGAGTTTCACTGAACTGGAGTTGAGTAAGTAAGATCATACAGTATTTTTCCAGATGAGTTTGTGAAGAAAAGAACACAACTAGGTTGTATCAGCAGAATCCCTCTTTGTTGAACTTCGGTCTAACCAGTCATCTATTCTGCAAAGATAAAAAACAATTCTCTGATAAAATGAAGTTCACAGTGTCAATTCACTTGCTGCTGGAAGGTGGAAAATGTGGGGGCAAAAGAAAATGTTGCTAACTATTAACAGTGCTTCTTTGTCCCGTTTGCCTTCCATGTCTTCTGAAGGTGTCCACTGTAATTTAAAGTTCTGATTTAGGGTCTATAAGTTCCACTACGAGAGCAACCTTGGCCTAGTATAACCTTGAGTTTCAAATGCAAATAATTTTTTTTTACAGATGTGTCAGTAATTGATCTATGTCACTGTAAAATGCTGGGGATTTCATTGGTAGATGTGTCTGTGTGCTTGATATAAGGCAGACAAACGGTGTTTATTTGCATACTTCTCATCTAAGTGTAACGTCCTATCTCCCCTCGGCTGTGGATCCCTTGGACAAATATGTCTCCCTGTGCTGGTATAAACAATTCTTGCAGCCTTCCTCTCTTCACTTCCAAACAAAATCTCTCATGGTAGAAAAACATGATGCTGGGGTGTGTGCCCATCTGTTTTATTCTGTGATTTCAAACATCATTTCGAATTTTTCTGATCAGGACAACACGATGTACTAAGTGAGAGACTTGCAACTGTACAGGGCGGTATTATTCAGAATTTCCTAGGCTAATGGGATTACTGTTGCTCTACTTTATATTGTTCATACACAAGGGAGGAAAGAGATTCCTGAGAGAAGAACTCATCCACAGAAACACACCTGAGAATTTGTCCTACTTCTTGTTCCAGTCCAGTGTAATAACTGTGAATTGTAATTTCCTCTGAACTGTAGTGCTCAGATAACACTGCTAACCAAACATGGGTCTTATCAAAATGCAGTGACTCAGTCCTACACCATAGCCAAATCGTGGGAAGATTTGTGTGGATCTACTTAGAAACTGGCAGTCATAGTTAGAAACACTTGAAATAGGGATGAGAAATGGGAAGGAGTGAAGATGGTAGGTAGACCAAGATGAAACCGTAGAACAAATGGATGGAGAAAACTAAAAACAAGAATAGAAGGTGGCAAGAAATACCTTGACTTTACTAAGTACTTGGTAGTTGTACTTTTAATAAAAGAAAACTACATAAGAGGACCACAGGGGGGCAGGGCTAAATCAAAGATCAATATCTCTGTGAATATTCCTAGTGTTTAGTTGAAATGGTCATTTCATGTGAATGGACATCAACTGTACTAGTCCATTAGTGCAAATATGGGGCAAGTAAAGTCTGATGTAAACACAGAAAGATCATGGATGAAGTCTAAAATAAGTACCTAGCCTCTAATTATGAGCTTTATTTGATTTGAGATCCTCTCTGAAAATCCTATGGGGTTTTTCTCAAAGCAGCATATGATCTACTCATCGGTCTCTGTCTAGTGTAGGAAGCAGAGCTTCCTTTCTTTGCCTGGTTTTGGCTGTCCATAAAAATGGCTGATTGACGTAATAAAATTATCTTTCCATAGCCCAGTAGAAGTTCATACTATACACATAACAAAAAACTTTGCTTTGATGTGGTATGAGAGTAGTAAGAAAATATATAAATTTATAGTACATGCATTAGGGATCACAGATTTGTGAAATCCTAGAAACTGAGTCCTCAGTATTGAAACAAGGGATTCACTCTTGAGAATTTCACTGTCTGTGATATTTAGAGAGAAGTTACAATCATTGAAGCTCGTAGGAAGTAAGAATTAATTCCTCACATTTATTGTTGGAGGCACAGTGTATGTTATCCCTTAATGAAAAGAATATGTAACATGGAACAGACAATACTTTAGGTTTACCATAATACAACAAGCAGACTAGATCCAATCCCCTGAGGCTATTTGGATTTTAGGGGATTTAAAATTTTGGCTAAGCAGCTACATTCATGTTATGAGTCCTTTCTTTGAGCTGCTGTGTCTATAGTTTTTTTTTTTGTGCTTAATGTACACCAACCTGTGATAACTAGGTATGCATATATTGTAAGGCTGTGGCAATTTTCAAAAGTCTTCACTGAAAAATCTAGTATATGGTTTAAATCACCATATTGGTGATTTAAATCCTTAATGTGTAACTCCTCCTTAAGGCTTGCAGGTGATAACTCACACTTGTAAATACAGCACGTGCCCAGACAAGTGTGCTGCTGCCTTAATCAGCTTCATGAATTGTATTACTTAATTGAAAATGCTAATCACATAAATATTAAACTGTTAATAATCAGGAATCAGTAGATCATTAATTCGAAATTGCTATAATTGCAGGATGCACAAGTGTAGAATTTCACTGGTGAGGATGAACAATTAATTTAATTTCCTAAAGACAAATATGTCATAAGTAGGTATTGTACAAATAGTAATTTAAGTGTGAAAGTATGTGTTTCTTTTCTTTCAGTCATATTTATTTACTTTTCAGACAAGCAAAATACCTGAGAATATTTTTGTTTTTAAATAAAATTTCTGAATTTCAGAGAAAAAAATTTCTGTGATTATTTCATCCCAGCATGGTTTTTTCCTAGGGCTGTCCAAGCTTCAGCAAGAAAAAAGGGAAGCAAAATAATCAGCAGTTCCTTGCAAATAGAGCAAGACTGTCTGCTGGGCCCAGTCTACCAGTGTTGCATTACCAAAAGCATTTCAGTTTACCGAAACTCAGCTCTTGTCCTTTTATTCTACAGGAATTCAGTATTCCTTTTAGATGCAAAAAAACCTGTCCATGTATTAGAACTGAATCCAAATCTCTATAGGTATTCAATGCTTTTCCTTACATTTTCCATGCAGGAGAGTTAGCACACAGCCAGCTACTTAATATGTGTTTCTCTGTGCTACATTCCTTGGGAGTGCAAGAAGTAAGTTGGAGATAGTTTTCCTTATTTCTGAAACCTTTGTATAATTTATATACCTTGTTTGAGTACTTGCAGCTGATCCTTCTTTGAAGGGGTAAGCAAAGCTTGGCCTTACCACGCACTGACTGAATCCATGAGGGAACTGCAATATCTCTGGTTTTACCAGCTGACTTTGCAATGTTTCAATATTCGTTTTCATAGCAGCCACCTCTGATTCATGGTTCAGCTTCACACTCCCTCCTTCTGCTTAATTTGTCCAAACTGAGCTTGTACCCTTTCCTGTGGAAAATCCACATCTCCACATAGACAGGTATGTCTGTGTCTTTTGGATCCTCAGCTATTGCTTTAACACTACTGTGGTTTGTTTTTGAAAAGATTATACACTTGTGTAAGCCAGTTACACATATACATGGATGTGTCTGTTAATATTACATCACACTGCAATTCCTACTTCTAATTTCATCATAAAAACAGCATAAAAATGTGCAATGCAAATTTACTCTTGTTCATTGTTCAGTGGAGTAAACTTTCCGTGCAACTTGTGAAAAATTAGGCAGAGTGTCAGCTGTGAACATCTAATTCCCCCTGTAGGGTGCTGACAAGGTACTCCAAAGTAATGCTTTTCACTGATTGCATGCTGCACTGACCATGGCAGAATAGTAGGATTCCTATGGCTTTTCCATTTAAAGTGAATATAAGGGACTGTTACTATTGTCTTCTGGGATCCAGGGAGGATCCCACAAATTGCAGAATGTTAGACAATTGGTTAAAACTTTGTTACATCATTAGCTATCCCTCACTTTCATTTGGAAAAAAATGAACCCTTAACATAAAATGTTCAGTGGGCAGGCTTCTCTGGAAGCGTGCCATGCTGCCAGTTCTAAATTATGGGGAAAATGGAGTTGCCTTGCTATGGCTCAAAATTGAAATTCAGGAAAAAGAGAAAACCCAACCCACAATATAAAACAATAAGTAACTTCCTGGAAGTTATAGGGTTGGGGGTTTCTTTCAGCTTCATAATACAATTTTTTCCTATAATATTTTTACATTAATCCAAGAGTGATTATCTTATTGGACATAGTACATCAGTTAGATTCAAAGTATGTTTTCACCTTCTTTAGTTATTGCTTGATCTTTCTGCTACTGAATTAGCTTTGAGAAAAACAGGACTAAACTCTAATACGCAAAAGTAGTCCTGATTAGACAAGGAAAACAGAAATCAAGCCGTCTGTTTAAAAATATATTTCATACCTGTGTATTATATTGCGCTATGTAGCTTTTTAGTGTTTTCTACACTTTCAAGCAGTGTAAGGACAGAACAGACAGGAACAGCTGGAGTAGAGCAGGTCTCAGTAGGGAATGTGCTTTACCTGTCCCTCTGTGTTTGTACCTGTGTTCAATGGAGGCACTGAAGCTTTGCCACACCTCTTTGTGGCCATGAAGGGTGCCTGAAATGCCATTTTTGTGTATAGACTATACACACTCTATAGATTATAGAGAAAGTAAAAAATGTACATGGAGGTTGCTTTAAGTTACAAGCTTGTGAAGCTGAAGATGACATTTATCTTTTGTCTTTAGTGGACCAAAAAGAGATTTGCAGAAGAAGCCATTCAGTGATAGCAGCAAGAAGGCAAAGGTAATTCCACCGAGAACAATCTCAGTAAAAAGGATGAGAGAGGGCTCCATGAAACAACAAGAGGAGCAAGAGATGGATTACTGAGGAGAGATAATTTCTTTTGCCAGCAGGGACTAGATGATATTTGTTGGTTACATTTTTGTGAATATTTGAAATTTTATCAGGTGGGAAGGAAGGAGCTTTCTTTTTACTTAACAGGCTTGGCCTGAATACCTATTTATATTCACTGATGTGGATGTTGTGTGCGCTGCTAGTGTATGACTTTGACTGGGATTTCTTTGAAGACTTTTAGACTTCTACTTGTTTCATATTTGTCCCTCAAAATTAAAGGAGTTAAATACTCTGAGCATGTGACCCTGTGAGTTTGGTGTCAACTAGGTTTTTTTGAAAAAAATTCTGCCATTTACAATGACAAATGGAGTAGCTTAAATGAAAGAATATTTAAAAACCTTGAAGGAAATTACTTCTGCATGGGAGAGATGTTTTCAGAAGCATTAAGATGAGTTAATTCTGACAAGAACGCTAAGGCTTTAATAAGCTAGTTTATATGCTTGAGGCAGTCAGTAATCAAATGCCCAAGTACCTTATGTACTGACATTTACAAATCACAAACAGATTTATATATTGTGATTCCAGAACTTTATCACAGGAAAATCATACTCTGCTGTTTAAACCAGATGAGAGAAGAAGAATTAAAGATTCACGCTTATGAGAATAGAAGCAGCTGTCTAGTGTTTGTTATATGGGATGGAAAGCAAGAGGAATGCATTTTAAAAAGCTAAAATAGACTTCTGAATAAGGTACTAACTAGATGGTTACCCAAAAGATTTATACTGGGCAAGCACTTTACCTCTCTCTTTTCCTCCTCTCAAGGAATAATTATTTCTTTCTGTTGTTCTTCATCAGTCTTGCCTATCTAGGCTGTGAGTTATGATGCATAGGAGTTAAAGCTGCTTCAGAATTTTGTCTTTTGAGTTGTTAGGTTTCTTAAAAAGTGGCTCCTGCTGCCTCTCAAAACACCCCTGATTTGTTATAAGTGAAAATATCTGAAAATGCAAACCCTTCCTGAAACTGTACAGGTTTGGGTAATCTTTTTCTGGGAAAGCATTCTCAGGAAGGAAGGTTTCAGAAGTTGGCTGTTGTCTCCTAGAGCAGTCATGATGTTCTAAGTCACTTCGCTGTGAGGAGTAGGAGAATGTCAGAGCAGAATGTTAATCCTGGATTCCCTATAGACCAGGCAAACATCATCACACTGGACTCTTAAGGAACCTGGGATTTCTTTTAAGCATATCTATGATGTGTACAAATATTCAGGAGCTCTGTGGTTCTTAGCTCTGTGGTTCTTGTCTAATGCACATGGGAAGTACAGTCTCAGTTCTTAAAGTATGGTGTTGAGTCTGCCTTTTCTTGGAAATTCTGGTGTGATTTAGTTAAGAGTTTATTCTCCTTTGAAATAATAAACATAATGTAAGCTATCATAAATCTGAATATAATGGATTGCAAGTTTTTAAGTGGCTTAGTGTTGAGCAGTGTATGGCATACATGTGGTAGCACAGCCTGAGAGCTTTCGGAAGTGGCTCATCTTCCTGGCTTGACCTTGGACCTGCCTTTTACCTCTGGACTTGCCCAGTGATCATGGGACTGAAACAGACCCTAATTAGTACCTCCAGGGCAGCCCAGACCCAGACTGCCACCTTGACATCCCACCTTCTGCTCAGGCATGTCCCTCCATCCCCCTGCCCTGCTGTCCCTCTGCTCCCACTCGCCTTCCTTTCTGGTACCAGACAATCATTGCTGCTCCTGGGCATAAACCCTGATGTAGAGGGACAAGAAATTTCATTTTTAACTTGTAAAATTGATAGGTATTAATATTTAAGCCAGGTACTTCTCCCATGGCAGTATGATTTCTGGGTGTTCAATAGAGTTAGTGAAGCGAACATGTGAGTGAACAGTTGCAGTAATGGGAGTTCTCCACTAATATTTAGGCTCCACATCACAGAGTAATGCCATTCCTCCAAATGCATTTGGCTTTCAATCTATTGATCTTTCTTAAAATGTTTTCAGCCTTTCATCATTGCCTAAATTGAGGTTTTGGTAGAAAATGAATATTGCTGCACTTATGAATGCCACTAGTTATTAAATCCACAGCATTTAAAATACTGCTAACATTTTCCTGGTAATGGAACAAATTATATTTTTTATGTAAGCAGTGTGGATTTTTTCTTTTCTCTTTTTCTTCAGCAGATATTCTCTGTTAGTCCCTTCCTTTTTTGTTTTGTTTTTTTTTTTTTTCTCCCTAACATTTTAGTGTATTCTGAAAGATTCCACTCTCCTGAAAGTTGTGAAATTTATTTCAAAGGAAAGCAAAAAATCTCTCTGTTCTCCTGAGAGATGGACCAATCAGCACTCATAAAAAAAAATAATAACAATTATTATTGCTATACAGGATAGTATATGTTCTCTCTTAAAAAAGCTATCTCAGATTTCAATGCAAAAGTACAAATACTTTGCACTTGCTATTATTCAGCTAACAGAGAACACACCAACCAGGCAGACATAAAAAGGAAAAACATAGGCTGTTCCTTTGTTTCACTCAGTCAGTGAGTAAGCTTTGCATGCTACTCTACAGTCCTGTTGCACCTGAAGTTTTTTAATTTACAATTCTCCAGAAGGAGTCTCGGAGAAAATATAAAGAAGAAATACTCAGTTTTGAGAAAAAAGCATCAGGTGGATTCAGTTTTTCATTTTTCCTCCTGAAATGGTTCACATTTTTGTATTGCAAGCTGCATCTTGTCAGAGCACGGCCCACTGTCATCGCGGGTTATACGACAAAATGGCATTGGAATAATTCTCTGTATTTGCTGCACCTTTTATAAGTAGCCAGAAAATCATTCCTGTAGCAAGAGGAGTGGGAGAGGATTCCCACGGAGCAGAATGAGGGATCTAATGTCCAGCTAATTTATTTTGTGGACATGATGTCAGTCATATCATAGTTTTCTTCTTCCTGTACAGAATAGGCAACTACATTTGAATATATACTTGCTATAATTTGTGAAAACCTTCCACATTTTTCTACCTCATCCTTATTTTTTTCCTTCAGGATTAGAAAAATGCTGGACACCGAACTACTGTCCAGTTGGAAATTGTCTTCAGGTCTGAGATATCCCTTTGACTTTCATTAACATTAAAAATGTGGATATTGCAGGGGAACAGATTTTTACTGCACTATCCCTAACTTTACAGATCTCAGGAGGAAACCAAAGAAGCAGCTCCCCACATTCAGTGAACATTTTTCTTTTTCCTGCCCATTCCCTTTCAGAGACTCACTTCTGACTTTGTATCTAACCCTGACCTAGTGTTCCTACGTTTGAAGCACAGACAGCGGGGTGTAACATGCATAGGTATTGACTTTGCTGAAAAGGCTCCACATGGAAGCAGCCAGCTCATCCCTCCATTTTAACCAGCTTTTCCATCCTTAATCATGCTATTATTTCCAATGACTAATTACTTGGGGGTGCTCTGTCTCCTTCCAGGCTGAGGTTGTGGGGGAATGTGAAAATTTGAGGCAGGGAGTTTAACTGAAAATCAAAGAATTTACAAACAACAAACCCTGGGTAGAAATGAAAACCCACTGTTCCTATGCCCAACAACTATGCAGTCTGACATGGTTGGATTTAGGCACAGGTGTGGAAAAAAAACAAAGGAAAAAAACCTTCCCGTGTGCTTGGGAAAATGAGAAGGGAAGAAAATGTAGGATTAAAAGAATATGCATCTTCCTCACCAAAGGAATCTCCTCTGCCTTGGTGTAGAGAAAATTTTCAGACAGGTTAGATACAGAGAAGGGTCTGGAAAGAAAATGACTGTGGAGTAGGAAGGACATGTATCTCTTGTGTTGACTGCTTCATACCTAAAATGAGAATTACATCAATTGACTCAGTTTTACTTCCACAGACCTACTTACATTTGTGTTACTTACAGTTAAGGTACCTCTCCTCTGTCTATTCCAAACTGAGAATTGGGTGCATGAGCTGCAGCTTCTTTTGTCTCAGAAGCCCGGGAAGAAGTCCTATGTTGTTCAGAATCTGTATCTGAATCATAGGACATCTGAAGATCTCCCAGAGTTGTCTGTGAGATTAAAAATGCTAATGTTTTTCTGGTTATTTTAATCCCATGTTGGTAAAGCAGCAGAAAGCTAAAAAGAGGAGACAAAACATACTTATAAGGAGGAGCTCATCACTGCATGGAAATAGAAGTGTCTAGAGAATGAGAGACTATAAATACTAATAAGGGAAAAGATGACCTACAGAGAAACAAAAACAAGACAAGGTAAAGAAAAAGATCAGAAAGCAATTCTTAAAGGGAAATCCTCTGCTGCTACAAATCCCATGAGAAATTAATCCCCTGGTGAGAAGTCAGAGTCTGTAGCTACAGCACTGCATGGAGCATCACACACCGTGGTGAAGGTGCTCAGACGATGTAGTGGCAAATCCCAAGTCTATCACAGCCTTCTTGAGTGATATCAGGCACATCAGCTCACACATCACTGCAGACAAACCCTGATCCAGCTTGTCATCCATGTTATTTAAAAGCAAACATAAGGTAAGCTCTAGCTTCTGATGTCTGCTAGAAAAGGGCCTGAGTGGTGCTGGTGCTCTGAGGCAACAGCACACATCATCTGGGTGGCTGTGGCACAAGTGGAACCCTGGGTGCTCAAACCAGGCCTGCCTTGAGGATCTCCTTTGCTGAGCTCTCCCTGAGGATGGGACAGGTACTCTGAGCATATCTGCAGCCAGCAGAGCAGAGAGGAAACACCCGACTGTGCAAGTGACAGCATCATCACCACCTGTAAAGTGAGAAGGAGGCAGAGTGAAAAGTTCCCATTTGGTCTCTCACCTGTATAAACCTGGTCACTAAGTGCCTGAGAGAGGTATTGTCACAGGTGAACTTCTAGGTGGGCTGTGCACAAACCATTTATAAAGCAGCAGAAAATGAACCGTTTGATCCATTAAAGAAATGGTGCAGCTTAAAGCATGCAGGAATTGGCCAAACCATTGCAACATGCATTTGTTCATCAACTATTACATTAGCTACTAAATCCATCAAACAGGAATTTACTGTAGCCTATAATCCACCAATACCAATGCAGGATATACTCCTACTCAGATAGCTGCTTTCCTCCTCTCATCTTCCATTTTTCCATCCTCCCCTAAACTGGAGTAGATATATACAAATCCTGGAGAGAGACAGGCTGTCCAGCTGAGGATTGCTGGTGCCTGAACAACAGTTGATTTTGTTTCCTTGCATTGCCATCAATATAAATTACAGAATTGTTAATGACAATGGCCCTGAAGGATGGTTCTCCTGGTCAGGCAGCAGCTGTTCTAGCAAATCCTGGTACTTAAATGTGCTTGTTGGTCTGTGCAGTGAGTCAGCCTTTGATGTTAGCAGCTGTAAATACAAGGAAGGCAAATAAAATGAAAGATCTCTTTAATTCCAGTGTTGTGCTATCAGCTTGAGTGCCTATTGCATGAGCTGTACATGATGCAGAGTTTGCTGTTGTCTCTTTTTGTTTAGAAACAGGAACCACTGCAGGCCAGGCTCAGGCAATGGGACCACTGCAGGCTGTGACCAGTGTGGTTCTGGAGGCTGCTCGCTGCAGGGTGAGGCCTTTCCAGCTGTCCACATCTCATTCCATGTGTGCAGGACAGCCACTAAGGAACCAAGAAGGAAGCTGGCTGTGGATTAATTTATTGTACTAGAAAACAGAGTCCCAGGAATCTCAGCAGCCTTCCTGGGCAAAGCCAGTGATAATGTAACTTTAGTGCAATAGTTCAGGGCTTGGATTGCTCTGTTCTGGAGGTTTAAATACAAGCACTGATCACATGTGAAGATAGGAGTTATCCGATCGTAATTTTTCTTCTAGTTTTATATCACGGACATAATTTCTTTGTGCTGTTTGAACAATATCCAGCACACCAGTGCTCTCCAAACTCCCAGTTCAATACAGCTTGTGCCTACCTAATGCTCTGGTCACTCTGTATCTGCTTTACTGTTTTACATTCCATCAAGACTGGAGAATCTGGTCATATCTGCTTTAGAAAAAAATTGTGGATGAATTGAAATAGCTGCTTCCAGCAGCACATCCTGGAAAACTGCTTACAATGACAACAGAGCTAATAGCAGAGGGCTTAATTGATTCCTCCCTCTGACATGGTACTTTATTTGCACTAAAAGCACAGATCTTGTGATAGCAGCCTAGCTCTGGGTCAGCTGTGCTAATGTCAGTGTAAGCCCTCAGATTTATGCCTCACATTTACTGAGCAGAGGAACTATGATTGTTTAAGATATGGCCTTTCCCCAGCTGTTTTCTTTTATAGGTGGAGAGCCAGGACAGGTTCCTATGCCCAAAGCAGGTGCCTGTGCCAGCTGCCAGCACAGCCATCTGCAAGGATTGCAGCAAGGCTGCAGCTCAGCCGACCCAGCCCTCCATCTGCATCCCACTTGCTCATGTTTGCACTTACAGCTTCCTTTCTCAGCCTTTCTGAGCATGGTCTGCTGGGTCCTCCTGGCGGGAAAACTGCTCTGCCTCTGCACAGCCACTGGCAGAGAACCTGTGTGGTATCACCATCCCTTTTACTGCCAGTCACTCCCACAGTGTCAGATCCTTCCTAAGGGAACAGCCCATCTCATGGCACTCGAGCCCATCGTAATACTAAGAGAAAACATGTGACAGTCCCTTGGGAAGTGCTGGATCTCCCACTATTGCATTGGGGATTGTCTGTCAGCACTTGATCATGTACCACTGTGGTGTCTCTCCAAGTGGGAGGGCACAAGAAGTGCTGGGCATGATTTCTGCCTCGGGACACCACTGCCTTTGGGAGTCTGTACAGGGTGAGTGTTACAGGTCTACCATTCTTAAGAAAAGTCAGGCCAGAAACATTAATGCTGCTGTTTGGAAAAAAAACAAAATGAAATTTGAACTTTTTAAGGGAGAAGGAAGAAATTCAGGAAAGCTCTTATTGCCATTTCTAGATGTTTGAAGAAAATTCATATTGAGGCAGTGTCAAAGGTATGGCAAAATTAAAATCTCATGTTTAATGCTTTTTCGATCAGAGAGACCTGAAAGGTGATATGTGTATATTGTTTGTGAAAAGAGAAGACAAGCACTCTAAAAGTCTACAAAGTTTTTTAGATATGCCATAATAAATATCTTTCGACTATAGGCAGCATCATATTTTTGAGGTTATGCCTTTTTGAGAAGAAGAGCAAGCCATTTTTGAGACTGAGAAGGAAGTGATTGTTTTTCACTACATCTATTTGATATGCACACCAGGAAGGCTCCAGAAAATTATATTTTTATTAGGCATTGCTTCCCATCTAGTCTCCTTTTGGCTGGGAAGCTCTGACTGTGAAGTACAACTGTTGTCATTCTGGGATAACAGTCCACCATATCTCTTCTTCCAGTGTCAGATGTAACCTCATACTGGACAGCAGCTCTGAAGTTGGGCAATGAAAGTATATTCATTTTCAAATCTGAAAACTCCATCTCCAAAATGCCTTCTTTTAAGCCTACAGTGTTTTTGATCAACTGTAATACTGGTGTACCAATTCACATACATCCTTAGGATGTGCAGTTGATGTGGAAAGCAGAAGAGGGAAGGAAACCCAAGGAACAAAGCCAGGCTGAGCAAATCCCTTCTATTTTCTCTCTGGCAGTGCAGAAGGGGCTGTATTCACAAGGACGCAAGTAGGTCCTGCAACAACAGTAAAAGAACTCTCAAAGGAATTTATGAAAGTAACTGTTTTATAGTAAACATTTTTTTTTCTTTAGCTCTGACTATACAACAAATGATAACATGAAATCAAACATGACACCCTACCTGCAGGACTTGACTCTGACAGATGGAGCTGTGTTTAAATAGCACCATGTTGCCAGTTCCAATAAAGCAAAATACACAGAAGTTAAAAGCTAATGGGAGAACTAAAAATGTTCAGTTCTTGGAAAAAGACCAGAAAAACGTGGGAGCAAGGAGCATGGCGGAGAAAACTCTTACATGGAGATCAAAGGAAAAAGCTTGTCACCAAAGAAGGAACCCAGAAGGACTGAGAAAAGTATTTCTGAAGTACTGGAACTTGATGTTATCAAAGAAAGCTCAAATCTTTCAAGACAAGCACGGTCAAGGTGCAGATGTATTTAGATTGCTTTATGGGTAAAAACTGGCATTTCCAAGATTCTTATTAACTCTGAACAGAAGTTTTACTGAACATAGCATCTCTTTTTGGTGAACTTTGAGATCACCTTATGGTGTCAATCAACACAGCTCCACTGAAGTCACCATATGAATTCACAATTATGTTTAGCAGGGATCTCGAAACCTGTAGCAAGAGTGATAAACCTGAGAGTAGCTTGGAGACACTTGTGTTGCTGTTGCATAAATCATTAAGAACTTCAAAAAGTTTAAACATAAGCTTGTTTTGGAAATATGAATTGCTCAGACTTCACAACTTCTGCCTTTGTTACAGTATTTGCTGTTCTGCTTAAGGTCTCGGTTTCCAGCTCTTGGCAATTATATGAGAATTTCAGCTTCTGTTAAGCTCTTGGGTTTGTGAAGAAAAAACTTATAAGAAGGTATTGACTGAAGCTTGAGGATGAAAAAAAGAATCAGAAGGCAAAGAGTAAAAAATTGCAATGTTTAATTGAAATCTCATGGTTCTGAAGCTTCCGGCTTAGGATTGCTGGATTCTTTGGGCTGGCAATACAAGCATATTGCTCTGGAGAGCAGACCGAGTAGTGCTTGTTCAACAAGAGAAGCCAAAGCTACTTCCCCAGGCATAGTAGAGCTCCAAAATATGTACTGTCTACAGATTATTAATTGCATAAATTCTTATTCCTCATATATGTGAAGTTAAGTGATATCAATTCCAAGCACTCAGGGAACAGAGCAAGGGACTTCTGTTCTTCACCTTCTGTAAAAACTCAATTTAAACTGTTTTTAAGCACATTGGTAAATCTTCCTATCCCAACGTATGGTAGGTATGAGGATTCACATTATTTGTATTATGCTGTTAAGTGCACAGCCATGGGTCAGAAGAGGAATGAAGGTGCTGGTTCTACCACTCTGGTTCAGATTGGTAAGCAGCACTGGGGTGTTCAGACAACCAGTGTGAAAGGAAACATCTCTGACATCTTGCAATGAGTGACTGATACTCATGCCATGTTCTTGTACATCACGTAAAAGGCTTGGGCAGTTGTTATTTCTTTTTCTGCATGAAAAATTTTAATCAAAGTGGGGGTGATGTGAGTGCTATTTAATCTGCTGTCTTCCACCACTCATCATCAACCAGACAAACCAGAATTCTTGATCATTTAGTATTCACAGGCTAAGCAGGTTTTGGTTTTAATTGACCCAACCACATTTCTCTGGGATGGTACTTGCCTATCACATGATGAGTCTTTTCTAGTAAACAGATGAACTACATTCCTTTTGGTTACATCTTTTTTTTCTTGCTAGTTCAAATAATATTTACTTTTTTTTTACTACTATCCTTTTTTTAGCAGACTTATCAGTGAACTATTGGAATCTGAAGGATTCCCCGTTGTAGTTCACAATAACTTTGTGGGACCCAAAGTATTTACTGATTTCAACTAAAAGTGCAGCTTATTTCATTTGTTGATGACAGCAGTTGTTGCTGTGGGAAACCATAATGCATTAGATAACAAGTATGAGACTCTTTAGGAATATATAGTACCCCTGGATAAAATGTATATGAAGAAGCACTTGTGTTCAGCCTCAGAGGCAGCTGGGACCACTTGAGGTAAATTGATGGGTACCTTGGAAAATTTGTGGAGGGCGGGGATGGAACAGGTGGCCAAGGCTCATTATAGAAGGGGAGATTTGGAAGGGGGGGAGTGTAGAGTAAAGGGTTGGGTTTAGATGGACAGTGTTTTGGGGTCTGAGTAGACCTAAAGTGCTTTCTAAGATTGTATGGTCCTCCAAAGTTCCCCTCTGATAAGGAGAGGTAAAGGGTGCAGCTTGTTGAGCTGCTGCTGCAAGGCGAGGGATGCATCTTCTACTGGATATTATGAGCTTATGTAGAGGTATGTTGTCAATTTGTAAAATGTCTGTCTTGGTGTTTATTTCTATTTCTGGACTTTAAAAGTGGACTAAAGTAGGTTGTATGTTTGTCAGTGATTTAATTGTAAGAGCAGGCACAGCCTATTGAAGGAGAACCAGAAGCTCTTAAGTAGAGACTCAAAGCTTAGCTCACTGGAACTAAATGCTTTATCAGGAATGCCAGAGCAGTTGACTACTACACAATGAATAAATGAGTTATGAGGAAAAATACTGAGATGAAGACCCAGGGGCTGAAGAACTTCTGGGCTGTACTATGGGGGTCTGGATGCACTTAAGAAGGTTGTGAAAATCCACTGGGCTTCAGACTTGATCTAAACAACTGGAGCTTGGGAATTTCTTTGTGAATTGTTGTGCCTTTTGAATTGATAGTGTTGAGATACAGCCTCAGCATAGGCTTCCCTCTCTCTTTTCTCTTCTGTCTACTTATCCCTGCCCTGTTGCCCTGACCAGGACTCCCAAGGTGTAGTTTATAGATCAAATGACCAAAGGAGAGGAAACAGGTGGAGTAAGGAGGGCTGATTCCTATCTTTCACTCTGTGAAAGTATCACTTAAGCTGTTTTTGCTGACTTGTGTGTAGCAGTAGCACACTAACGTGTTTCATTGTATTAAGTCCTCTATCTTCTCTGTGTGAATAGTTGTTTTCTTTGCCTTGCCTTAATCTGCTTTTTTTTTTTCTTTTTTTTTTCTTCTTGTTTTTGTAAGTAGAAGTAGCGGAGGAGGTTAGGAAAGTTGAAAAAGAATAAAAAAAAGCACTTTCATCTAACAGTGGCATGCTGGAGGGACAAGGGAGAACAATACAATTTCACTGTAACTGTTTAGCAGAAAGTAATGTAAAATGAAATATATAATCTTCTAGCCATGTTTTGTCAAAAGTTGACACAGAGCTATCATCTTGAAGGATTTCTTGTATCTGTTCATACATTACAGCTGCTTTTTATTAAACTTGATTTTTCTTTCAGAATTATTACATCGATTTATTTGTTCCTTTCGTCTTACCTATAAAAATTGCTCAATAGCAACACTAATAAAAATCTTTTCTCAGACAAAATAAGAGATATTACACTCTTTAAATTACCTTCTGTTTTATGTCCTCCAACAGTATTTCTTGCTTCTATTGGCAGGAACTATAAAATAATTGAGGCCAGATATCTGCCTTTTTGTTTTTTTAAACAATTATTTCACCTTTGCTTTAACTAAAGACTTTCGCTTTCACTATATCTTCCAAGGTTTTATTGTAATAGAAATTGCTAATGTTGAAGCTGTTTTGTTTTTTCTTTTTTTTCCTATCATCTTTGCCTTCCTCAAGTAATAGTTTTCACTAGAAGGACAACTTAGTTTTAGCCAAAAATATAACTTTGCCATTACAACACGAGAAGTGACTTCTGACTTTCATATATCCCACTACAAGTCTTCATTGTATCACCATTTCCTCTAAGGTAGTACCATCATCCAAGCCTGAATAAGGTAGATTAAAAAAGAAAACACAACACAAGATTTAACATCTGAAATGTCTAAGAGGACAAACACTACCCTATTGGAGTGGCAAAGGATTTAGAGCTGGATTATCTGTGTGCTTTCTGTGTTAGGTACTGAGGAGTACAGTGCACTGTGAGTCTTTAGGGACTCAGCCCCAGAAATGTCTTGCAGCAGCTGTTTTGTGCTTCAGCTCTTTAAAGAAATGCAAATAAAAAGGTGACAAACTTGAATAGTGTTGTCCTGCCACTAGTGAACTTGCACATATAATGCTGTGAAGACCTGAGCCATTGCGTCTGTGCTGGGGGTAGTGGTGGTGTTAGGGTCAGCTATCAGGGAAGAAATCCTCTAAGCAGAATTTATTTGGTTGTGCAAATGAGTTTTAAATCAAATCTGAGTTATTACTGATGGTTGTAAGCTCAGGAGTTGAATTGAGCCAAGTGCTAAGGTGCTAATGAATAAATAACAGGTAACTGGTTTCTCTGACTGTTTGACAACTTCAGCACTGAGTTGGCTAAGCAGCAATTACAGCAGTGCAGCAGAACACTTGTTTGGTGCAATTAGTGCATTTCTCACACCTGTTCTCCAGAAGCCTGCTTCAGTGTGGAATTTGATTTACTTACTGTTTCAAGATGAATGATCCTTAGAAATGGTACTTTCTCCAAGAACTGAAATGTTCTTCAGCTGTGTGGTTTTGGGGACAAGTGCACAAGCTGTGAGGGCCACAGTCCTGTAACAATCAACCTAAAGCCCTACAGGCAACACATGCAGCTGGGCATCACATAGTTTGAGATTTGTCTGGATCTCTCTGCATGTGCTTAAGAATTGTGAAGAACTATGAGACACACAACAAATAAAATTATTTTAAGTGTCTTTTTATTATGTGACCCTCTTGTAGCAATAGCAGTAAGTCTGGCGTTGACCAGAGCCTGTTCCACACAACCTTTCCTTAGATGCTACTTCCCTTCACAAATAGACAGTGCTTCCATCTTACCTTTTTCTTTTTTTATTTATCATGAGAGTAACTGTTCACAAGAGGACTGATTATTGTCAACTGTGATTTGTGTGGAGCACTCATTCTTGTAACTGAATCTACAGGACAAAATATGAATACCGTAAGATATGAGCTATTTACTCTTTCTAGGGACATAGATATAAAGGCCAGATGACTTCAATGTGGAAAAATTATCTTGAAATATTATTCCATAGACAGATTTATTTTTTAAGAAACCAGAATTTAGGTATGACTGAGCAAACTAACTTGATCAGAACAAGGGTCTCTATTTCTTCCCTAATACTTCCGTCTAGGAGTGCTGCCACTGCATTCTGATCTTTATTGAATTCATATCTCCTTTAGGTGGAAATACTATTTTCTAACTTCTGCTGCTACTGTCTTTCCTCAGTGTGCTTGGTTAAAGACTGCATATGTCATATAGTAACATACACAGGTGATGTAGATTCTATTAGTACATAAAAAGCTGCCTTTAGGTAATGATTGCTTCTTAGAGGATACTCTATCAGCCCCTCTTAGTGCTCTTTTTTCTGTGAGTCTGCTTTGCTGCCTTCCTTCAGATATATTGAAATACCATAAAATTATTTTTAAACTGTGGGGCCCAATTTGCAGAACTGCATCCTTGTGCTGTGTTTTTCCCCTTTGTCCTCCTCTCTGTGGGGTCTGTAGACACTAGCTTTGCCACAGAGAGGGATAGCTCATGGGGGGTCTCTGTGCTGCAGGATTGGTCTCTGACATGGCAGGGGAGCTGGTCTCCCTTAGATGTCAGTTCTGGATTTAAAGGCTCAATCCTACAGGTTTGAGTTTCTTATTAAAGAAAAAAAAGCACCCTTCTATTTTAGTACCTCAGACTCAGTGTTTCAAACAATATGGTTCAAGTGTTTCAGTTTTGTAAGGAGCTTATCTAAAACCTGTCTGCACAGTCCCAGCTGAGCACCTGATTGTGAACAGCTACACTGAAAGTTGAATTTTGGAGCAGAGTGACTTTTTCTTTTTCCTTTGAGCTGTCATGACTCTAATCACGATCTCTGTCTGCAGCTCTGCAGGCAGGTTTGCTGGGCACAGATTGATCCTTGCTCTCCCTGGCACGACAGCTTGGGAATGGCACCTGCAGGGGAGTATTGATCTGCAGGACTTGCCTATTGCTCAACTCTGCTCTTGGTAGAATTTCAGCTTCCGATTACTACACTTCATTTTTTTTTTTATTCTTTGGGGAGATATAACAATTGAAGGAAAGAAAACAGAGCTTTTGCAGACAATTTTATGAACTAAATGGTCTTTACTCATTGACAAAATGCTGGAGATATGACTAAAATGAGATATCTGTGCACAGCTCCCCAGTTCTGCTGGTGGGGATTCCTGCTGCTCCTTGTAGAAACCCCTCTGGCTTGTACTGCTGCTTCTTAGCTTGCTGATATCGGCTGGCACTTTCTTCCAGGCTTCTTTGCACTTAAAACTTACTCTTTATTAAAAAGCAACTCTAACTCCTTGGTTGCATCCTTTTCTCCATTGCCCCAGTACATGTTCTTGCAAGGAAGTAGAGCAAATGTGATATCTCTCAGTTTATTTCCTTTTCTTATAATTTTCCCCCCTTGAAAGCAAGTTTGGTATGATAATTGCCATCATTTATTTCTGGCCTGGAAGATGTAGCATGTATTGACTATGCAGCTGATTATTGAATATTTCACTGCATAATGAATGTGAGAAATCTGTCCACTTAAAGCTCATAATGTTTGTTTGATATTCTGATATTTCCTAAACAGTCAAGATTTGCATTTGCAAATAGCATTTGTGGAATAAATTCAAATAGGGGAATTTGGTGTGACTCTTTTTTTGCCCTCGATTATACAGGTTAAGTCAATGCACTCGATGGTTTATTTAGACTTAATAAATCTGAACCATGAGTTACTGCAAGGAGATTTCCTGAGCAGTCTAATCTGAGTAACTGAAATCTGTGTAATCAAGGTACTATATGAAAAACTTCTGCTATCTAGAATAAGTTTTTAAAACTAAGCTGCATCTACTAAATTGGAATTGGTCTGGGCAACAGTCTTTCTTGTTTTCTTCACAACACAATACAGCAAACCTTCCCAACAAAATCCATTAGCCATGGGTTCACCTTTACTAGCCTAGAGAGTCCATGCATTTATGATGGCACTGATGGGTACTCTTTGTCAAGGAGAACCTTGTAGACCACTGAAGCAATTGCTCAGGAAAAAACATCTCAGTTCAAACAGAACAATGTTACCTAAGAGTTAAGGTTTTCTGTCTAGGAGAAATTTTTCAGTCAGAAAAGAGTAGTGTAGGCAAAACAGTTTCTATGGTCTCCTCACTTTTAACTAAATGTATAATGGTTCTTCAACAGGCAGGTTGTGTCACCTAATTTAATTCTCACCTGGCAGTGAGATTAAGCAAATTTATAGGAGTTTAGGGTCCTGAGTTTGATAACTTAAGTCATGATGAATGCCCTCCCTCACATGTTCACCTGGTAGTCCTGGTGAAACTGTTCATGCCTTGAACAGTTATTCTGTATAATGCACTTGAGTACCGAAATGGATTAACCTCCTCTCTAACTTGGGATGAATAGCCTCTTCTCTTGTAACTCTTCTCAACTGAATTCTTTACACAAAGGCTAGGAATATATTTAAAACCTGAAAATCACAGTTGTTCTTTTCCTCTTCCTTCACCCAGCTTGGGTGCAATACAAAGAACTCTCTTTTGCCTGGGCTTGGAGCAGGTTTTGCATTGCTCTGGCATTTAGCAGGTGGTGCTGTGTGCCTTTGTATCCATTGAGCCTTTCAGGGACTTCATGGCTTAAAGCAGACATATGTTATCACAGCTTTTGATAGACCCATTTCTTTTTTGAAGGTGTTTTGAAAACATGCAAAGCTCTACATAATAGAAGTTCTCCCTGATTATACTGTGTGCCAATAAAAAAAATTGGTCAATTTTACAAAATGTCTTCACTCTATCTGCCATATCCAGTATTGAGAAACATGCAATGTTTCTTGCAGGGAAATTACAAATCCAATTTGAAAGCAGTCAGAAAGCATAATTCTTATGCTGCCTGGAGGTTGAAGGATAAGTGACTGTTCTGTGCCGAAGCAGGTGTGTTTAGGTGTTTGTGAGCTGGCAGCTTTTCTTTTGTTCCATCAAAAAGGGAAGATTAAAGCTAAATTTCATTGGATGGAGATCTTGAGAGAAAACATGTTCCTAAACAGCAGGGAATACTATCTCTGGCACAGAAGTTGCCTGAGTTTTCACCGAATTATAAAGATTTGGGGGAATAGTCAAGTCAGTCCCTCAGTTATCTTCATCAATACCAACCCTGTACAGTTCAAGAGTGTGATCTTTTTCAATGAGATAAATTGGCTAATTAATGAAAAATACAATTTTTCCTTAGTAGGAATTCTTTTGAGCTGTTTAAGCACAGCTATTAAATACTGGGAAATGCGCACAGTAAGTATTCCCTGCTTAAGCCATTCGAGGCAGTGTGAATCCAAGGCCAGCTGATGGGAAGCCCAAACCTGAGCCTGTAGCTCTGGGAGGGATAGCAGCAATTTTTGGGCGAAGGGGAAATGGTAGGACTTAAAGTAAACTTAAATTGATTGGTGTGAAATGAAGATGATGTTTGAAAAACCCATCTGGGATCTAGAACTGTAAGACATCCGTCCTTAGCTGGATACACAAATTTTACATACCTCTGCAGCACCTTTCCCAGGTACTGCACCAATCCTGCTGTTTTCTTTCCCTGGCAATCACAGCTTTTCAAGTGATAAAGGTAAATGTTACATAATGCATACTTTTGAATATTTATAATTTGCCTACTAGTTAAACTCGCAAATCATTGCAATTCTCCTGGCTTGTTTCCAGCAGTGTATATGGGGAAGTTGTTTTCCATGTCTGTGTTTGAAATGGTTCAACTGTACAACAGGGTGCAGCTGCCTTTTATATCCTTTGTTTTGCAAGCTTAATTTTGAGGTTTCCTTTGCTTGGATCTGATGTTCCCACCTGGCACCGATCCCCCTGTAGATGGGAAAACAGAAGAAATCATTTTGGAAATAGTTTATTTTGAAGCTTAGTTGTCTCCTCTGGTTGTGAGTTACAATTAATATTGTGACAGTGCTATCTTGGGCCCTGAGCTCAGACTGCTTTGGTGGTGGTGATGTTGTTTAACAGAGCATTCACAAGGACTCCTGCAAAGGCTTAGTTATCCTGACCCCGATCACTTGTTTTCTCTCTTCGTGGTCTTTCATCTGCCTCATTAGGACTGGTTTATTCTTAGTTTTTGGCTAGTCTTATGAAAATGCTCAGTAAAGATGTTAGCTTTGTTTTCATTATTTTTGACTGCAGAGACATTTTGTTCTGTCACAAGCCAAGGCAAATCTGTTTTCATACACAGTATCTTGCCAGCCTTCCCCCCAAGCCCATAAATATCCCTGTAGCAACCAGAGTCAAAACAGTTTCTTGGACAAAAACTTTCCCAGGATCCAGTTAGAGCTCCACTGATGCTGATTGTCAACTCTCATTTCTACCCTTTTGTCTCAAGCTGTCATTTGAGCAATTCTTGTATTTTCTCAACCCAGTTGTGCAAACCTGCCCTCCTGTTTGAGCAGTGCTGGTGTTTGATACTGTCAGACCCACCTCTTCTGTCCCCCACTCCCAAATGCAGCCTCCAACAATGTTGTGGGTCTACCAGTCTTCCTCTTGAAAGGAACTTGTGGTGCTGATAGCACGGCCTGATCCTGCTTTTGAGATTCCCCCTCTCCCCCTCCAAGGTCAATTTACCAATCTAATTCTGGTTCCTTGGAGGGATACTTTCCATGACTCTCTGGGTGCCTGAAAAGGGAGACTCAAACAGCAAGGATTGCACATAGATAAACCCTGTGACGATGGGGAAAAACAAAAGGATACTGACAACTTTCTACTCTGTTTAGAACAGGGAAATAAAAACCTTGTACTGACCTCAAGGGGAAAAGTAACATCTAGAGAGTCAAACTCGAAAGGGCAAAATATTTTCTCTTATGTTTGGTGCTAGTTTTCTCTCAGGAAGCATTTAGACATGTGAACTGGGGAAAGGAATGAAAGCACATTTGGGAAAGCCTCAGATACTGCCACACTGAGCACATCTGTGACTATACACACAGCTGTGCAGTGTCTCATTTATCTAAACCTCTTTTTGAAACTGAATGTGAAGATTGAGCAATACAAAGCCAAGTATTGCTTTGGACTGAAAAATGCTGGCACAGCTTTGTGATTGTTTGTGTTAATGCTGCAGTCACTGTGGTATCTGAAAACTTGTTACATACAAATCACTGGGAACTGAAGTCTCTGAAGTGCCAAAATGTATGTGCAGAGTTCCTCGGTGCAAAAATAAGAATGCTGGGGTGCTGTGTAACTTAAGAATCTCCTTTCTTTTTTTACATGAAAGAATCTGAAATTGAAACTGCAGTGGGATTTTATCTGATGAGGTTGGTTAACAGTTGAAAATTCCTCTCTTGCTATAGGGAATCTTGGATCAGGCTCTAACACTAGTGTTTGACTCCCATGGTTGTGACACAGGCTCAGCAACTGGCCCCCTGGGGACAAAAAAGCTTTCTGGTGTGAACAGTTACTGAACACATTAACCAGAGCATATATTTGTTGAAAATTATCATCCGGGACTTAAGACCAGAAGACCACCTTCTGTGTCTCATACCTTTCTGCTGCTTCAGTAGGACAGGTGTTGCTGCAGTACAGCTTTTTTTCATGAATATTCTCATCATTTTTCAGTGCTTTTTCTGTCTTTATTTTATGAGATATGATACCAAACTGGGTGCTAATAAGTGCACAAATAACTAGTAACACTATTATTAGTGGTGACATAAATTTATAATCTAACAAATGCATGTGGTTTCTTTTTTCTCTTTTTTAAATGCTTAAAAATTCTTTCATGTTCACCCAGGTAGCTCTAGTGTTTATAGGTACTTATCCTGCTTCTGTGAATTTATTTTAAAAGTGTTGTTTTCAGGGCATTTCTACATGACAAGACTGAATGTGACTGTGTTACCCTTTCCTGACTGGCATTCTGAGCTATAGTCTTATGTTTTTATCCTTCCAGTACCTGAATTGCTGTGACCTGTTGTTATGCAGACAGTGCATAATTTTATATTGATAAATGGAGCTAATTGAATATCACTTTCTCAGACTGTTTACACTTTTTCTTCCTCTCTTGATAATAAAACAGAGGGGGAAAATATTGGCTTTCCCATGAACATCCTTGAGAAGATCCATGACTTCATTGCAATATTGAGCTGGTACCAAAATAAACATTCATAGACAGTAATTTCTGGTTGGCTTTTCTGGGCAGTGATGTTTTTTGTTTGTTTACCTGTTTTTAAATTCTTTATGAATATCTGAGAGCTTTCAAGGTTCTCCCCCCACACCTCCTAAAGTTAACTTACCAATCTAATTCTGGATCCTTGGAGGGGTATTTTCCGTGACTTTCTGAGCACTTCTGTTTGGAGACACTTGTTTGCCCACTACATTGGTGCCTGAATACCTGTTTGCAGCTTTGTTTTCAGAGCCTTGTACATGATGTTCTTAATAGATGTGTGTTAGAATTGCCATTTATTTGGCAGATGCTTTTGAATAAAGAGTCCTTTCACCTTTTCTAGGAAGAAGCTGAATTTTGAGCTTATACCAAGTGAAAGGTGGCTCTTGTGTCCCTCAGCTACAGGGAGAACTAATCCAACCCCCAGTGTAACACGCACAATAGAGAAACTACAACTTGCCTCACAAGAGAAACTAGCTCATAAAAGTGTCTTACCCTCAGGTTTTTGGAGTTTCCATTTGTCAGTCCTTGCAGAATTAAGTTGAGGAGTTTTCCTCAAAGATATTGGGAAGTTAGAAAACAAAATGTGCTGTTAAACATGGATTGTAGCAAATTGATATTTTAAATGAATGATGATACATTGCAGTGATTAGTGATGGCACAGGAGCGTTCTGGGGAAATAATGAGCTGTCTAAGTGGTCAGGAAGAAATTTACCTTCATTCTGTCACCTCAGATGTGCAGGAGAGAAAAGTGAAATAATTTATGACAGGGCTATGTACCTCTTAACACTGTAATATATTAGACTTGTGATGTTGTGACACTAATCACCAAAAAATTCTAGGGTTGTGTCATAAATTAGATTGTGCTGCATCTGATTGGGCTTTTTGTGCTTTATTCACATCAAAAGGCCATTACATTTTGTGCAAACTAAATCTTACCAGTTTAATGGTGCATATAAAATATGCCTTTTAATTTGTCCTTTATTAATACTGTGTATAGGGGTTTTCTGCAAATAAGAAGCAACTAATTATTTTGTTTTTTGGTTACTGGGGGTACCCTTCAGGATATAACTTTTGCTTAAATTATCCATATGTATGTGTAAGAGATATATTTTCATCTTTTTCAGGGCTGAATCTGTACTACTTAAAGGAATTTTCTTAGCAGTCAATATAACTGCCTAAATGAACGCAGCAAGCCAGGGTTCAGCTGAGATTCTTGCACAAAACTGAGATAAACACCAAAGTCAACCCTATCTGCATAGGGACAAAGGGGAATGGCTTTAAGATGTAAGAGAAGATGTTTAGATTAGATGTCAGAGAGAAATTCTCACTGTGAGGGTGGTGAGGCATTGGAATGTGGTGTTGTCTAGAGAAACTGTGGGCAACACTTCCCCATTGCTGGAAATGTTCAAGGTCAGGTTGAATGGGGCTTGGAGGAAGCTGGTTTAGTGGAAGGTGTCCCTGTCCATGGTAGGGAGGGGTTGGAGTTAAATGATATCTAAGGTGCCTTCTAACCCAAACCATTCTATGGTTTTATGATATTTTTTCAGTATTCTTTTTCCTTTTGTAATGAAATAAACTTAACACCAAAAAACAAATCAATTTGAGTTGGCGAAACTTCCTACCAGATCAAAACTAAAAGGAATGATTGAATAGCAAAAAAAGGTCTCTACACAAGAAATGACTGACCTTGGAGAAGGGAGTAGCAAGAATAGGATCAAACTCAGCAGCACAAAATGAAAAACCACGTGTATTGGAGGACTGGTAAAATATTTGCTGGTCTAAGCTGGTAGCTCTAACAGAAACACACTAGACACCAATGTGATGGTGATAAATGCAGCTGGAGGATGAATTAGGACACGTATTTCCATGAGGGTTTTGGATGTTCTGGTACCTGGTGAGGCCTCTGCAAGAACAGATGCAGTACATGGCTCTGAGTATCCAGTGTTTCACATCTGGCCAAGTAAGGCTTGCAGGTGGCAAAATTGTACCTGGACCAAGCTAATTTTTTTGACTTGACTGTACGTTTTCACTGCTGCTTGTAGAACATGATTAAAAAATCATAAATGCTCATGAGCGCTTAAATTAAGGGGTAATGTTGGCACTGAATAAGTTATAAACAGGCTGGGAATGTGTGTGGGCAGGTTTTAGGATGAGATTTGGAAAAATGCTGATTGAAATACCCTCAAATAGGAGCATGGGGAGAGAAAACTGGAGGCTATAAAGGAGTTATGTGGTGCTGGTTTTAATAGTACAAACAAGTGAGGTCACCTGCGTGGCTTGCGCTTGACTGGTCTTGTTAATGGGCATGTTTGTGTGAAAAGAAGCTAAAGTATGTGTGTTGTTTCCAAAAGTCTGTAATGAGGAAATTGGTGAAAAGAGACTGAAGGAAAGAAATAGCATAGCTGACAGGTAAGGTCTGAGTTGATGATGATTTCAGGGATTGAATGTATGTGATGGGTATTGGCTCTGTACTCCTACTGCTGATCATTTAAGCTTATTTTACTGGTTGGAAAGTGTAACCATCTGATACAAAAAGCTTTCCTTTTAAATAGAAAGCAAATTCTCTACTTAAATGCTTCGTGGAAAGCTTATTTTCAAATGAATGTTTCTTAATGAGTGAACAGTTCTTTTTTTCCCTGTGGAAAGGTGATAAAGCAAATTACTTCCAAACTTTCAAAAGGGAGGGGGAATTTGTTTTTGTTTGTTTCTTTTTGTTGTTGTGGTGTTTTTTTCCTTAAATAACGTAAGTTTATAATGGGATCTTAACATTTTTTGAATTTTTTTTTCTGATAGTAAATATTTTTCTATGTCTATTAAACAACCCCCTATTTTTCATTAGCGATTTCCAAATAACTATAATTCAGATGCTGATTTCAGTTTGCAAGTAGTACATGTTTGACTGTTTTTAGAGTATATACGTATCATATCTCCTCTAATGAAATTGAACTTGATATTAGTTGAAGCCTAATATCAGTTTCAAGTAAATTAGGTGCATTTTTAGAACCTGCACATTTATTCTATGCAGATATGGTAGCAGTGATTAGTCACGTTATATGTCAGCTGTAACAGTGAACAGGAAAGTGGAATGATTTGAATACATGCTGAAAATGAAAATAGCTCTGCTTTTCTCATTAAATGGTTTGCAGAACTGATGCACAAAAACAATTACTTGTTCTGCAGCACTCAGATGCTGGATTGCAAACACTCACAGTAACTTTATTTTTAGAACATGTTTGAATCATTCAGTATGATCTAGTTGTTGTCCACCTACAATAGCTCAGAGACAAATAATATTATGTGTGACATATCTTGAAAAACATACCTTACTTATACGTGCTCTTTATTTCTATGCAATTTTCTATCCAGAGCATTAGAGCTGAGTTTCCTTTATAACATACAAATCATCATCATAGGCAGGATTCTGACCAAGACTATGAAGAAAGTCAGTGGTTTGGGGCTGTTTGAGACAGCAGAAATGAGCTGGGAATTTCAGATCCAATCTTAGTTTTGTTGCCCTAGTCTTGCCTCAAAAACTGCCATTGTCCAGACTACAGGCATTGTTTTGGCTGTGAATTAGCAACCACATCAGTATTGGTCAAAAGTCAGAAGTCAAAACTTGGAGAATACTGGACTAATTCATGTTTATTTCGTCCATGGAGTTGCTACATATGGTCAAGAAGCTAGCAAAAAAATAAGTCAAATGATGATTTTATATGTACTAAAGTGGATACAAGCTGAAATTGGGAAAAACTGCTTTTAACAACGGTTTTTGGAATGGAATAAGACTGATGGTTATCTTCTGATTTCTCTGCTTCTTGCTGTGGGACAACCCTTTATGTCTTAGAGCATTATAGGTCTGATTGAAGTGCACAGTGAGAAAAGACCTGTGATTATCTTTGCCGAAGACCTCTTTGTCTCATCTCTCTTCCAACCACCATCAGGGAAGGAGGAGGAGGGGAATGAAAAGTAGAGGCTCAAAAATATAGCAGATTACAGTGTTGTAATACAAAGCAAAGTAGTTAACTGCATAATATGAATGTAATAATGATAGCTGAAAACTGACCTAGAAATTAAGGTCAGGAACAACTGGAATTCTTGAGTCCTTCTGTTTTTTAGTGTCCATCTAATGAGTTAATAGAAGAATTTGATTTGCAACCTCTTCCATATCCTCCCTTTGAGCTGAATCTTTTTCCCCAGTAGATCTTGAGACTCAAAAGAAGCATGTTTGGGTATCTTGGTGCACATCCCAGCTAAGCCAAACAGGCAGTTTCACTGACACCAGTGCCACTGAGCTGGGTTTTACACTCAGTTCAATAAACACTAAAATTGGGTCAAATTCTACTTTGATGAAATCAATGGCAGAAGTCATTTGGCTATGATCTTGTCTGCACTCAGGCTACTTTATGCTCCTCTGGCATCATAAAGGAGCAGTGAATTATACTGTGACTCATTTTAAAACCCCTCTGTGCTGCCAGGGTTATACTGTGGGTTTAGAGTAAATGAAATTTCAGGCTAATTGGCTTTAGTGTAAATGAACATCATGGGCCATAAACTTGTTTGGACCGAGACAATGATGAGATGTGTGTGTGAATGAGTTGCCCTACCAGTTTTAGTTGCCCTGTGGCTGAATGGGATCCTCTGCAAGGGCTCAGGAAGATAACAGCTACTGGTTTGAAGAGCACTGTGTGAGAGAATGACCCTCTCTGAAGACTCTAAGCCATCAGACAAGTGACTGAAATATGATGGGGCAAATATCCTTTTCTCTCTGACCATGTTTTGGCATATTGACTGGGGCTGAAGCTGGAAAGAAGTACCATCCCTTGAGAAAGACTGGGAGGGAGGAAAAAAACTTCCCCTTTTTCCAGGTGGTGCATGAACGGTTTGCTGAAGTGTGGCTGATGGTACTTTGGACTGATGTGATCTGAAATTCTCTGCAAGCTTGTAAAGCAACTTTTCCTTTTCTTCCTGAAATAAAAGCAGCGAAGTCCCTCAGAAGTTTCTCATTACAGAGGATTTATTCAAGATTTTACATTTCCATCTGCAGTCTGCCTTGTGTGGTGTGTGAGGAACTTCAGAAGTAAGGCACTAAATCAACTAAACCATTTTATAGCTGTATTGCAGAGTTAAACGGGACCGGCTTGCTGAGACATAACACATATTTTGTAAAAATAGCCAGAATTTTATTTCCTTTCAGTGGTTACAATTAAGGTTTTCTTTCAGGAGAAAAGTGAAAGAAAGGCTGTTCAATTACACGGAGTGCTGCAGAAATGCCATTGAATGAATCATTTAGTCCTTTTAAGTACAATCATCTTCCAGTGGTTGGAATTTTACCTCTTTCAGACATTTCCCACCTTACATGACACATCCAAGAATAAAGGGAAAGGCTGGTTTATAGCTTCTTTTGTACTCCTTGTCAATCTGTTCTTGAGAAATACCTGAACACAGAAGTAACCTCCCTACTCCTGTATAGCTGATATACATAGATGTGAGTGTGTATAGTAATTTATTAAATATGTGCAATGTGTTTTTATAACTTCTGGCTTCTGATGCCTGTTTTTGGTGTGGGATTACACTATTGATTCTCTGTGCCTTGCATTGAGAAGTTGATCAGGTATGGCCAACATAACATTGCCCATTAAAACAGTGAGAAAGGAGGAAAAATTGGCATTATGCAGGAAAAACATGGGGGGGGTGGGGCAGAGGAAAAGACAATTTGAAAGGCTCCAACTCCATGAAAAAAAATACTACAGGACATATACAATTTCATACTAGTGGAAGAATTTTAGACCTTGGTTTCCATGAACAGGTGGTGTCTAACAGGTTACAACTTAACCAGGAAGGAAAAGCATTCTCCTTCCAAGTTTTCCAAGATGCAAAGTAACCCAAGTGGTGTAACCGCTGTCCTAAAGGAAGCAGTGAATTCATCTCACTCACAGACTGTGGACACAGAGCACACAAGCAGCCATATCTGAAAATTGTGTACATCTACAAATGAAGTTTATCTCCAAGGCTGGTTTGCCACTTTTACTAAATATTGCCTGTTGTAGCTGTGGATTTTTTTTAAGGTGAGAAGTACATAAACACAAACATCATAAGATGAGTTTCCTACAGAAAGAAAATAGGTTGCTTTTTTTCCTACAAAATATTTAGTAATTTTTTTTTTTACCATTCCTTTAACTGTTTAAATATATAAACCCTCGCCTTTACAGTGCAGTAAATACGGAGTCCCCTACCTAATTTTTATCTAATTTATGTATGTTACTGTGTAGTTCATACCTGCTTAGCAAAATCACCTTAATAGCTGTACTGGGACTTTCACTAATCTGAAAGTTTTTAAATCCCCTCTACTGACACTTTCAATTTCCAAGAAAAAATATAAGTTAAATCTTATTATAGGTAAGCTAAATTGGGCTTTTGATAACAAAGTTTTAAAATATGTTTATTTTGGGCTTCAATGCATGTGTCCCCATGCTAAATTTTAGCATGTGCTTTCATGCCTTTCTGGAGGGAGGAGTATTTTATTTACTTCATGAATTGAAGATAAATGAAAAATTCTGTGTAAGTACTCTTGCAAAAGCAAGATCAACATTTATGAGCAGCGTACATACAGCATATTGTTTGGTCACTGGGGTTGTGTTTGGGTACCCTTTGGTGTCCTTTTAAAAATGCAGTCAATAGAGTAGACTCATCTTGGGGTTTAATTGATGGGCATCATAACACAATTCATCACATCAGGTATCTCCACTGGTGTCAGAGAGAGAAAAGGATAAACTGGTGGTGCTGGTGGGGAAATAGGTTGTTTTATAGCCTTCTTGTGCTCTACTTACCACTGAGAGTTTCAGTTTTTGTACAGTTGTCCATCTGCTCAAAGGGGCAGCTCTAGCTGGTATGGAGAAACATATCTTTTGTCCCAGATGCCCTCATGTTTTGCAGTGTTACCTGGCACAATACTTTTTCATCCATCCTCATTTTAACTTGACTTCGGGGAAATTTGCTTAGTATTGATTTAACTTCATTTCTGTTAAAAGAAAACCTGGGAGCACTGTCTCTATAGCTGTGCTCTAATAATGGAATATCCTCAATATCTGATTAATACAGCTGGGAAATATACTTTTGTTCCACAGTCAAAGTAATAAACGAGGAGGGGATCAGACTGTAATGAGAGAGAACTTTTCAGACTATTTGGTATGTCGAACTTGGACTGATCAAAACAACTGCAGAGTAAGGCATTCTCTTTTATTTAACTTACTTTTTCCAATAAAATTCTTAGTGGAAAAATACCAGGTAGTCTACACAAAATCCTAGTTTAACCTTTTGATATTTCTTCAGGACAGGTGACTTGTTTTTAAGTAACAGAACATGTTGAATATTAAAAAAACCCACAAAAAAAATTTTAAAATCAACAGCCACCAAACAAAACTCCAGAATCATTGGTTTTAACTATTATTGTTTGCTGAATACTATTGCTGGTGGAGGATTCCATCTCTAATCACATCTGCTGGCTCTTAAAAGTGGCATGGGCCCACTCACAGGGCACTGGCCAGGGTGGGAACCCTCCTTTTGTGTCTGTTTCTTTCACCAGAGAAGAAAAATATCGTTAGTCATAATCAACAGGTCTGTTTTCAGTGGGTTTGAGGGAGAAGTTTTATCAGTGCTCTTCAGAAAGATGGACTTGGAGAAGGTCTAAGGAAGCTGCAACTGCAATACTGGCAGGTGGTGGCAGACATTGGACAAGTTGTTCTGTATGGTAGGGAAGCCAGATGGAGACATCTGGATTCAAATGAAAGTTGTGAACATCCCCCCCCCCCCCCCCCCCCCCCAAGGGGTGGGGGGTGAAAATAAAGTGAATGTACTGCTCCCTGGGAGTGCAGGAAAAACACATTAACCCCACTATTATTGAGAAATGTCCAGCAGGAAGGATTGACTTTTGTGCATAGGCTCTTGGTCCTGGAGGCATGTAGCTGAGCTTACAGCATGCACCATCACCACCTTGTGATATTTATCCTCCTCCAAAGCAGGTTGAGAAATTCCCTTGCCTGGGTAGATGACAAGCTGCACTATTATGTTTCTCAGTGTTGTCCTCCTTGAGGAAGCAGAGGGCAGAGGCTCACAGGACATAGGAGAGGGGATCCTGAGTTACACCCAGAGAGCAGAGAGCACGACTGCATGGACAGATATGTCACATCTCCCTCATGAATGTGTGTGATGTGACGGAGGAGTAATGCCAGAATACACAATTGTTAGGGTATAAACAAGCTGTTTTTTCTTTTCTCTTTTTATTTTAAAATCTGGTTTGTGTCATACTGTCATGATAGTTACCATTCCCTTTGTGCTCTGAAGTAGATCAATAGGTTTGTTGTTGGGTCAAGACAAAGGGCTTGACAGCTCAGGAAACAAATTACTTGTATTTCCTTTCCTATTCAAGCTTCCTCTGTCACAAAAGTTGTTAGCTGTGGAAGACAACCTTTTTTTTTATGTTGATGTCAAAATATCTGGAACAGATGAACAAGTATTTTATCTCTGCATAGCTCAGTAGCAGCTTTGCTGCATGCAGCTTTTCTTCATGGTAATAATTTGGTATTTTACTGGGATGTGACTACCACTTCTTCTAACAACTACCCCTCTCTTTGATAAATAAACAGGCAGCTGAAGAAGACCTCCTTCAACAAGGAGGGCTCCACATTCATTTGGGAGCAGCTATGGTAATAACAGCAATAATACTAAGTTTTTCAATGTCATAGCAGCCAGATGTGTTTTTATTGAAGTAGAATTCTTAATTTCTATAGTGGGAAACATATTTTCCATATCTCCTTTATATGGAAGGCACGAGTGAAGAGAGATTACATCAGAAATCATCCATTTTGTCATGATACTGACTTTTATTTTCCATTGGGTCCTTTTAAGATTTGTATTTTACTGTCTGTGTCAAAGACCAATTCTGGTCAAGACTTATTGCACACAGATGAGCTATAAACAGAGTTATGAAAAAGGGCATTTGAGGCCCTTCTAAACATACATCACATTGTACTTCTGGAAAACCTGGACTGTGTGAGTTTCTCGGTCTTTAGTTTCATTACTGTACCCTCTGCTCTCCTCTCAAGCAATGCTTTAAATCTCTGCTTTGGAGCCTTGGGGTGCACCACAGTCTGCAAACACCACCATCTTGTTTTCTTCCCAAAGCATGACTGCGTGGAGTGGTCACAGAGAGTATAAAGTCTGAGCATTTATTCACTGTGCAGCATGTCAGTCCAGTTCTTCTTGTATCAGGACTGGTTCTATGTCCAATTACTCTGAGCACACCTTGCTGGTTCTGGTTTATACTGACTAACAACAAGGTCATTCCAGTTGAGTTTGAAGTAATTTACCTCTGGGAAGAAGCATGGTCAGGAAAACATTAGCTACTTTCTCTTAGTCATTTCACTTGATGTCACAATCCTTTCTGTTTGACTGTAGAATTTTTTTAAACTCTTTGTACGTGCCATGGTAGAAGAAAACACAGTTTTACTTTAACTGTGAAATCATAACAGATATTTTCAAATCTGTATAGCTAGAACCAATTAAGAGAATTTCTGTCTATCAGGATATTCTTGTACGTCAGTGTCTGTCTCTTTGTTCAGTACTGGAGAAACACCCATGGTTTAAATTGCAAGTATGTGAGACCTTTGGTGAATTACTCTCAGCTGGCTGAGTGGGAGTGTGAAGGCTGATAGCAGGGCAAGGGTATCTCAGGCTGCTTATGGCCACTTCTGTCTCTGTACACAGAGAGACTGAAGTTGCTCTGCAGTGTCTTGTTCAAAATGCTGAAAGTTTTGTGTGGAAAGAGGCCCAAGGTTTGGAGAGAAGGGGGATACATGGAATAACATGGTCTTGACTAAACATCTGCCAACAAAAGGCACTGAGGGAGGACTGATGTCTGGTCCCTTAGTCTGATTTGCCAGACACTGTTTCTAATTTGAGGATGCTTCTCAGGATAAGCCCCTAGTGAGATTTAAATTTGAACTCAGTGTCTGTGCTGTGGAGTCTAAGCTCCCTTTTTCTTCCCCTCTTCATCTCAGTTGCTGTAACAAAAGTTCCAGTGCCTCCTATTCATGTCAACAGTGAAAAAAATGTTTCTCGTTGAGGAAAATGACAGTTTTTGGGAAACTGAGTTTTCACTGGGAGGTGAGGATGTTGGATTTCACCCAGGTGCTACTTTTCCCACCACTCCAAGATGGGAAAACAAATGTGGTAATGCTACATTATTTGTTAGGATTAATGATCTATATTGCCGTAATGCATGATCAGTGACCTTTCCTGCGTTCTGCATGCTCTCATGTGAAAAGTACATGGAAAAATTGTCCCTTTTGTTCCCTAGAAGTTTATCTAGGTGGGATATCATTGAACCTTAAGCTTCTACGGAGAACTATTTTAATTCATATGGAATATAAACCACTGTGCCATTTATGACTATTTTTTCCAAAACTGTACAAGTATGAAAAAAAGAGATTGAAATCCTACTTTAAAAGGAGAGCTGTAGTTTTTTTATGATTCTCAGTGCTGCATTTCCACACATGAATTTTTTTTTCTTATCCTGGTACATCACATCTATTTCCTCTTACTCATCCTTTCTGTTTCATGAACCATGAAAACTCTGAGGACCACAGTAAGGGTTTGGTAGCTGTCAAGCAATACTCTGTGGTATTTCATATACGGTGAGGGGCATCAGTATCATGCTTGGAAGATCAGCTTGATAAAGGGGACACAGAGTAGAAAGGTTGCACAGATGTTCTGGGACCTCAGTTCTTGAATTTTGTCAACCAGGAGTTTGATTATATTCTGAAATCACTGAAGCAAAGAGTAAATATAAAGCTCTGTGACCAGAAATCCCTGCAGAAGATATATGCTCTGTGCTACATCTTACAATTAAACTACAGTGGTGAAAAATCTGCTTCCAAAACACGGCCTGTGGAATCTGATGCTTCCTTCTGAAGGACCCATCTGTGATACCCCAGCACCTTGAGCAGGAGGGTGGGATTGCTGTTCACTGTGTCTGGAGCAGGAGAGCCTCCTTTTCTCCTTTCACAACAGCAGACACACTTTGTCAGCTCTGGGTAACCTCTGTTGCCTTGCTTAGTGTTGAGCATTGCACACATTGAATTTCTGTGACTTAAGTGTATCTGTTTTCTGTATATTTGGAATTGTTGCTCATTTAACCATGACTAATAGGTAGCTTGAGCAGAGATCTCTGAAGAGAGACTATTCAAGTTGGGAGTACACGAAAAGCCTCATCTAATCAACCAACACATATATACACATCATCAGTATTTGCAGTTGCATTTTCCCACACAATCACTGCTTGCTTGACAAAAAGATGTATTTTCGTTCAATTTTGGATTAGACTAATTTTAAAAAGAAATGTTTTGTTCAATCTGATCCAAACAAGAAAAACCATACTGTCTGATTGAGCATTGTATATAAAATATATTCTGCAACAGAGATGGGTGAAAATTCATTTTCATTTGAATTTTTATGCCACTACTGTTTGACAGGTTTTGAATTATTAAAAAAAAAAAAAGGTTGCTGGGATATATTAAGATATATTAAGGGGTATGAGACACATGACAATTCAAACGAAGTCTGCCAGCTTAAGATAATGCTGAGATTAAGTGCCGTTGATGCTACCTGGTCTATCTGTCCAGTTTGCTGGTTGGCATTCCTGTTTTACTGAACAAGACTATGGAAAATCAAACTTACACTAAAGTCTTCAGGGCTTAAAAGCGTCTCTATAGTGAGAAAAAAAAGACAAGTTCCTACAGTTAATGTTTAATCAATGTATTGGCTTTTCCCTTCAAGCACCATCAAATATAGCGTAGCCAGCCACAGGCATTCCTGATTGTGTTGTTGTTTTGTTAAATGATAGTTAAAATGGAACTTGAAAGTAAATTTCTCTTTTTGAATAATTGGACAAATAAGTTCTCGTCTGCTTGGATGTGTTACTGTGCCTAATGGTGGCATGAAGGCTGTCACAGTTGCCCTTATCTGCATGGGGGTGGAAAGCTTGCTTTAAAATCACGTGTTTTGCTGCATTCCCTTGTATCTAAGGGACAAACAGGTGGCTTTCTCATCTGCTTCTGTGCTTACTGGTTGTTGCTCTTCTATTTGGATAAACTCTGTCTGGGATGGGTTGAAGCTCCTCTGAAGAATAGGATTGGTTCTACCCATTGTGGCTCTGTGTCTGGTCAAATGCCTCTTGTTGGTTTCTGCAACAGTGGAAACAGCCTAAAATTCCAACCTCATGTGGAGCCTTTCAGTTCTTAAGAGTTCTTTTTTTTAATCATCTGGACAGAACACCAAGCACTGCTAATGATCTGAACTCTTTTTGAAAGAGAGGGGCTCTGTGACAACAGTCACTACATGTGATTTAGTGACAAGAATAAAAAGTTGTTAAATTATCAACTTAATTGGCTTAAAATAAAAGCTGTAGATTACAGTACGAAATGTTTGCATTAACCATGTTTTCTAATCTATACTCTCTGTTCTTCCTACCTTCTTTTCTAAGTTATAAACAATACAAAATTGCATTAAAATACTAAATATTTAGAATGTCCTGATCTCTGCAGAAAACTGGCATATTAACCTTTGGTTTGCTGTTAGAATTTTTTTTGTTTTTGTTTTAAAAGGCTGAAAAAAACCAAAACACCAAAAAACAAACAACTCTATCCCCTCTCTCCCAACCCAGGACTCCTTCAAACCACCAGAAAATACTTTTTAGTGTTGACTGGAGAGTAGATAGCAAGTTTTGAGCACTTGTGTTACATGCACTCAATGTCTTCAGAAGAAACTAAGAAGGAGAGACCTGGTACATCCACCGGGAGTGATTGGGGTGGTAGAGAGTCACCTCTGCAGTTGCAAGTAACTCTCTATCTAGGTGATGTAAGAGACAATCCAGACTTTGTGGGTGGTGACTGTGAGGTTAACAGATTGAAATAGAAGACGGGCCCCATCTTTTGGAGTAGAAAGAGCAGTTTGGCAACTGTCATTGCACATTAGGTGCATCTGTGTATGTGCAGAACGTGGAACAAGAAGACCTTCAGGAGGAACTAATACACTTGCTCATGGAAGATTTATATTATTTCCAAACCATACAGAGCAGAGATAAGGAAATGTGCCAGTATAAAAAAAAAATAAACTCGTGTTACTGTGTCTAACCTGCTACTTACAAATAAACTGTACTCAAATGTCTGACATTAAATCTCAGTGTCTTTCCTGCCACTAAAATTAATGCTTGAACATGGCTGGTAACTTCTGGCCTATGTAAATTCACACCCTTTTAAACTATCTAGTAACTATTCATATTTAAATATGAATATTTAAGAACCCCTTCTTTCCTAATTTCTACTGTAGCTATTAAATTATTGCATTGTGGTTTAACACACAAACATTTGCAGTAGGTTTGTTCATCTGAATGTATAGTTCTCTCATTCTGACTAGTTGGTGCTGCTTTTGATGTCTATTTTCCACTTTTCAAGAAAAAAGTAATAGTTGCAGAGCTGTGGTGGGAGCCATGAAATCAGAACCGTGTAATGCCTTCAGTCTACTGTCAATTAGTCGCTCTGACACAAAACCATGATGAATCCCATGGCACCATTTCCCTGTTGAGTCTAATAAAATTTGCTTTCAGTTTGCAAGTCTGTAGATGCCCCTTCTGGTCTAAGGGAATAACAAAAGATGTCAAACTACAAGTCAAAGTAAAACAACAAGAAAGTAGAAAAAGGAGCAAGCCGCAAATGAAACAACAGCAACAAAAACCTGAGAAAGATGTATTTGCAGTTGAATGTAACTGACTTAAGAGGTAGGAGTTATTTAATAAGCCTGAAGTTTAGTACAAGTTTGTCACGGTAGACTGTGTTTGCAGTTCATATATCACACTAAGAGGTGTTGCCTTTTGTTGAAGAGAAAGAGGAAGCAGCTTGGCAAGGCTTGGAAATACTTGAACACTTGAATGCTGTACATTCAAGAGGAAAAATACCTTTTAACATTAGGTGAATCCCCAAGTGAGGCAAGGCTGTGTGTTTTGAAGAAACTCTTGGGAAATCATAGGGGAAGGGATGTATCTTAGAGGAGAGCTACCTTAGCGACATGGAGCAGAGAGGAGGGAGCCTCTAGAATCCCAGGGAGATGTTAGATCTGTTATCCTGGGACTTTGGCTGCTGCCTGGCTTTTGTAACACTGCTATGGACACAAGAGCTGAGCAAAGAGATAAACAAAACCAGGGTGGATAGAGCAGTCAGCTCTGGCAATGATATCCTTTTTTTCCCCTAAGATAATCTGCTATGTGACTGTTCTCATTCCTGAGTTAATAATTAAAACAAAAAATAATTTGAAAACCGGGAGCATCTTTCTATTGGGAGTCCATTCCTGAGGGTGGGAAAGGATGTTCTGGGATGTCCTTGTTTCCTTCTGCAGATTCCCCTCCTGAGTGCATTCTATTATAGGGAGGTAGATATTTTAGGTATTCCCCTATGTACAGAAATCTTATTTAAAATTACAAAGAATAAAATCTTGGATTTCTTTAAAACACTTAATTCTAGAGTCAGTTTGGGTGGGATGGGTTAAACGTGGAAGGGAAGTATTTTGTATTTGTGGCAGCAAACAATTGGGTATATGATTTCATCCTGATTTACATGACATAAAACTTTAGAGGTATAGAGCTGTCTATTTTTTCTTTTTCTTCCCGAAAAAAGGGTCCAATAGTCATGGGGAGCCTAATTTACATCACCATAGCTTTTGACTGTGGCAGGAGCTGGTTGACAGACAACATCATAACCTCAGCCACTGTTATTTGAGAAAATACTTAAGGGATATTGAAAGTAAGGAATAGGATATGGCCACAAATCACTTCTGAAACGAAGCATTGACTCTATTTTGAAGAAAATATGTTGAATATTGGCATGCTGCATTCTCCTTTATTTGGCCAGGAATCCTCAGTGTTTATTGAGGGTGAAATTCATCCATGTGCTGTGAACTATGCACTGCAAATAAAACTTCAGTGAGTTTTTAATGTTGGATATATCATATGCTGGCTTTCCTGCATAAGGATGAGTTTTTTTCTTGAAATGAAATGAAGACTGAGAGCAGATAAGGTAAAATAATGATGGGATGAAATAAAACTGGTCTGTCAGAAGAAATGGGACAGAAATTCAATTTGGGACAGTAAAATGGGCATACATATTATTTTCTGTTGTATGCTATTTCACACAAAGTATGGTTGCAACAGGAAATCAGTGGAAAATAAAAATTACATATAAGACAAACTACTAAAAACCAAGAGGCTGTACTTTCCAGTTCAAATAGGAAGGTAAAAGCAGCAGAGGGATAACATATGAGTTTCATATCTTTGGATAACTGTAAATTTGCTTCGTTTGTCTTCAATTTTATTCTCGTGGTTGTTTTCGTAGCATGTGCCTGTCCTGATACTATGGAGAATGCAGATAAATGTTCTGCATAAACACTTTTAATATTATTTCTGTCTGTAATTTCTTTTTTTCCTGACGTCATTTATATTTCAAGGCATCAGATCTTTTCCATATCTAGGTGAATCCGATTCTTACACCATACCTGTACTTAATCCCATTATGCCACCAGTGTTTGTCTGCTTTGTGTTACCCCGTAGATCCTGGTGCTGCCCTCTTAAATAAGTTGTGTCTGTGTATGTTAAACTCCTCAGCTATAACCCTATGTAACAATCACAGTGAAATAGCTGGTAGAATTGAGAAAGCTGCTTAGAGTATGAGATGTTAAGGGTTTTTTTCTCCCTTATTTAATGCAAAGGTGACCCAAGTACTTTAATCTTTTAAAAGACAATATGCTGTCTGTTTTACACATTGGTAACTGGGTTTGGGTGGCTATTGGTATCTATGAAGGAAAAATAAAATTCAAATGCCAGTGGAGGTTTACTGCTAAAGTTCAAAATTCATTGTAGATAACAGGATATTATTTGATAAATTTTTGCATCCATACACAAAAAAAGAAAAAAATGCAGCAACTTTGAGGGACTTAAACTGCAGAAGGGAAAAAGAAAAATTTGACTGATACCTTTCGCTTGGCTCAAAGTACTCTTGTGAAGAATCTCCATAGCTTTCCTTGCATTCTCTCCATCTTTTTCTTTGTATTTGTCCTGCATTTACAGTTTAAAAAAAAATTTTTTTCCTCCTACTCTGTTTTTTTCCTCACTTGTCTGTTTGAATCCCCAGTGGCCCATTACCTGTGGTACATCTCTCTTGAGCTCGCTCTGCATGAGGAACACTTGAAATTATCTTTGAAATATTGAAAAGTGGGGGATATCAGTAAGGTGCCACAAAGTTACTGTGACTCCAGAGATTATTCCACCATCTGGAGATGAACAGCTACTGGAATTTGAATCACATAATGAATTGTTTCTCTTTCCTACCTTTCCTGTTTAAGTCAAAGGAAATTTTGATTTTTAAACAAAACACAACAAAGAAACAAACTTCATTCTGTTTCAGTCAACCAATTGCCTTTACTAAGCAATAATTGAATTTTTAAGGTTTTGACTATAGCAATCAAGACTTTGTCTCTGCACTTTTGAGATGGTAATTATTCAGTGGAAACCTTTTGAGTTTCAAGATGCATGAAATTCTCCAAGCTGTAAACTGCAAGGTTTATGTAAAATGTATGAAATGGAGATTGTCATGGACAGTAACCCATACAATTATTCTCTTGTTTTATTGTTTTTGTCTCGGAGTGTTTGGACTTGTTCAGCATGCATATAAGAGAATTCATTAGTCAGAAATTTGACTGACTAATGGAAAGGCATATTGATTAAGGTGCTCTTATAAAATCAGTTTCTGGCCTAGAATTTTTCACTTGGCTATAAAACTCTGCCTATTTCTATTCAGTGGTATTTCTTTGCTTCATTCAGTCACATTGTTCTACTCTAGTGTTTTCAGAAGGCTTGAGTCTCCCCTGGGACGGAAGCAAGGGGCGACAGCCATTCTCTACTCTGAGTACCCTGTTATCTGCTGTGCTTGCTCAAGAAGGTGGACTTAAGTTTGGATGGTGTTAGGTTGATTTTTTTTGCATGTGTGTGTATGAATGGGTGAGCAGTAACAAATATAAGCTGAATGTAATGTGTGGCACCCAAAAGTGTTTCTCAGTTCCTGGTTCCTAGTATGTGCCTTGGCAATGTCTCAGCTCTAGGTATGGATCATTCTGCTCTTTTCATGTGAACAAGTAGATGAAAAAGAGTAAAGCAAGATGTGACCAGGGCACCACAAAGTAAACACGCTGTGGTTCAAATAGAGAGCAGAACTGTGTCAACAGGCCTTCTGGAAACACTTTTATTCTTGTAGAGGAAAATCGTATTAAAGAGGAGTCCATCTAAACTTCTATCCTGAATAGGTTACTGTGAGATTTGATGCCACTTTGCCAGTCTGGCTCTCCAGTTCCCATGATACAGTGACTTAAAGATACAGAGATAACTGAATGACAGTGCTCTGCTCTGGTGAGGTTGTCATTGTTGTGTGTTTTCTGTTGCACCTGCTGCTATAGGATCTGGTTGCAATGCCTCTACAAGACTGTACCTTGCAATGCACCTGTGTGGGTTTATTTAAACGCCAGGATGTCTCCATGTTACACCTGCACTTCAAGCATTTCACAGCTCAATAGAGGTTCAGTATCTATCGACTGGATTTGATGCAAAAAGTTTTTTCTTCTCTGAGCACTTGGTGATATGATGTTCTTTTATCTGCCTTCCAAAACTGTATTGGCCTTCTGTTGCTTACTTTCTGAGGATGGGCTTGACACGGGCACCATTATCAATGTCCTTCTCCAGTAGTCTCTCCCTCCTCTCCCATTCAGCAATTGTGATTCAGGTTACTTTGTTGATATCAGACAGGATTTTTCTTATGTTGTATATTTTTATTCCATATTTGTGAGGCTATTAGCCCTTCACAATACTGGATGACTCCAGTGGTTTTTTTCTGCTATTCCCACCCTCCTCAGGGAATTAATGAAATGATGAAATGTAAGCAGTAATCAAATTAGTCCTTGAGTTAGGGCAGTTGTCGAGGGCTATGACTCGAACCATGCTGAGTTTGGAGGAGCATACTGAGTTGTTTTGGTATTCCACAATGTGAAAGGACTTTTCAACCATCAGATGTTTCCTACACCTTGTAAACAGTGGGTTTATTCCAAACTTGCAGCCTGTGACTGCAGAAAACCCAGCTTCTGGCACTGGCTAGTGTACAAGGGAGTAAGTCTGCTTACTCTGGGTCTTATCATAAAAACACTTAAGAATTTGCCTAGCAGAAGTTTCTCTCCTGTGGATGACAATCTATTTTCACTGCGTTTTCTGAAAGAAATAATGTACTTTTGCATTGTATGTACTAGTATATATTTTTTTGATTGTGAGGAAGAGAATTGATGTTACATATTTGATCCTGTTTTGTTGTTTGTTTTTTGGGTTTTTTTAAATACTTCTAATTCTATTTACCTTAAAGTTAACAGCTGTGTTATTTCTTTAGGGTTGATTCTACTTGACTCACAGCAGCAGGAATTCTTGTGAGCAATTATACTCAAGGCAGCAGTTAATTATGGATACGTACTGGTCTGAGTTATGGAAATACTAATAATCCAGGTCTCTTGTGTTTGCAGTTTTATGGAATATTACTAAGCAGAATAACTTATTCAGGAGCTTTTTTTTCCTTGTACACAGGGGAGATGTACTATAATTGAATCCAGTTTTGTACAGCATTGGATAATATATTTCATCCCTAGTATATATGTCTAGTCTCCATATAACAGCAGCACCTGCAACTTAAAGGAGAAAATGTGCATTTGAGTGGGGAATAAGAAACAATTTAATGGAAAGGTGTAGATTTGGCTTTCCCTATGGACATCACTTAGCAATTCTAGCTTTGGAGAAGCTCTTGCTCACTTACTGCACTGAAGCACTCTGATCTCCTCACCTGTGAAGAGATGCTTGAAGATGGGAATTGAAGGACTTCCTTTTTCCTTATCCTTAAGACTTTATCCAATGACTAGTGAGAGACTGAAGGATTTTTCTCAAGCTCTGCTGAGAGCACTTGATGGAAGTGTAGAAGCCAAACTGAGAGCTGAGTACTCTTGTCTGTTGTCCTTGCTATGACAAGATTCCATTTCCCGGCTATTTGCTCTGCACAGACTAGAGTCCTCTTCATGCTAAGGAAGATATGCTGAAATGTATAAATCCTTATGAAAACTGTATGTGCTTCTGCAAGACCACAGCAACTGCAAGATCACTGTAAATCTGTTCCCATTTGCATTCTTGATAAGAGCTTCATTAGCTTCCCTCTCTAATGATTCTATGAAACAGATTTATTTCATGTTGGTCTCATGAGTAACCAAAGGTGTTAATGTGTATAATCAGTTTATCAGAGATGCCTCTGGTATCTCCCAGGCAGGTATTTTCATGTCAATATCCCTTAATTTGAGGGGATTACATTTTGTTCAGGTCTCCTTCCATGGATTTTATTAAACATCCTGCGTCTCATTTTCCTGCCTACTATTCTTTGTCTATGACATACCTTTTTATGGTCATAACAGCTGTCCCTCTTTGCTTCATTTTGTAAAAGTATCCTCTTTCTCACTTCTGCTGATGTTTCTGGGGGCCTGGGCAGCACCACTGAAAACCTGAACCTTCAGCCAGTCTGGAAAGTGAGACCGGTCAGAGTGGGAGAGAGGGAAGCCCTTCCCAGTCCCACCACTCATCCTCAGCAGCTGCAAGCAGCAGATGCTTACTGGAAGAAGGTGGCAATAAATCAAACCTGCAGCCCTGATAGACTCTTCTAGTGTCTGGCAATCTGCAGTTTAGGGCTTTCTGAGCTGGCGATTGTATTGTGTCTTGGCATTTAATAGTCATTAATGGTATTTTCTTCCATGGTAGGGCTTCCTACGACCATTTTGGAGGAAACTAGCGATGATATGAGTACTGTGAACAGCTGAGGTGTCTAAAATGCATTTACACTTGCAGATAAGATTCAATCCCAGTACCACATTCCACTGCATTTTATTGTCTGTTAATTAGAATAACACTGCAAAATATATGACTTGGCACTGTGTGTTCCCCTCTATTACCACCAGTAATCAGAAATGGCTTTCGTTTGTTGCTTCTGCCACTTTATTTTTCTGTTCTGTAAACCCCTTGGGAGCTGAGATAGTGAAAACTATTGTGGATTGCAGCAACTTGCTTCTGTGTCCTCTTGTCCTCCTTAGTTTCAAGACTGTATCTTTTCAAATATTGTATTTGTTAATTTTTTTCCTCTTTCAAGCTTGACTCCTTTCATAAATCATAGAGGAACTACAATGGCTGCATTTGATGCATAGGTATGCATAAATATGGGTGTTTTTTTGGTCCTTGAGTTGATACCTAAGGAAGATGTGATAATTTACCAGGAAGTATGAATGAAAGCCCTAAATTATTTGAGAATTAAAAATAAATTCACACTGCTCAGTAGGTTTCTTACCCATTTTTAATGCAGTGTTTTAACTGGGTATAGTTGAAGATACATTATTCCTCACAATTATGGGCCAGTGGTTATTTGGTTTTCCTTGGTTTTCCTTGGTTTTCCTTGGTTTTCCTTGGTTTTCCTTGGTTTTCCTTGGTTTTCCATCGTTTTCTATTGTTTTCCATCGTTTTCTATTGTTTTCCATCGTTTTCTATTGTTTTCCATCGTTTTCTATTGTTTTCTATTGTTTTCTTTTTCCTTCATTGTTTTCTATTGTTTTCTTTTTCCTTCATTGTTTTCTATTGTTTTCTTTTTCCTTCATTGTTTTCTATTGTTTTCTTTTTCCTTCATTGTTTT